>NC_137454.1:373029704-373139704 GCF_964235325.1 Thermobia domestica
GCTCAGTCATCCAATGACATTTCCTCTTGCCTTGAATATTACGTCTCAGAGATTGTGTCCTATATTCTGGAACCACGTCATCAGCAATAGTCTGCCATCATAGCTACTGTTCATTTCCTTGGATCACGTCATACCATCATCTTGATGTCCGAAACAAAGAAAAATTTATATGGCTATACAGAAAATGAACTTTAATGCTCGTATTTTATCCTAAACTTGCGAAATGATGTCAAAATGCTATACGTTTTCTATAATATTCTTGAAATCAGGATGTTTCGTGTTCTAAAAAATTGCCCACCACATTACTAAATGTTACCCAAGTTACTATATCTTCAGCATAGCCTCAGATAAAAAAGAAAATATGAACCGTATGTGCTTAAAGTAGTTCTCGTCTTTATACAATGTCTTAACTGATTGCTTCATAAGGCTAATCCTAATACGTAGACGTGGGAGAAGAATCCAGTCGCGATTTACCGAACTATTTTTTAGGATTTTCTTTTCACCATTCAAAATAGATCAGATTTGCCGTTCTTTTTTAATTCTGAGCCAAAACGGGCACTGCTGTTCCACTTGCGTAATTAAATGCATTATTCTCGAGAAAAAAAAAAACTGTACGTGATAGTAATAAAATTACAACATATTTGGAATCAGCCTACAAAAATTATTAGGATTCAGCTTTTTTGTCTGAAGCCACAAACCATTGTAGATCAGTGTTATTATGTACAGGGTGGTCCGGAAGTGCGCGTACCCCCCCCCCTCTTAGTTTCAACAGTATAGTGTTAGTTATGGTAGAATGTCTGTACACAGTTACCTTGAAGTCTTAAGAGTCAGAAACATCGGTATGATCACCATCCATGTCGTAACACAGCTGAATTCTGCGCCAAGTTCTCGCAAATGTTTTGCGGATATACTCTGGAGTCACGAGGGTGAAGGCGTGTTCCAGAGCTGCTCGTAATTCCTGCGTTTTGTGGTATCGAGTGTTTCTTACTTGTTGCTTTATGAAACCCAGAGAGCATTGTCTGGTGTCGTCAGGTCGGGACTTCTTAGAGGCCAAGCAAAGGGAGCTGGTGAAGATGCACAACCTCTTGCAATCCAGCGGCCAGGAAATGTCTGATTCAGGTAATTGCGCACGTGAATCGCGAAGTACGCTGCTGCTCCATCCTGCTGTATCACAATAGTGTCTTTGATACCATTTTCTTCCAGCTGAGGCACCAACCACTCATTAAGCATCTTCAGGTAAGAATGTCCATTAACATTGTCTACGAAGAAGTAAGGCCCAAAAATGTGTGTTGCACTCATTCCAGCCCACACCATCACGTGTGGTGAGTTTCTCTCCATCTCTTTGTAAAACTGGGGTTTTTCCTTACACCACATTACAACGTTTCGAGAACGCATACTCCGGTAGATAGCACACTCGTCTCTGAAGAGAACTGTACCACGGGATTTTGTAAGGGCACGCCTTAAGGAGAATTCTGCATACCTCTTTTCGCGCATCCATGTCGGCGTCACTCAGTTCATTCATATACATTGGCTGGTAAACCTTCAATTTTAGATCTTCTTTCATGTGCCTCATCATGGTGGTCCGAGGAATACCAAGCTCCGAAGACCTTTTACGTGTTGATTTTGAAGCGACTACTGCACTGATGCTTCACGGCTCGTTTCCTCTGTTTTATCGGTCGACCGCCTCGGGGAAGGTTTTCTACACTGCTTTAGCAAGTGCACGTTTTTCCCACCCCAACATTGTTGCTTTTCTTGGTGGATTAATAGCAAAGCGTTCTGTAAATTTTGCTGTAACACTCCTTTCCATAGTGTCCTGTGTAACGCCTTTCGTGAAGCCAAACTGCAACAACTAATCTTTGTTCAGTGCTATATGGACTTTGATCACACATTATTGATTACTCCAATTTCACTGCAAATAACTGTTACCAAGCAGAAAACAGCAGGAAACAAATGAACATGGATAGCAATGTTGTCAGACAATGCCAAGCAATGTTGCCAGACATTGCCAAGCAATGTTACCAAACAAATGTGGGTAAAACCTAAAACTGTCAGAAAACACCAATTAGGGGTACGCCCACTTCCGGACCATGCTGTAGTGGTAACAACAATAGAACAATGGAAACTAGAGTAACTAGAGAAACGCAGGTTACTGCTGTGTACGAGTAACAACAATTTTGATTGGATGATTTGACGTCAGATACGATCCAAAAGCAAGATTTGGTTTTTGCTATGTAGAACTTTCGGGAAAGGATACTATTTACACTTGTTATTGCACAGAATTCAGAAAACAACTGAAATCATGTAACTAGGCCTACATTGTAAGAGAGAAGGATAGTCATTTGTGAAAAGTCTTGAGCCATTGCTTTTATTATTGTTTGCTTTTAGGAGCTGATTAGTGAAATGGATAGTCAAGAAGTTGATGCTCTCCACGTCCAGAGACTAAACACCACTCTTCGTGACCTTCTGTGTTTGTGGTTTTCTACTGGCTTCTTACACTTGGAGAGGGTCACCTGGGACTCACCATGCGAAATGGTTCAAAAGGTAATCTTTGTATTTGTTTTATCCCGAACAGCCTTGCATGTATTTGAACAATAGACTGGTTTGGAGAATTGTCAAGCTTAAAACAAGGGAGAAAAAGGATTTTCAAATATCAGAAAGGAAAAATAGTATGTTACTATTATGTATCATATTGACACGCTGAGCATATATGAATTAAAAAGAGTCTGTCACTCTCCTCTTCACTTCAAAGGAAAGCTTACTTCCGTTTATATTCGCTTCGTAATAAGTAAAACCAAGTCAGCAAGAACTACTCCTCAGCACTTTGATTGTAGCGTGTACCACTGGTAGTACATCCTACTGTTTGATGGCGCTACATGTACTACCAAATTGCACACACGGCCTCAGTTGTTTATAAAATTCTGTTATTTGAAAGGTTATTACATGTGGTTGGCCTCATCGAAGATCAAACAGGAATAGGATGATAATTGCCATGTGTACCGCAGATGGTAAGCTGAGAGACTAATGGTACACAGCTTACTGCATGGTGCCATTACGTTTATTTTATTTATTTATTTATTTAACAATCACCAGATACAGCTCAGAGGCTATTTTACACTGGATATCCAACAACAACAATAACAATGGAAAGGATTTGGGAAGGTATCGGCCAGGGTCTGTTTAGTAGGTACCATCCCGGCATTTGCCTGGTAGGACTGAGGGAAACCCTGGAAAACCTCAGTCAGGATGGTCGGCAGCGGGATTCGAACCCACGACCTCCCGAATGCGAAGCCAACGCTCTACCACTTGAGTTACTTCGCTCGGTCGTTATTACCAGTAGTACACACTATACAAGGTTCACAACTCTTCATTAAAACCTGTTATTTGTAAATCTTTTAGCGTAACGTCCCACGATTATGTCCTTTAGGCTAAGGGAGACGGCTGATTAAAGCGAGTGAATGATGGTAGAAAAATCGGTAGAATGAGAATGTAGGCGGAAACTAGAATAGTCCGAGAAAACTCACGGGCACGATGTTCTCTGCCACAAACTTACTTGACTGCGGATCAAACCAGGGACCTCATGCATCAGGGGCTAGCGCTCTACCACTGAGCCACCGTGCCCTCCAAAATATGTTACTTGTAACGTGACGAGGACAAATAGTCTTGCTGCTGCTGACTTCCTCATCAAACACCATAAATGCTTAAATATTCAGTGTTCATGACGCTGAAACGAATTATTTGGGTACTGTTCTAAAATAATTATTGGAGGTCGTTGTTACTTGATTTAATGGAATGCATATTCAACATTTCTGGGAAATTATTTACCTCAAAAGTACACAGAATTGTATAATTGTGTACATTTTGGCTTTATTGCCTTCCTCAGCTCAAATCGCTTCAGAAAACTTCTGTTATCTGTGAAACTACATTCCGTTGCTTATATTCGTCCGAATATAATTATTTTTTGTAATTCAAAAGTCTTTCGTAAAACTAAATCAATGTATGTATACTTCTCATGAGTTCTAAATAGTTCAGTTTTATATTCCACTGCTATGACATGTAGGCTGAAGGAGACAGCGATGATAAGAATGAAGGAAATGAGAGGAACCGGGAGAATACCGAGAAACCCACGCATAGGTCTTTGTCCGACATAAAGCCCACTTGGCGCGACCTGGGGATCGAACCACGTAACCCACGGATCCAGAGATGAACGCTCTAGCACTGAGCCATCGGGGTGCAAATAGTATTCTATGTGCCTGACTGATTATAATATTGGTGATACAAATTATATATACAGTACTGTATATATATATATATATATATATATATATATACACAGTAAGATTTATATTCTACTTCCTGTGTACTCTTGCGAATATATTTAAAAGCTTGAATTATAATTAAAGGGTAACTTTGTCGAAATATAAGCTTAAACTGACTTAACTAATAGATGAATAGATGGAATTTGAATGCTTTCTTTTAGATTGCAGAATACGAGGCTGTGCATCCTGTAAGAAGTTGGAAAGATTTAAAGATACGTGTAGGACCGTATAGAAGATGTTTTGTATATACCCATAGCAGTATGCCGAAAGAACCAATCATGGTTCTTCACACAGCACTTACATCTGATATTTCTAGCAGCATGAAGACCATTGTACGTGTTTCTCAACTCTCAGGTTTGTAAGTTCATGTTTTGCATATTTCTGTCATGCCAGTTTACACACATATATATGTATATAATTAGTTATATGAATTGATTACTAATATTTGTCGTAGTTATGCTAATCATAAGTTTTTATATATTAATTAACTCTATGGCCTATGGTACGCGAAGGCTCAATGCCGCATTTACTTATAAGTTCTCCATTGTCTTCTATCTTTAGCCGTCAGGATCTTAATATTGTGCTACCATCTGCGCCTAGGTTTTCCTAATAGTCTTTTTCTGATTTCTGAAATATATAATGTAAAAGTGCAATTGTTCTGTGATTTTTATTTCTGTTTTTAATATTGGATATATTATTTGTAACTTCGTACGTCTGGAACCAACCGACCGATTTAGATCAATTTTCAACATAGATGATCTTCAGGCCTGGGGTGATTTTTATCATTTCACGTTGAACGGTACAACTTAGGGGAGGGGGAGATATACAGGGTGTAACATAAATGCATGACCAAAAGCCACGAGCTGATTGTGGACATCCAAATAAGTAAAAATGTTCCTATAAACGTAGGTCCAATGCCGCTTCGTTTCTTAGATACAGGGTGTTCAAATATCGAGTCCCTCAAAACTATCGGAAAATGAATGGAAATGTTCAAAATTACAGGAATAATACAATCAAGTGGAATTGTGCCTCTGCAAATAATTACATAGAGAATGAAAGTAATCATTATTTGAGGTTAGTGGGTTGTCAGTGTTACCAACTTGGTACAAAGTGTTATGTTTTCCAATAGCACTAGACATCCACACGTTAGCATATGATTGCTGGCATCAAAACGTACCAAAACATGGAGCAGATTCCGCTTCGTTTTCGAAAGACAAGGCGTCCAAGTGTGAAGTCAATTAACGGCTCACAATAGTAAACAACGGTACATAGATCACAACTATTGCGTGTTTTCAAAGATAAGTAATTGAGAAAGGTATTTGATGGAAGCCACAGTGCTCGTTTATACCACACACAAACTTCGGAAGACAGTGCCCCATGTTTATGAACGTTTTGATGTCAGCAAACTACTAACTACTAACTACTTTCTTGGATGTCCACAATCACCTCATCACTTTTGGCTATGCATTTGTGCTACACTCTGTATAAAAATACATAACAATGAAATTGATTACTTTTGTGACTTAATAACTCTTGAATCACACGACCAATCTCGACCAAATTTTCAACATAGATGAGGTTAAAATTTATAATAGAGGATTTCACGAGTCTTTCAAGCTAGAAGATGAAACTCGAAATGTAATTTCCTCATTAAAAATAAGTTGATACTTGTTTTAGAATTTCCGAAAATTCCGCTTCAAATATGGAAAAGGCGGACAATTTCCATAGACGAAGGAGTTCAAAAATAGAATACCTTACGAGTCCTTACACCATTTAAAATAAATTGTTGGAAGTAGTTAGTACTTGGACCGACCTGGATTTTTATCATTACATAAAATACGTATCCTAGGGGGTTGTAATTTTTCACAGAGATAATTTCTTTTTACAACACTTCTTTATTCCCAGGCAGTGCTGGACACGTCCTGATGGGTCAAAAAACAACGAAAGGCGACGTGTCTTTTTCTGATACTTCACAGTCTCGTGCAAATCTTTTGAACGACGGAGGTCTCATCTTGTATGTACTCAGATTTGCTTTGTATATGCTCTTCTTGTTTACCTCAACCATAGCTTGGTGGGCAACATGGACATTTTAAAAATTTTCTCTCGCTTGGGAGAACTGTTTTATACTTTGGTAAGGCCTCTTCGTAACTGCATCCAGATATTCTACCCTTGGTCTTCCTCTTCCTGGTTTTCCTTCTGTCGTTCGCTCTATCAGTACGGTGATCCAATCGGAGTGCCGAATAAGGTGGCCAAGCATGCTGTTTCTTCTTTTTCCTGTTATCTTCATGATCTGTCATCCTTCATTAGCTTCCTTTAGTACGTCTACATTCCTTTTCCTTTCGGTCCATGATATGCGCAGCATTCTTTGCCAACACCACATTTCAAATGCTTCCAGCTTGCATATTTCAGCTTTTCTCAATGTCCACGTCTCTGATCCGTAAAGCGCTACGCTCTATACCAGTGTCTTAATAAATCGTTTACGAACGTCCAGCGACACATTTCTTGATGTTAGTAGTCCTCTTTTCCTATTGAATGCGTGTTTAGCCTGCGCTCTTCTGAAACTTATGTCTTTTTCACTTCTTCCGTCCGAGGATATTAGACTTCCTAAATAGGAGAACGTCTTCGATTTTCTCTCCATCTAGCCATAGGTTTGCCTCTTCCTGTCCTGCTCTTGTGCACTGTATCACATTCGTTTTCTTCTTATTTATCTTCATTTTCCATGTTTTAAACAGGTCATCGTTCAAGTTTGAAAGTGTTTCGTGCAAGTCCTCTTCGTTCTCCGCTATCAATGCTATGTCATCAGCAAACCTTCTTGTGCTCAAAACCTGACCATTTACTTTTACGCCTTCGTCGTTTTTATCAAAGAATTCTTTCATAGCTTCTTCTATATAGACGTTGAACAGGAGAGGTGAAAGTCCATATCCTTGCCTCACTCCTTTACTTATTCTTGCTTCCTTTTGATCTCTTCCTATAACAGCTATCTGGTTCCTATAAAGTTGGTATATAATTCTGCCTCTGTAATCGACTTTCAGATTCTTCAACTCTCTGAACATGATAGTGCAATTTACGTTGTCAAAAGCTTTCTCTATATCTACAAATGCTATCACAATTGGTTTGTTTATTCTGATGTGTTGTTCCATGATCAACCGTAAACTCAGTATTGCTTCCCTTGTTCCCCTTTTCCTCCTGAATCCAAACTGGTCCTCCGATAGCCGTTCTTCGATTTTCCCTTCCATTCGTTGCGCGATAATTTTGCACAATATTTTTGATGCATGGAAAATTAAACTTAACGGTCTGTATTCTTCGCATTTCCGTGCGCCTTTTCTCTTCGGGATAGGTACCAGTATGCTTTTCTCGAAGTCTCTTGGTATTTTTCCCGAGATGTACATTTCATTAATAAGATTAAATAGTTTCTTCTTTGTTGCTATTCCGAGATTCTTAATTACTTCCGTTGGTATTTGATCTATTCCTGGGACTTTATCATGCTGCATTTTCTCCAAAGTATTGTCAAATTCGCACTGTAAAATTGATAGTCCTAATTCATTTTCATCGACGTCTTCTTCCTTATCTATCTCTTCTTCGTTCACTCTATCTCCTTTGTAGAATTCTTCAATGTATTCCTTCCATCTTCTTGTTATCTGCTCCTCTTCTATTAGCGGTGTCCCGTCCTTGTCTATGATAATGACTGTGCGTTTCTTTTTCCCACCGAACTGTTTCCTGACCTTTCCATATGCTTCCTGACCTTTCTATATTGCCTTTGACTATATTTTCCTCAATTTCTTTGCACAAGTTGTTTATCCAGTTTTCTCTGGCCTTCTTTACTTCTCTGTTTATGTGATTTCTGCACCTTCTGTTTTCCTCTTCTGTGTTTGTTATCTTGTACTGTCTTCTTTGCTCCATCATTTCCAATATTTCTGCTGTTGTCCAGGGTTTATATTGGTTTATTTGGATTGTATATGCAGAAATTTGATTATGCAACGAATCCCCGTTTTATCAATAACGATGCCATTCCAAACACAACTGTGCCATTTCCTCGCCAATTTCTCATTCACACGGCACACCACGCATGCCATCTACACAATGGAAATTTTAAGTAACATTATATCTTTATAATGATACACAGTACTCCTGTATACTGAGACGATTTTTAGTGAAGGCCAGCACTTTACGATTAACTTCTGTACATTGTCTTATCTGAGTGTTAAGCACGATGCGAGTCCTAGCCCATGAATTTATTAGTGGAGCCACTATTCTAATGGCGCGGAGATAGAGTGATCAATTCCTTTCCTCTATGGTATATGAAAAAGTGGAAGTACAATGTTGTCCTACCTGGTTTATTGCGTCTTTAAAGGGTTTTCCTGAACGGTTTTTCAGCAGTTTAAGGTACTCACATGAAGATAAAACTACCCGAGCCAATAATAATGGGATTGAATGAAGAAGGAAATAAAGAACATGATTCAACCTTTAGATCTAAACGTGTTATAAAAAGCCTCAAAACAAGTACCTGAAACTATACCGGAAAATATCACAGTACTGGAAGCGATGGTAATGTTTAGAAAGAAATGTAAGCAAATGGCTTGTACTCACTGCAAAAACAAAGTATTCTTCTAAGTAGCGCTTTAGGAAAACCCTGTTTCCGTCTTCAGCCTAGAAACAATTCGAAGAGAATTTAAAACATGGGGGTTAAATGTCAATGTGACAAAAATACACATAGGTCAAACTAAAAGGAATATGTATACAGAATAGCTGAGCACATTCGCACATCGAAATCTCGTAGCTTTCAACAGTTATCCGGATTGGCAGCACATCTTAAAGACAATAATCGTAGGTTGCTAATTCATATTTGATAGAAAAAGCAAAAACAATAACTGAACGAAAGATTAAAAAAAAAAAAAAAAAAAAAAAAAAAAACGATTACATTCATAAAGAGAAACCTACACTCAATTTAGATAAAGGAGACATAAATGTGATTTGGAGCAGTCTTTTTACTACATATTTGCACCATCTAGAAGGTAAAGAAAAAGCAGTGAACAACAGTGAACGGTGACGAGTGAATGACCATTAGCACGTGTTCATTTTTGACAAAAAGACTTGTGCTTCACATATTTTAAAACCTTTTAACCATTTTTTTTTATCTATCCACAATTCTCCCACATCCTCTTCGAGTTGTTTCTAAGCTGAAGGTGGAATCAGGGTTTTCCGAAGGCACTGCTTAGAAGAATACTTTGATATTTGCGGTGAGTACTAGCCATTCGCTTACATTTCTTTCTGTACAGGGGAGCTCCTTCGTGGCTAAGCGGTTAACGCACGCGCCTTTGGGGGAAGGACCCGGATTCGATTCCCGGTGGGAGCTCATGTGGTTTGGATTCCACGTTAATCAGTAGGTCCACGTCTCATATAGCTTCGATGGTGAACGGGACGTTAAACTTAACTCGATTCTTTCTGTACAGGAAAACTCTTAAAAGATGTTAAAACTCAACTCTTTTAATAGTATACAAAATAAATCAATTAATTTTTGTAGATAAGTATAGGATTAAAGGAGCCTAGGCGAAGGGATAGATTGAGAGATAGGGATAGGAATCGCAAAGATACAAGAACTGAGTAGTTTTGGTTTCATTACACAGGTATCGTCTTATACACACCAATTAATATTTCCCTAATATAAGACACTTCGACTAAGTTAGCTTGTTAATATAAAGATTAATTTGTCACGTATTTTTCTTCTTCCTAGTGGATGAAGCAAGTAGTTTTAATTCTTCTGAGGAAGATTCAGATGAAATACATGCAGCGGTGTTTTATTCGATTTCATCAACCCAGAAGGGACTTCAGGTATATATAATTTACACATTTTCTTTATAAATACATACAAATAAAGGTCATGTAAGGGTTTATCAATAAAAAGTCAGAACTTTAGAATGAGATAGAATAAAACCTACAAGTGATAAGATTTCATTAATATGTTTTATGTATTTATTGTGAAAAGCTATCAATGGTATTACGTTTAGGAGATAATATTCTTGAAATGTCCTTCGTTGTTTGGGTGGGTGGACTGAATTACTCTGAACTTATTACACAAAAAGTTCTCCGGACGCATTGTGTCGAGAAATTGTGAACTGTTCGCCAAGATCACATAATCTCTCCTTCCGTGATTATTTTTTGTGTGGTTATCTCAAGTTCTAGGTCTATGAGAATTAGCCACGAACAATCCGTAACGGAAACAGAATATTGAATGCGCCATTGCGAATGGACAGCTTAATGTGAATGCAAAAGTAATGCAAAATTGGATCTTTAGAATCCATTGCACTCATCGAAACAGAAGAAGACTTTAGAGAATGGTATTATCTTCTAGACATAATGCTCTTGATTACTTTTCATCGAGATTCTTATGTTCAAAGTACAGAATCATATGACTCAATTTTTTAATGCTCCATGCTGCGTTCTTCATCTGAACCAATGATAGGATGATTTGAGTATTTAGGTCAGTTTTGGATTAGATTAAATATCATTCAAGAGTTAATATTTATATTTTGTTGCTGAACGTTGTGATTCTAATTTCTTTTTGGGCTTTATATAGCATAGAATTAAGAAGGAACGTTCGAAAAATTAGTCTATTGATTCGATATTCTACAAATTTTTTGTACTGGACTCTGTTCTGTATTCAAAATGTATCCATATCAGTAAAAAATAATACAGTGAGAGAAAACATATTTTTGCATACTAAATTGAATTATTGCAGAAATATGTAGTGTTGATTTATCTCTAAAGATATTAATAGTCGCACGATTCGTAAAGCTACTTACTATGTGGCTACCAAGAGAATGAAACAAAATGGAGGGTGCACAACATTTGTTATGACAAATAGATACTATTGAGTTTTCTTTATATTCCCTTGACAGTGGTTCGGATCCCACTTTAAGCTGCAGGTCCTGTCGTTCATAATTCTGCTGTTGCATAAGGATGCTATTGCTAAAGCCAAACAAACTTATTTCTATTCATATAAATTCTAAATAAGAGAAGCAAATTTATTTAAAAGAAGAAACCGGATTTAACCTCCATCATTCCCCCTCCCCCCCCCCAAAAAAAAAGTTTTTCTTGGTTTATTTTTAAAATACATGTTTTTAGCTAATCCTGTTTCTGCCTTCAATGATGGTGATTGAGAATTTCTGACTTCACTGCGAAAGATTAAACTACGCCTGACACTGAATTGTCAATTAGAAACTTGAACTTCTTTTAATCTGTAAATTTTTATCTTTAATATTCTGTAATATATTTAGTTATTTTTTTTCTGTAGAACATGTTTAAGAAACAAATATTAATTGTTCAATATGTACAAAATTTTTCACAAATTTCTGTGTTGAGATCATCTTATGTTTGAATATACAGGGTGTATCAAAAAGGGCTTTACAACTTTTCTCATTGAGAAGGGAAATTCATACTGATTTATTTATTTAGTTTACAGACATTGTTTTGGTATTATTTTGTAGCAAAATACAAGTGTTTTATTTATTTATTTATTTATTTTTATTTACCTTATACCTAAAAAGGTTCAATGTGGTGATTCCATTGGTGATGCGGACTGTTCACAAAACTTTGTCTCACTTGCTCTCCAACGTACGGGGACGATCTGAAGATTTGTTGTGTCTTACCGAACATCCAGTTTCAATAAAACGCTTATGCCACTGATAAATAGTAGGCCTACTGGGAGAATCTTTACCATACTTTGTACGAAAAATTACGTTGCACAGTTGTCACAGACTTGGATTCTTCAAACCAAAACACACAGCTAGCACACTCGAGAACAGTAAAGGCAGCCATCTTTACTGCAACTGCCGCTAGCGCTTGCGGTGGCGTGTTTCTGAACTAGTGTACTACGTGAGTCAAAACTTGATGTACAAAATGACACCAAAACCATACCTGTAAGATAAATGAATAAATCAGTGTGAGTTTTCAAAGTTCTAAAGACCTTTATAATACATCCTGTACATTGTCTAATGAGCAATGAAGTGTGTTTGTCAGTAGATGCAGATTATTATTATTATTATTATTATTTAATTTATGATGTAGGGTATTGAATTAGGCAACTATCTAATCAAGAGAGTGGTAAAGGAACTCCAGGCGGAATTTCCTAAAATGGAAAAGTTTTCCAGTCTTTCTCCCATTCCAAAATTTACTGAATGGCTGCTTCCCAGGATTAAAGGTACTAAAATCTCTATATTTGTTTATATAGTTTTAATCATGTTTATTGACAAATATGGTACCAGTTAGTGAAATGGTAAAACTTTCGCTTCCCACGTCTGATTGGTTTTTATTTAAATGTTAAGTTCGAAAAGTGATTTACAGTTTTCACTTTCATTTTTACTTCTTTCGGAAGTCAGCTTTATCAGGCACAATGTTGATCGTTGTCACCTACATCGTGATTTAGTTAAATGTAAAATTTAACGTTTCTTTTATTTTTTTAACGATCTGAAGATTTTTTGGTGGTTATTCTTGAACATTGTTTTTACAGTATATTATTTTAATAATTTGTAATATTTGTTGCTGTTATTCTATTTGTTAATTTTTCATTTTTTCATCGGATAATTAAACACGGTTCTTTGAGAACAGGTCTTCTCGGGCTAGCAGCCAGGTAAATACTATTAGATCTTGCGACGTTTCGAGGGCTGACATCGTCCTCATCTTCAGGCGAATATTTACCTGGCTGAATTGAGGTAAATATTCGCCGTGTCAGCCCTCGGCGAAGTTCATGTATATAATGTTTCCTTCAACAGCACTTGCCCCCCCCCCCCAAACACATCCTGGCTACGCTACTGCTCGCTTTGTATAATCATATTTGCATGAAATTGGTCACAGTTGAAGGAAAAACTCAAATATTTTTGTGTATGTCAACAATAGACAACAATGTCAATAACAATGAACTCGATCAAACACAGAAAAAGTAAATTCACTCATGCTTATTTTGTGATTAGTCGATATGGGTTCATTGTTGGATATTTAGCAGGGAGTTGTAGTTTCTGCTGGTGCGTAGGAGCCTGATGTTGAAACTTTCACCTAAAAGCATGCTGAACCTGCACCAGACTCGGTGTGCTGTGATATTCCAAAACTCAGCAACTTGGTTCTTGTGAGGTCACCATAACTCCTTAAAACTTATTCTTTAAGGGCCTTCACTACAGCAAAATTAAACTACCGCTAATTTTGGAGTTTTCCTATAATATCTTTAAAACAAATTAAATATTCGAAAAGCAGAAATGTAGTGAACTAGACAATACGATTTTGCATGTGATACCGTCATCACAACTCATCTATCTGCTTTCGATTTGCAACTGTAAATAAATTAAGCATTTTATGCGGGTTCTGTAAATAGCGATATACCGAAAGCAAATAGGTGAATTGTGGTAAAGGTATCACATGCAAAATCGTATTGTCTAATTCGCTACGTCTCTACTTTTCGAATATTTTTATTTGCTTTGAAGATATTACAGAAAAACTCTTAAAATTAGCGGTAGTTGAATTTCGCTGTAGTGAAGACCCTTAATAGCAACAAACCACAACGAAACGAAATGAATTTACGTTAACTCATTACGCCATAAAAGCACAGAAACATAAAAACTTCTCAAGTGACCTCCAGCAGAAACAGCAATTGCCTGCTAAATATCCAACAATGAACCCACATCGACTAATCACAAAGTAAGCATGAGTGAATTTACTTTTTCTGTATTTGATCCCATTTATTATTGCCATTGTTGTCTATTGTTGACATGTACAAAAATATTTGAGATTTTCCTTCAAATGTGACCAATTTCATGCAAATACGATTACCCAAAGCGAGATAATACCACTTTAAAGTATGATACAGTGAAACCTCTGAATAACGGACACCAATGGGACATGAATTTTTGTCCGTTACTGAGAGGTGTCCGTTACAGAGAGGTTGCAGAAACTTAATTTCTCTCAACGGTAATTGTATGCAGTAATATACAGTAAATGCATTGTGTGTGAGCGTAAATACGTAAAAATCAATATGAAAATATATTGTATTACTGGGAGGGATGAAGGAGAAATTCATTTATGTTAAATAATATTATTGCTGGGGATGTGTTAATATATCCGTATACTGCAAAAGATAATGTGTGACAATAATTTTCTTAAGTACATGTCATCACCCTGTTAAAAAAAAAAAAAAAAAATCCACTCTCTTTAGCACTGCATCAAGTGATGAAGAATAATATGCCAAAGATGTTTGAATATTTTCCTATATGGAAAGGGAAAGCAGCATGGAAAGCGTTTTTCATTTATTTCAAATTCTCAGAACCTTCTCAAAAGATGCGTTAAAAACCAACTAACATGCTAAACTGATTTTTCCTCAGTAAAATTCATTAGTAAGTGTCCTCTGAGAATCCTTAATACAGTTGCTTAAGACTCATGATGGATACACTTGTGGGGAAGACATTTCTATCTACTGTAATATATCGCAGAACCGAGAATAATTCCTGTCCGTTATGAAGAGGTTACTGAAACGTTTTGGGGAAAAAAGGACTGTCTGCGTCCGTATCTGAGAGTGTCCGTAAAAGAGAGGGTTTTGTTCCGTAAGAGAACATATATTTTTGCCGGGACAAAAAAATCTGTCCGTATTATAGAGGTGTCCGTTAAGGGAGGTTTCACTATAGTATTTTCATGGATATGCTGTATTCTTGGGCAATTGTTATAACACAATTGTAAATAGATTATAATAAGTTGATAACAATTAGAACATAGTTTCAGCATAGGCCTAATTCGACAAGTGTAATTATTGAAACAATTAATATCTAGATTTAAGTAACTTTAAGAAACACCACTTCCTAACCAAAGTATGTTGGATCAAGATGGTGGACATTTAGGAAAGAGTTTATGAGTCTTTGCGATTTTTTTTTTATTTGTTATAAGCGTAATTTTCAGCAATTATACTATTTCAGTGTGTTATTAAAACAAAAATTAAATATAACGATAATTAATGACGTTTACCAATATTTAAAAAAAAAGGATTTGAATGAAGAATCCATGAAAGACTTTTCTAGAAGATTCTATTAATAAAATTTCTATTATGTACAGAAAGATTACAGAAGTTTGTTTCATCCTTATGGTAGTGAATTGCTCTTGCTTGCCCAAGACTGCAAAACTCTGTTTCTACTACAGATCATGTTCCATATGATGGCAGTGGCGATGAACAATTGCACGACATTGGAGCTTTTATTCAAGAAGGTTTCTATCTAGCGCAGTCTGATCCAGTTTATCCCACTTGCCCTTGCATACTTTATAGAATCCCTTCAGTGTTGAGACTGGACATTCTGTGTTGTTCCGTTTTAATAGGCCAAAGACAAAATCCATAGATATCTGAACATCTGGCGATTCAAGATGTCTCTAAATGGGATAGCCTTGATACCTTCTCCTTTTCTATACGACCCATGTAGGCCACCGGTGTTTTAGCTATGTGAATGGTGACCTTTACCACTGTGGTGGATGGTTTACCTCTTGGTGGATGTGGACTTTAACAGTCTCATTGCCATACAAAGCTGAAGGAAATCGACGGTATATGGGATCTAAGACAGGCCATATATAATGAGCAGCACTTACTTTCACATTAGATGCCACTCTATGTGTAGGAAGTTTGCCCTTAGTACAGAAACCCGTCACTACCATAAACCTTTTGGGAAAGCTTTCCATACACGTGCAATTCCACTGTGCGTGCTCCTTTCCATCGTCAGGCGTGTGATAGGACGGTAGTAAATCGGACGCACTTGCTTTGACGTGGTCAAATAGACCCACGCCTCATAGAGGATGACATAACACTATTTGTCACCCGCTATATTCGAGGTCGTACTATCCATGCCAGTACGGTATTTATGTTTTTCATATCATTGTAACTATGTCAAGGGACATAGTTTATCGTTGTTAATGTTGACATTGTAGAAGAGATTTTTTAATAAAAGTAGAAATAGAAGTTTTTTTTTATTTGTATATTAGGCTATTTGTAACTCGTAAATTCCTTAAACTGTCCTTATTAATGAATGAATAAGTACTTGTATAATTAGATTTTAATAGCATTTTCAAATTGTACAAAAAAAAAAAAAAAAAAAAAAAAATACATGAGAGTTACGAAATAATTTAATTTTCAGAAATAGATTGCTTTACTGCGCAAGAAGTTGATCGCTTTCGATCGTATTTTGGAACGGAATCCATACAAAGTGTGTTGAGGGAGCTGAAGTCGGCAATCCAAACGAATGTATGGGTGAAAAGCAGAGAGTTAGCACAAATCCTAGAAGTTCCTTTGATGCGTTTGTGTTCTAGGTACTTATATCTGGAGAAAAGAAGAGGATATGCGTTAGATAGTGTAGGTTAGTAGCTTTTTAGTGGTAGTGTAGTGTAGTTTCTTTATTACCTAAGGAGTCTAATGTACGTAGTTAGCTACTGACCACAGGGTACATATAATAAATAAGCTTAAAGCTTACCTGTTTTATCCAAAAAAAAAAAAGTAAATTAATCCTTCAGCTGTACTTCGAAGAATTCAAAATTGGCTCGATATTAATATATTTTGATGCAATAAAAAGGGTAAGGAAAACTTCTTCACTATTATTGGCAGGAATGAGCATCAACAAAAAATATCTAAAAGTTCAAATTACATAATAATGCGTCAGGACGCATTACGGGAAACAGTAGGAAAGATCAACACAGGAATTTGTGAATCTTGTATGATTGATGACAATACGTCAGAAGATCTAGTAGATGCAACGCCCTGATCCCTAATTAATGGTACTTCTAGCTAGACGAAGAAGGGATACCTTGTAGACTTATTATCAGAGCTAAAAATTGCTGACAGAATGGCCAGGTAAGTACTACAGACCGTACTTCCAAGTTTAAATACGTACGTTGTCAGTAAATTATGATTTAAGTACGGATATTTGTATCATAGTTAAGCTGACAAATTGAAACTTGCATATATTGCATGGTAAGTATGTTCTGTTCCTCTGGATTTGGCCATCACTTCTACTTTGTCTTGCCTTAGAAATAATAAATTTACCTATCTCGAAATTTATGAGGTTTTACTAAGCGTATTTTCGTGATAAGGGGAAAAAGAAGTTAAACGTGAACGTTTCGTGATAAGTGTGTTAAACACGATAAATAATGCTAAATGTGTAGAATTGACAGGAAATTTGAAACGTCCTCTCATTTTTTCTATAACAGGAAATGACTGTTGAGTAACATGATTATTAAGTTGGAGATAGCAGCTGTTTTAACTTTTAAGACGTAATTTTGTAAACTGAAATCTGGCAATTGGATAGTTAGTAATCGAGCGTAGGTAGCATCGTTTCTTCTCGATATTCTCAAATCTAGCTGAGATGCCAACAAAATGGGCCGTTCTACATCAATATATCAGTAGTCCTGAATCATTTGTTAGAGAAAATATTTCCAGGTTCAGATAAAGTAGAAGTATTTTAATGGATGAAAATGTGAATAAGTTAAACATTTAGTTTAAGAGCTTGTTTATATTTCTGATTCTATTGGGTTACGATTATCTAAATTATCTATACGAGTAATTAACCTATCGAATAAACAATAAGACTTATTTAAAAATAGTTAAATTTCTTTTATTCAGTTAAGAAGAATCTGTATTTGGTTTTTGTTTTAGGTAACAACTGTTATTATACTTGCATAATATAACATAATGCAGTGGTAAAATAAAGAACACATGGAACAAATTTCAAGGTTGTATCAGTAAATTCATTGCTTTATTTAACAGAAATTAATAATTCATTTTATCCAGTGCTTATTTCATCTCTTTCAACGGTTTACGTTAAATGAATGCTGAATTAGTCAACATGGCCTAGAAACAATAAAATACCAATATAATATTTAAAGACATTTATAGTAGTATATTAATTTTTAGAACGTTATATAATGCAATAGACGATGAAAAATAATGAAAACATTGACAATTAATAGGAAAAAAATAACACACTATCTCAGAAAGCAGGCCCTGTAGGAAATTGTATTTGACACCCGAAAATTCGCCGTTATTTATAAAAGAGTTAAGATATATAGCGACATGAATGTTCTTTGCCCTTTGCATAATACTGCTACTACAATAATAAAAAATTAATAATAATAATAATAATAATAATAATAATAATAATAATAATAATAATAATAATAATAATAATAATAATAATAATAATAATAATAATAATAATTTTTAGTTTTGAATTTGTATTAAGATGATCTAAAATTATTGTTTCACCTCCAAGTTCGGATTCTGCTATACTGATGGCATTTCTTTCTTTCTTTCTTTCTTTTTTTTTCTTTTTTAAAAAAGAAATCCTAGTTATTGGCCTTGCTTTCTTTTGGTAGCTAATGTACCTTTTTATCAGTATCATGTGTGATTTGCTGATAGTTGCTGTGCGGTACATCTTAAATTAATAAATTGCCTAAGCTTACCTTTGCACCCATGAGCATCTTCTTTTAGTTTATATCGATATTTTGACTGACTGGGGTCATGTTCGCTTCTTTTTCTTTCTTTTTTTTTTTTAAGACTAACTGCTATAATACCATCGTTAACTACTTTAGATTAGATTAGATTTATCATTCTCTGGAGAAGAAATAAAATGCTCATATTTTCAACAACTTGTAAAAGTAGATATAGGCAAAACCAATTCTACAATCTATATAACAATTATATATATATATATATATATATATATATATATTTACAGTATAAAATGTGTTTTCTGATAGCAGTTTGCGCACTGAGTTCGCGAAGAAACTCTTTCCATGACTATTTTTTATGTACCCAGGTAGTTTATGATACAATTTTACTCCCATATACATATGTAATTTTCCGTATGCAGATGTTCTATGATACACAGTAGATAAGTTATCTTTTCCACGCGTAAGGTAGTTCTGAGTATCACCATCTCTTTTACTATTATCTAAATGATCCCAAGTAATTTTGAGAAGTTCAAAGAAGGAACTGTAATCTTATTCAATGATTCAAATAGTTTCCTACAGCTGATGCGTTTCGGTGATTTAGTAATGATTCTTAAGACACATTTTTGTTGTTTGAATATATTCTGAAGCTTCGGCGAAGACCCCCAG
This sequence comes from Thermobia domestica, assembly GCF_964235325.1. Taxonomy (NCBI): domain Eukaryota; kingdom Metazoa; phylum Arthropoda; class Insecta; order Zygentoma; family Lepismatidae; genus Thermobia; species Thermobia domestica. The sequence goes on from NC_137454.1 coordinate 373,049,144, forward strand.
AAGGCAATTCCGTATTTAATATGAGAATGGAATACAACATAGTATAAGGACAGAATTGATTCAATATTGAGATTAGAGTTCGTATTATGTACACTAATGTCCAAAATTATTGTCGCATGTCTATAAATATGTTGTTTTAGGAATATAATTTGATAATGAATTCGCTCGGTATTTCTTATAGTATGTGTATAATCGCCAAAGACATGTATATGGCAAATTTCATGTCAAAAGAGCAGTAAATAAAAACAACAAAACGAAAATAAAACTTCCTTCTCCGTTTAGCAACATTTTGTTTTACTTATTCTAATTTTCGTATTTATAATTCTTTTCCTATGAAATTTACCACAAATATACATTTCCCGATTATACACATAATATCAGTATTAAAAGTGCACTGCAACATCATTATCAAATTATATTCTTACAAGAAGACAGTTGTAGATATGCGACAATCATTTTGGACATGAGTGTGCATAGCTTGGGCTAATTTTTTTGCTTAGTAAGTCCTGTGAAGAAAATAACTCCCGAATTAGCGGACTCCATGTCACGAGATTTCTTTTCCCTTATTGCCTATACACTTCATTTGCAATTATTATCGATCCGCTAACACAAATAAGAACTGCTATTTCTAGTAAATCAAATGTTATTTTTTTACTATTTGGAATTATTCTCTCATGCGCCTACATAATTTTAGTTATTTCTTGGTTCCATTTTTACTTCTCACTATGCTCACTGGTTTCTCTGTATACCTACCTACTGTAATAAATGAAATGTAAATATTTACAACTATGTACAGTTTGGAGTTGACAAAAATCTTGATCTGGCTACAGTGGTATGCACAATGTTGAATGTCGTTTGAATATTTTGTGGCCAAGTTTTTGGTACTAATAGAAAATAACAGTTAATGCAAAAGGGAATTTGTTCAAAAAAAGTTGTAAATATTTACATTTCATTTATTGTAATGGGTAAATATAAATGGAAATTAATGTATATAGTGACAAGTAGAAATAAACATCAAGAAATAACATTTGACATCGAAATCATTACTAGAAAAAGCAATCCTTATTCATGTGTTAGTGGATTGATAATAATTGCAAATTGAGTGTAAAGTGAATAAAGTGAAAAAAAATCTAGTGAAATCCGGGAATTTGGAGTTCACTTTCTTTACAGGATTTACATAAGCAGACAACAATAGTAGTATAGGAGTTGCAGCCTGCAACAACAAGAAAACAAATAACAAATAGTTGCAAACAAGACTCCAAAGTGAGTCGAAATACCAACATAAACTAAAAGATCACTAGTTCAGAGGTAAGCTTTGTTAATTTGTGTGATTACTTATTTAAGGTAGTAAACTGGCGTATGTTTATAATAAATAATAAAGCAAATAAATTATTGACTTACTCTGTTCTTACTGCATATAAAATTAAATGTAGTAACGGCTTCAGTGATCACTGTTACCTTCATCTTTTGATGTGGTTCACTCATACGTAAGTTTTCTCAATGCTCACAATGCGAGCGCACAAATGAAAAATGGTCAGGTCAGCAAACTTAATAATGTAAAGTCTTGCACTTAATTGCTTCTTCCAAAAATCTGAATGCTGTGAAAAACTTGACACGAAATCATCTTTAAATGTGACTTAATACGAAGTAGCACAAATTTATTGAAGTTATATCTTCCGAAAGAGCACTTTCTAAGATTCTTGTTAGTTTCGTTAACATAGATTTGTATGATTAATTACTGCTTTGACTAAACAAGGGTCATTTGATAAGTGGATACGTACAAGTATGTGATAAATACTTTTACAACCTATCATATCACTGCACCAAAACACTGTCAAAATTTGGATGTATCTATTGATGCCAAATAGAAGTTCTTTTATCTGTGTTGCCAGGTCTCGTCATGAACTGTTGAATTTCTGGGTAGCTACCAAATTATGACAGATTTTACTTATGTCCCGAAATTTCCTCTTCCTACACGCTAGTTCAAAGCTGAATACACTTCACATACGTAATTAAGAGAGAGAGAGTTAAGATAGCATTGTGAGAAGTGAGAAGAGTTGGCGTGGGAGCTACCCAAATCTATCGATAAAGGTAATGGTGATTACCAAAATCGTTTAGTACATTTAATTACAGACGCAATAATAATAATAATAATAATAATAATAATAATAATAATAATAATAATAATAATAATAATAAGCAATTAAATAAATAAAAAATCTATGAAAAGTCTGGAATTTTTAAATAAACATTTAGTATATATTATAATGTAAAGCTCATGAACAGCTATCTCATCAATAAACTCAAAAGATATCATTGTGTATTGCGATATTTCTTTCCAAACTTGAAAGATACTCACTTTTCTTTCCTCCAAACTTCTATAGATTGTTTCGAAAATTATATTAAGCGTCGAATTTTCGCTGACAACCGTCAGCATTATCAGAACTTCGGTAGGGCTAGGGCTAGAGTGTAATTAAATCTGTAAGAATATACATATACATACATACATATGAACTTGAGAGGAATTTGGTAGTTCTAGGGTGTGTGGAAATCTGTAGGAAAAAACAAAATACGTATATGAACTTGGGAGGAATTTGGTAGGACTAGGCTGTGTAGAAATCTGTAGGGCAGAAACGAAATATATAAACTCCGTCGTCATATTATCAAATTATCTAAAATTAAGAAAACAAAGAACATTAAAGAGTTGTTTGTTGACTTGACCTTTGTTAGGGGCGAGCTGCATTATTCGATTCTAGTTGAAGCTATATCTCATTTGTATCCTGCGATAGGCTAAGGGCGAAGCAGCTCAAGTGGAAGAGTGTTGGCTTCGCATTCGGGAGGTCGTGGGTTCGATTCCCGTTGCCGATCATCCTGACTGGGGTTTTCCAGGGTTTTCCTCAGTCCTGCCAGGTAAATGCCGAAATTGTACCTACTAAACCGGCCCTGGCCGATACCTTCCCAAATTCTCTCCATTGTTATTGTTGTTGTTAGATATCCAGTATAAAATGGCCCCTGAGCTGTATCTAGTGATTATTAAATAAATAAATAAATAAATCTATTTTTATGCTGATTATCGTGCGGTTTCAAATTACTTCAGAACTGAGGATCTCTCTGTTTGACACATTATTATGATATTCCCATAAGAGAAAGATAATAAAAAACCGTAATGTAATTCATATACATATGTTCATTTCTTTCGCAGCAAATTTTCACTTGAGAAATGGAGCCATGATGTGGCGGCTGAATTGGATGGCAGATACTACTCCTCGAGGTCTTACTAATTCATGTGGGATGATGGTTAATTATAGGTAATGACATTCTTTTTATCGTTTGTTAAATTTATTTTTCACATTACGAGTACTAAAGGCCCATTTGTGGATCCTTTTTTCAGTGTTGTCTTTGCAGTCGCCATTAAATTTTGCCCGGGTTTTGATTCTGTTTTGCATACTTACACAAATTATTAATTTTTGAGGCTTAGCATGATCTTTTAAGCTTAATATGTCTTTTAGAACAGAAATAATACGAGGGGTGATTAGAAAGTAAAGTTGCAAAGCCTGTAGTGAAACGTGTTTATATTATTTCATACAACCAATACAATCAACAGATAGTAGATATAATAGATTATTTTTCGACATAGTCTGCATATCGGTTGAGGCACGTGACACATCGTAGAATGAGTTTGAAGATTCCCTCATGGTAAAAAATCTTGTCCTTGCGTGTTCAGCCATGTTGTCACGAAGTATTTCACCTCCTCGTCTGAAGCGAAGCGACGACCTCCTAGCAGCTTCTTCAAGTGCGGGAACAGATGAAAGTTGCTTGGAGCGAGATCCAGGCTGTTGGGAAGGTGGTCAATGATGTCCCAGTGTGCTGACTTGGTCACTGGACTCCTTGTCGATGACATTTTCTCTACCAGCCAAGGGCGCCGATCCTGGGGGGCTGAGGGGGCCCGGGCCCCTCATTATATTTGTAAATGTACAATATTTGGCATAATTTGAATGCGATTTGTCTTAAAATCCTCATATATGTTTTCTGCATCTGAATGCCCCCCCCAAAAAAAAATTCACAAAGAAATCGGCGCCCTTGCTACCAGGCGCAGACTTTTGACACTATTCTGCGACATGTTGACAAACATTACAGTCTCTGTAGCCGGTGATTTTCAGACGCTTTTACGTGTTTCGAATAACTGAGCGGGCTTCTTCGCGAGACCAGTTTTCCAAACGAGTCGCCATTTGTGTTTATATACAACTAGCACCATAGGTGGGGTGTTGAAACACTGCACAGTTGCCAACTTCATGTATTAAAATTACCGCACACTCCACATTCCTCTATAACAGACAAAACCCCAGAAATATCGAACTTATAACCTTAGTTTTTGATCCTTCCTCGTACATAGAGACTCTTTACTTTTATCCTCAAAAGTCTTAGTCGATGAGTTGTAGAGAGGGAAGTAGAAATGACAAGAGGTACTAGAGGGGGGAGAGAGAGGTCATGTTTCATCGTCCGTCGTTTTGATATATATGAAAAGTTCTTAAGAAGAAGCTTATCTGTTTATGCCGTTTTTTAAATTACAATTTTCAAGATAACAAAAACAAATGGAAGAATCAAACTTCTCTATGCTGGAGTAATACTTACAAAGTCACTGCCTTTGTATTGTTTTATCAGCGCAGAATTTAAACACTGTCCGTTGTGTGACGTCATAATTGACAGCAATAAACAATATTTCAGATATACTACTCTTTTTCTTTCATAGTACTTCCTAAGTATTACTCTACTATGGGGCCCTAATTTTTAATTTTTCTCTTTCTTTTTCCGTTGTTTTGAAAATTGTATTTGGAGAATTACAAATTCACAGAAGAACTTCTTTGAATGCTCCTCATTCTAGATTTGGAACTAGAAATTATTTACTATATTTTAATAACCTGTGTTCCTTCATCAGACACATTTATCCTTTTATAAACAATTACTGAAGAAAGTAGAGAAAAAACTCGTATGGCCGACATTTTTTGCGAATTTTTCAATTTTGAGCCCTCCATTCGATACAGCATCAAAAACTATCTGAGAAAGTGATGGAAGTTTTCGCGTGGCTCTTACCGTTCCCGAGATAGACCCTATTGGCCAAAAAAAAAAAAAAAAAAGTTCGGTTTTGGTCTCTCTATAACTTACCGTTCCCGAGATAGACCCTATTGGCCAAAAAAAAAAAAAAAAAAAAAGTTCGGTTTTGGTCTCTCTATAACTTACCGTTCCCGAGATAGACCCTATTGGCCAAAAAAAAAAAAAAGTTCGGTTTTGGTCTCTCTATAACTTACCGTTCCCGAGATAGACCCTATTGGCCAATAAAAAGTTCGGATTTCGGATCTCTCTATAACTTACCGTTCCCGAGATAGACCCTATTGGCCAAAAAAAAAAAAAAGTTCGGTTTTGGTCTCTCTATAACTTACCGTTCCCGAGATAGACCCTATTGGCCAATAAAAAGTTCGGATTTCGGATCTCTCTATAACTTACCGTTCCCGAGATAGACCCTATTGGCCAAAAAAAAAAAAAAGTTCGGTTTTGGTCTCTCTATAACTTACCGTTCCCGAGATAGACCCTATTGGCCAATAAAAAGTTCGGATTTCGGATCTCTCTATAACTTACCGTTCCCGAGATAGACCCTATTGGCCAAAAAAAAAAAAAAGTTCGGTTTTGGTCTCTCTATAACTTACCGTTCCCGAGATAGACCCTATTGGCCAATAAAAAGTTCGGATTTCGGATCTCTCTATAACTTACCGTTCCCGAGATAGACCCTATTGGCCAAAAAAAAAAAAGTTCGGTTTTGGTCTCTCTATAACTTACCGTTCCCGAGATAGACCCTATTGGCCAATAAAAAGTTCGGATTTCGGATCTCTCTATAACTTACCGTTCCCGAGATAGACCCTATTGGCCAAAAAAAAAAAAAGTTCGGTTTTGGTCTCTCTATAACTTACCGTTCCCGAGATAGACCCTATTGGCCAAAAAAGTTCGGATTTCGGTCTCTCTATAACTTACCGTTCCCGAGATAGGCCCTATTGGCCAATAAAAAGTTCGGATTTCGGATCTCTCTATAACTTACCGTTCCCGAGATAGACCCTATTGGCAAAAAAAAAAAAAAAAAAAAAAATGTTCGGTTTCGGTCTCTATAACTTACCGTTCCCGAGATAGACCCTATTGGCCAAAAAAAAAAAAAAAAAAGTTCGGTTTCGGTCTCTATATAACTTACCGTTCCCGAGATAGACCCTATTGGCCAATAAAAAGTTCGGATTTAAGGATCCATCGAAACTAGAGGAGCTCGGGAAGCGTAAGTTATAGAGAGCTCATATTGGTGTTGATCAACACCTAAGAGGATGGTGAACATTTTGGTACCAAATAGTAACCTATGGGGACTGGCCAACTAGCCACCGCTCCCCAGATATTGGCCAAAAAAGTTCGGATTTCGCGAAATTTAAGGAGCTATATCTCGGGAACCGTAAGTCGTAGAGAGATTACATTTTGCGAACTTTTCAATTTTGAGCTTCTATTTTGAACATGTGTCTTCATAAAAACAACATATGGTAGAACGTTTTAACAGAACCTTTCAACAAAACATGTGGAAAAAATTTAGTACTCAAGGATATTATAAATGGATAGATATATTACAAGAATTTTTTAATGAATATAATAATAAAGTATATAGAACAATTTGTATAAAGCATATAGAAGTTAATAAGAAAAGTTAATTCTTTGTAAGTTCGTTCTGACAATGCTCTTGGAGCATTTTCAGCTATTTTTTTGTTATAAAAATGTCCTTACAAGATACTTAAACAAGTTACTTCCGTTACTTCCAGGTACTTTTTGGATAATTGTGAAGCCAACAGTAAGCATTACTTAGAAAACCAACACATTGAAGCATCTGATCAAATATTGCACTTATCCAAGCAGGCTTTGGGTGTAACGAAGCAATGCTCATCAAAAATGTGACAGTTGGCTAATCCAGAAGATCAGAGTGGGGACTCACTAAGTGGGTGAAGACTGTTGATGGACGTATGGATACTTGGATATAACCCAAGGTGATATAATAATGCAAATAATTCAAGGGTATATAATTAACTTTTATTGCTTAATAATATCTCAGTTGTGGTGGTTAAGAGGTTTAAAAATGGATCTTAAGCAAGTGTGCACGTACAACTTGTTACACTAAATAAAATCGTTGAGTCTTGCTATAAAGTTTCCCAATCTGGAACACAAGGAAAATGGTGTTGATGATTTTAAAAATGGATGAATTTTTACCGAGTGGAGTTCCTTAGAAATAGTATGCTTCAATGTAAGTTGAGAAATAGTAAGTTTCTAACTCGGTAGCCGACCATTTTGACTGAGGATTGATTGCCGGTGATTCATTCATGTCAAATATTGAGATACCTTCTTGAACTAAAACTAAATAATCCGTATCTATAATACATAATAAGACTAAAAATGTTCAACAATATTGAACAATATTATTGAGCTTATGATTAAGACAAGACGCGAATTTTCCCTTCGTTTTTTGTAGATTATTCATGTGTATGCACTTATGAGGGGCGTTCACTCCTGTTCTTAATTATTCACCAAAGTACCGTTTCCAAATACTCTATAGTCTCGCCTCCTTTTCCAGTCCTACAAGACATACAGAAAACCAGAACTTTCAGAATATTGGCTCTGAAATTTATTAACCCCGTAAAAATTGTAAACCTGAGTCCCGCTTAGTCGTCGAGTAAAGAAAGAAATCTCATGGAATCAGGTCGGACTGTAAGGTATATACGATAAGAAGAAGATGTGTTTTTTCTTCTTTTCTCTCAGATCATCAGCTACTCTATGAAATGTATAAGGAAGCCTGTCATTGTCATAGTCTTCTTCTTCTAAGACTTTTTCCCAGTTAACTGGGGTTGGTTGTTTGGATCGCTGTCCTCACCTGTTTCTATCTTGTGTCATATCCGCTGTGACACGACATTGCACCATTTCGTTCTTAACACACTCTTCCCACTTCTTCTTTGGCTGGCCTCGGGTTCGTTTCCTATTCACTTGTATAGCATCTACTCGGTGAGCTACGCATTTCAAAGGTATTCTTCTTACATACCCAAACCATCTCAGTCTACTTTCTTGCAGTTTTTCTATTGCTGGTTTCACCTTTACTGTTCTTCGGATCATTTCGTTCTTAATTTTGTCCTTCCGCGTCACTCCACACATTCACCGCAGCATTTTCATCTCCGCAACATGCAACTTATTTTCCTCTCTTGTCTTCGTCGTCCAACATTCCGCTTCATATAATAAGGCAGGTCTCACTACTGTTTTATAAACTTTTCCTTTAAGGTGTATTGGTACCCTACGGCCACACAACACTCCTGCCACTTCTCTCCATTTCGTCCAACCGCTGTTAACTCTGCTGTTTACATTTTCTCGTACATTTTCCTGCAGAATTGATCCCAGCTACTTGAATTTCTTCGTAAACTTTTTTTTTTTTTTTTTCATTCATTAACTGAACACAAAATCTGATCGCTTAATTTTTGTAACGAAAGTCAGGGATTTTGGCAACTTAGAAGCGACTACAACATAACTGATTGCGGAACTTCTTGATATTTTAGGATCAAGTAGTAGTTCCTTTAAGAGATTACATGTTGTCACTTTGTTAAAATAATGATAGCAGCGGCAGTTTTTAGTGAAATCACTCGTATAAACAAAATAATATCCATGGATAAATTTGATTTCCATTGGTTCAATTTTAATAATTCACATTCAGAATTGCATCCAAGAAAGTTTTGATATTTTTTTAAATAGTTTTTAATGTAGAATTTTATCAGTGATAGTGGTATTAACATTTTTATTTATTTTTTTTAAATAATGTACATATAATGAATAATGTGCTTTTACATATAATAACAAAATATTATAATTTTGAAAATAAATTTTAAAATTATATAATCACAGGCACGTAAACAAAATGGTTATCACTTTTACGACAATTTTACTCTTGTAAGATTTTTATTATTATTATTATTATTATTATTATTATTATTATTATTATTATTATTATTATTATTATTATTATTATTATTATTATTATTATTTTAAGTATTCTGCCTTTCAGCAGGTCCTGGGACTAATGAGGATTTTTTTTTTCAATTTTAGATTTAGCCCTGGAAGTGTTTCTTCCACGTTTCTCGATCTTCAGCTTCCTCTTTTAACTCCCAATATTTTCTTCTGTTTTTCAAATCACCGATCACTTGTGTTCTTCCTATTCCTCCTTTTCCTTCCATCTTTCCTTCTATGGCGGTATGAAGAAGACAATTTCTTCGCAAGATGTGTCCAATCCAATTGGCCTTTCTACGAAGGATGGTTAATAGAAATGTCCTCTTCTATCCTATCCATTTTAAAACATCTTCGTTTGTTGCTCTTTCTGTTCATTTTATCTTCTCCATTTTCCTCCAACACCACATTTCGAAGCTATCCAAATATTTCTTCTCTAATATCCGTAATGTCCAAGTCTCTGAACCATACAATCCAAATGCTCATATATAGCACTTGACCAACTTCTTCTTAAGTCCAGTATTGAGATTGCTAGTTAAGAGTGATCTTTTCTTGTCGAATGCTTCTTTAACTATGGCAATTCTTGACTTGATCTCTTTGGTGCAGTAAGCGTGTCTGGTCAAAATACTTCCCAGATACTTGAAATGATGGGCCTCTTTAAGTTCTCTTTGTTCCGAATTAAAAGACTTTCAATACATAAAAAACTACAGTGCTTACTTGTGTTGGTATCAAAAGATTATGATTTTTTTAATAAAAAGAAGGAAAAACCTTGTTATACTTTATAGTAAGGTTACCTTTTTTCTGTACTATATTCAGAAGTAACTTCCATTCTGCGCAAGTAACAAAACTTCGGTAATGAAGACTACATATGTAGCAATCACTCGCCCCTTTCCCCCAAAAGAGTGTTGATGTAGAAGATCCTTGGTGAATTAAAACAAACCTCTGCCTAATCTCTTTCGAGCCTTAGAAAAAAGTGGATGTAAACAAACCCACCTGACTACCAGTGGATGGATGACCAGTGATTGGTTGTTGGTCTCACTGCACTAATATCCTACCGCAATATAATCCCTACTAAAATAATAATTTCAAATGAAAATACCAGAATTTATCCTGTATTTTGTGATAATAAACGCAATATATATAATATTTAACAACAGATGTAGCTTTATTTCAACCTCACCCGTCCTTGGACATATAGTATGTACTGCGCATGCTTATGCGTTCGCGCGCCGACCCCACTCATTTGATATTGTGGAATGCAGAGTGTTCCATGGCGAAAAAGTGTTACAATAATCCACCATCCTCTCGTGTTATAAAACACAAAAGAGAACAACAGGAACAGAGGCAATCTCGTTTATATAACGATTTAAGAAAATATGTATTTCCAACATAACAGTAGTCAGTGTCAGTGCGTTAATTATATACGAACCAACAGAGCCTTACACTTTGGAAATTATGCGATGACAATAAGCTAGCAGAAGATCTTGCTGTTCATGTCTCTCGCTGCCGAAGCACGTGTGAGCCGCGGAGTAATAGATTTCGCTTTGTTTACATCTACTTTGTTCTAAGGCTGGAAAGACTTTATATAGTTCTGAAAGAGCTATGGATGGATAAACGGCATATCTGTTCTCATAACCGTTATTTCAGACTACCTAGACAGGAGTTAATTATTCATTATTGAAGTAGCTCTCCGGTTGCGTCAAGATACTCGGTCAAACAACATAATAAGAAGATTCGAAAATGGAATTTCCGTAAGGACAAAATACGTGGTGTTACAAAAATGTGTCACCATATTTTGGGCTCAAAAGTGGATGGTTTCGGAGTTTTATGGTGCCGAAAACGTGAAACAAGTGAACTTTAACAGTTTATAGCTCTACTACTATGGGATTTATCGTAGTCGGGTCAAGACATCACTGAGAAACTTGTATGTAAACTATACAAATATCTATGTTTAAGAATGCTCCAGTACTTGCACACTAATTTTTAGAGAGGTAGGTGGAGAGTGATCAAGTACTCCCAAACAGCCTCTCTCAAAATGATTGTGCAAGTACTGGAGGTTCAGAAAGATGGATATTTGGATAGTTCACATACTAGTTCCTCAGTGATGTCTTGACCCGACTATGATCGGTAGAACTATGGACCTTTAAGGTTCACTTGTTCACGTTTTCGGCACCTTATAATTACGAAACTATGCACTTTGACCACAGGTCCATATCAACTTTTTCTCTTACTTCGATGCGAGGAATCTATTGCCAAAATATGGTGACAAATTTTTGTGACACCCTGTACAAGGACTATTCTAGATTAACAAGAGAGAGCTGATAGCCTTATCTTGTAAGTCATTTTTGTGTACAACTATAGGAAAAGAATTTCACCCTACACAAAATAGAAAGAATTCTAGCCAGAAAAGGGAATGTTTCTTTTTGTCTTTTATTGTAACCTCGCGTTTGACATCCATTTGCAGTTAAGAATATATATATATATAGGCGTAGATCCAAGATGAGGGCTATAAGGGCTATAGCCCCCTCCCCTTGACGCTCAGGTATACACAGGATAAAATAGGCTTCAATTCTACTTCCTTTACACTGGATAAAGCAGCAAACTATCGTTTTGCCCCTCCGTCGATCATATCCTGGATTCTCGGCTGTATATACAGGGTGGTAGGTAACTCCACTGACAAACTTTAGGAGGCAGTTCCTTATACGAAACGAAAGAAAAAAGTTCTAATAAACATGGGTCGAAAAACGTCTCCTTTCAGAGTTATGAACTACCGAAAATTCGAAATATCACGTTTCAAAACACCCTGGCTTAGAAACTATAGGGCATATCCCAAGCGGTTTAAGGAATTACACAGGAACTGGTATACGCTCTATCTAAATATCCATGTTTCAGAATTGACCGGTACCAGCGAAACGAACGCACCATTAGTACTTAAAGGAGTATCCCTATACTTCAACTTCCTTTTCACAGCTCCTTTCACCGATAACGGAAGATGGTAAAACATGGATATTTAGATAGAGAACATATTAGTTCCTGTGTAATTCCTTTTAAACCGCTTGGGATAGGTCCTATAGTTTCTAAGTTAGGGAGTTTTGAAAAATGATTTTTCGAATTTTCATTGGATCATAACTCTGAAAGGAGGCATTTTTCGGCCCATGTTTATTAGAAATTTTTTCTTTCAATTTGTATAAGGAATCGCCTCCCAAAGTTTGTCGGTGGAGTTACCTACCACCCTATATATATATATATATATATATATATATTAAATTCAAAGAACATGGGTTTCTTGTATTTTGAGAAACGATTGAAGCAAATGAGAATCAACATGCAATTTTTACAGTACAATCAATACAATTACTATCGTAATGAAGAGTAACAAGGTGTACGTGTGTGCCTTTATTTATGATATGAAATAAAATGATGAATATTTCATATAAGCACAAAATGTACGCACATGTCTATTAAAAAAAAAAAAAAAAAAAAAATGATCCAGTTTCTTGAGTATGTAAAGAGTAATCAGGTGCCCAATTTTCTTGCAACATCCAAGAATGTTTGATACCAAAATACTGTTAAACTTAGTTGTATTGATTGCCTATGATGTATCTTAATAGCAAGTATTGTTACAATGCTAGTCTAGTAAGACATTTTCTTAATGTATAAATAAGTATCTTTGACATTAATAGTTTTTTTTTTTTAATTTTGAAAATACTGTACTGAGAAGTAGGAAGAAATGATAAAAATGTATATAATTGAAAAAAACACTGTACGTCCTAAAAACTTGATGTCAAAAATACTGCTTAAGCATGCGTAAATTGATTTTTTTCCTGAAATGTTTAAGATAATTCAGAAAATCTGTAGAATTCAGAAAACTGGTAGAGATCGTGGTTTATAGTATCTAAATGTATAAAATATTACTCTTATAAATTTTCTGGGTCTGAACTATTCTGTGGTTTAGTCGTAACTACTACACTTTATGGCTCATTAGTTGTGAGGTTCCAGTTTTTCTCGTGGCTAAGCCGATTGTCTCCGTCCAGTATAGTTCTGACTTCCCGCGGTTTACCAGCGTGACGGTCAAACCATCTTAATGTCGGAGCATAGATAATCATGTACTGAATTTTAACTTCCGGTAATTCAAACCTGAGCCACGCATAGTGGAAGCGACTAGCTAACCTATGGGACATTGCTAACACTCTAAACGTTAATGTACTTTGTATTTTTGTGTTTTAATTCAATATTATCTATTTCACTTCTTAACTACAAGAGCTATTCGTGTAGTTTTTCTCTTACCGATTTATTGGAGAATTCTAATCTTAACTCCGTAACTAAGCTCAGCTAATTTTCTGGTAGCTATTTTTCGATCCGGCTCCCTTTATGTGAAGTCTCAACTCGCTCTGCATTGTTAAAACTTAGATTATATGTGCTTTCAGTCCTGTCCTAAACTGTATAAAGTTGCTGGCTTAAAACTGTCCCGATTCTTCTTAATTTTATATATTGAATATAGCTGCAATTAGATATTATGCTTGATTTGAGATGTGACGCATTATCACTTGCCTTAGCTGTTCGGCATTTTCTGAGCCGTAGTGTACCTACAATGATTTCATATATTATTATATTCGACAGTAGTGTATGCAGAAGCGGTTCTAATGTCTCCATTTTTTTAAACAAGATATTATGAAAAATGAAAATTTATTATATTAAGATATATAGTTCGTTTCTTCAACCGGAGTGCAGTTTCCCGCCTTCTACTTGTGGTGGCTCGTGCCATAAACAAGTCATCATCCGAGGGATCTTGAGGAAAACACTCCTTGATATCTAAATGACTAACCAGAACCCTCATTTCAAACAATTGACAGTCGTTTTTCAGCTTCACGTGGAGTGTTAGTTGCCACATTTCCAAATGTTATGCCTTAAGTTAGTGGTCGATTCCTTGTTCCCAAGACTAGCTTCCTTCTTCTTACATTGTCTGATATCTGTTTCACATTAGCCACAGCATTGGGTGTTAAGACGTTGCAACCTCGCAAATGCGGTCAAAAGAGGGATGGAAGGAGCAAGGGGTGCTGTTGTATCAATCAGCATAGGGACTTATGGGAAATTTAGCGAACTGCACTTCTGTTGAGTAAACACGCTATACACAGAAAAATCCTGAAATGATCTGAGCCTCAAAGCGTACTCTCTCTCCTTTTTATTAAGTTCTGTGTACGCTACTGGAATTCGATATGAGTATATGAATAGAATATACGTAGCATTCCTTTTCTTGTAGTAAAATAAAAAATAATGCTATAATGTATGCATTATACATAATAGCAGATGGTACAGTGTATATAAGATGTTCCGGGCAGTATGGATGAACTCAACAAAAGGCTTTTTGTCCTTTCTACTTGCATTCTGAACGTCAGAAAAATAATCATCTATTTGAACTGTGTCTAATACTATTAAAAAAAAAAAAATACCTGGTGTAACAGCACATTTGAGGGCCTGAGCCACTTCAACGCCATCTGTCAGCAACCGGCTGAACTACGTCCACCCTAGCTACGAGCACGTGGTCAGAGCGGTGCGTCACTAACCGGCGTATCACGAGCTTTCTAGACCTAATGGTCTTTCATTCACGTGACTCCCCAGTTTGCATCACGACGCTGGGTGGATGCCGAAAATTGGGATGCACCGGCCAGGAATCAAACCCGGTACCACGTGGACGTGAGTCCAACGCTATAACCACTAGGCTACGGTGTCTCGTCTAATACTAATACCAATGTGATATGTGACACCCAGTTCTCGTGCCTATACGAGGTATAGTGTCTGATAGTCATTTGTCTTGCCCTTAGAAAATGCAGTTAAGTGGAAGATTATTTTGATCTTCAGAATGCATTAGTAAGAGAGATTTTCAGGAAATAACCCTTCGTTGAGTTTGCTCTTATTACTCGGAACACTTTATATGTAGTACCAACTACATTGAATTTTTAGTGGAATTCCACTATTGTAACTGTAGTTGCTCCCAATTTAAGGACCAATCACTTGTACGTTCACAAGGTGGCGTAGAACTTACATCACCAAATCGGCTTTAAATAAAATATTGCAGTGATTTAAAAAGAGTAACATAGAAATTTTGTGATAAATAGTATAACAGCAATAATGATTATCATAACTTTTATTTTTCTTTGTGCGTAAATCGTGTTTTCCATGACGTGTGGACTTCCTACAATATTGTTATTCCTGTATGAAGTACTATGTGTTTATTATACTTGAAATACGAAGGATATGATTCTTAAAATATTTCGTGTAACAGTTTTTGACGTTAGAACTATGTTAATCATTAGCAATAATGAAGAGACCTATTTTTGTATAGTAGTCAATAGCAAGATCCTTTATGTTGTTAATGTTTTATAAAACTTGTACGTATTGTGTTACTGTAAAGTTATTGCTAGTTTTTTGCTGATTTTCTGGGAATGAAATACAATTATATATTGAAATTATGAATTTCTGAATGTTTTGAGATGTTATAATTCATTTGTATTCAGTTGAATGGTACGTTTCTTAAAGCATGAAATAAGATAAATATTTTCGCAGATAAAACTGTACTCTTTAATAAATTCTTATGTACTGCTTGTTTGTTGAAATCGTAAGATGGAAACTTAGACTGAAGCATTCGGCTGAACAACAGGACAACCACCAACTAAAGTAAAGCTGGAATTGTCAGTGAAACATCAATATGTTGATGTTAAAAAAAAAAAAAAAAAAAAAAAAAAAAAAAAAAAAAAAAAAAAATCTCAGTAATTGATGTAGCTTTTCTGTTTGTTCGGAGTTACGTGGAACAACGGGGCATATGCAAAGACCGTCGTAGGTAAATGTAAAATTAGCTGAAGCCATTTAAATTTCCTTTCTTGTCGTACCAGATGGGTGCAAAATGAGTTTAAGCCTTTTAAATTGGTTCTCCTGTCGTCCTAGGTGGATGCAAAATGAGCTGAAGCTTTTCAAACTGTCCCTTCTGTCGTCCTAGGTGATGCAAAATAGGCTTCCAGATTGCCTCTCCTGTCATCCTGGTGTGTGCAAAATGAGCTGAAGCTTTTAAAATTGACCCATCTGTCGTCCCAGGTGGATACTGAATAGACTTCTAGATTGCCTCTCCTGTCATCTTAGGTGGGTACAAAATTAGGTGAATTCTTTTAAATTGCCTCTTCTGTCATCCTAGGTGGTGCAAAATAAGCTGAAGCCTTTTTAAATTGGTTCTCCTGCCATCCTAGTGGTGCAAAATAACTGAAGCCTTTTTAAATTGGTTCTTCTGCCATCCTAGTGGTGCAAAATAAGCTGAAGCCTTTTTAAATTGGTTCTCTTGCCATCCTAGTGGTGCAAAATAAGCTGAAGCCTTTTTAAATTGGTTCTCCTGTCATCCTAGGTGGGTGTAAAATGAGCTGAAGCCTTTTTAAATTGTCCCATCTGTCATCCGAGATGGACACTGAATAGGCTTTTAGATTGCCTCTCCTGTCATCCTAGGTGGGTGCAAAATTAGGTGAATTCTTTTAAATTGCCTCTCCTGTCATCCTAGGTAGTGCAAAATAAGCTGAAGCCTTTTTAAATTGATTCTCCTGTCATCCTAGGTGGTGCAAAATTAGCTGAAACCTTTTAAATTCCTTCACCTCATAATTTGCGTGGTGGTGTTTGTTCTGTTGTGCCTTCACACACCTCAATTTTATGAAACTGGCTTTCGAACGTTAACACATCGTATAAGTATTAATTCAAATTTACAACAAAACTGTTTAATTTGGCCACGTATACGTGAACTCATGTACATATGGCTACGTGTTTTATTATAACTTCAATTGTTGGCCGCTAATGTGTGTTGGATATTTTCTGTAAAATCAACAGTGGCAAAGTGCACTGTTCATAATCATTGCTATATGTATGTTGTTTTTATGAATAAAATATATTGTTGTGATCTCTTATTGTGTACCAGTTAGAGTGAATGTTGTATTATTACACCATATTTTCTACGCGTATATAGTCATTATTGTAACGAAGAGTCGATTATCATTGGGAATAGAACTAGAGTCATGTATATGAAAGATAAAAATTCTGACACCAGTGATGTGATACATTTTATATATCAAAATAGAATTTTTTCGTACAGCTGTATTGGTATGCATTTACTTAATGTAATCTTAAGACTAGTGAATCAAAAAAGCAAATCTGGCTATTTGTGTCCGTTGCGGATATGGTAAAATAGCAGTGTATTAATTCTGCATAGATAGGTCCGAAGTTCAAACCCAACCTTTTGACTATTAAATCATTTTTCGTCGCTATATGAGGCCTCTGTAGTACCTAATCTACATCCAACTTAAGGTAAAAGTATAGTTAAATAAAAGCACATACTGGCAAAAAAAAAAAAAAAAAAAAAAAAAAAAAAAAAAAAAAAAAGTGATAGATTATTAAATTTATCTCAACATGTACAATCACTCTTTTTAAATTTAATTTTTTATGGATAAATATTAAATATATTTCAAGCTTTTTGTTTCTTATTTGCCACTTTAATATTTCAGCGAACCCATTAAGTTCTGCAGGGATCTAAAACTCGGTAATTAACTTGAAAACTATTAAGTTTATTCACACAAAATTTTGCGGGTACATACAGTGAAGTTCAAATTTTTTTTTCTGCTGTTAAGATTCATCGGCATACCTCCAATTGTGCACTATTCACGTCCAAACACTATTGCAGTCTAACCGAAAATCACGTACTGACGGTACTTGTCCTGAATATTTAGAATTAGATCATTTATCTTGTCCTTCAGGTCGTCAAAATTAGTAGTTTATGTGCGTACGCCTCGGTCTTAAATGTCCATACAGCAGGATCGTATCTGGAGTGGTCCCGGGTTCGGATCCTCCCCCTCTCGCAAACTTCGTAATTCGACAGACGGTTCTACACTTTCTTAAGATTACTGGTTGCTCTAGAAGAGAAATGGTTAATGTATCTTAAAAAAAAATTTACCTTACAGTACATCTATACTCATTCTTTCCTTATAAAAACAATTTAGTTTTATTATTTTTGCTGAGAATATAGGTGGAAATACTTTAAAATTACTTATCATTTTATTGAGTGTACAATAAATAGTATCAGTTCAATACTACCTAAACATATTGACTATTAGTGGTGAACTCCCAAACTTTGGGCATCCCCCAACACAAATTTCTGGGGGCACGCCTACCACACAACCAGTAATCACAGAGAGATACGTCTGGTGATCTTGCAATCCAAGTTTTCGGTTCTCTCCAGCCAATTCATCTCTTTCGAAATTGCCAACTTCAAGAGCAAAATGTAGCGGTGCCCCATCTTGTTGCTCATGAACCTTATTGATAATGCTCAACCTATCAAGTCCTGGCACAAGAACTGTCTGTGGTGTTCAGATAGCTATTACAATTTACAGTGTTTTTTTTTGAAGAGAAATGGACCAATAATGGGTCCATTGAAACCGCACATCACGCATTGATTTTGGGACTACCCTTTCTGTGCACCTCGAATTCGTGGATTTTCAACCTCCCAAATTTGGCAGTTCTCTCATTTGCTTTTCCCTAATGAAATGTGACCTAATCTGAAAACAGAATCTGAGATAGAAGTCTCCGTCATCTTGTAAACGGGTAAGCACTGATTCAGAAAACTCTATTTTGGTGTCACAGTCTTCATCATTCAGATTGTGTACAAATTTTAACTTGTAGGGCCGAGCGTTCACCTTCTTCTGTACGATCTTGTGTAACGTTGACTTCGGTATTCCGAGCTCTAAGGATGAGTGTTTAAGTGATTTCATTGGACTCCATTCTATGCTCTCCTGCACTGTCTGGATCACATCGTCACTCGTTCCTGGTCTTCCAGAGCGTCGTAAATTTAACATACTTCCTGTAGCATTGAGCTTTTCGTATCATCTCTTGGTAACTTGTCTCTGCTGGAGGTGTCCCATATGTTGTTTGGAACTTTCTCGTCACCGAAACATAAGATTTTAACTGTACCTTTTCCTGTATGGATTCCATCTTAAGTCACGTGATTACCAATCCAAGAATCATTTGAATAGTGTGAGCGGAACAAAACTAAATTTGCCTCCTTCTCATCCAGGTTTTTTTTTTTTTTTTTTTTTTTTTTTTTTTTTTTTTTTTTTTTTTAAATAAACAACATAGTTACACCATTATTGAGTTTTGAATATGCAATCTTATATTTTTGATGAATACTAAACGTGAAATTATATTGAGGAGGTGTACTTATTACGCATACTTCTTAAATGATTTCAAACTATATCGTATGTATGTGCTTATACAATCCGTGAAAGTTTTTTTTTTTTTTTTTTTTTTTTCACGTAGAGTTGAAAGCGTTAAGAAATGATGATGAAATAGTAATGCTAAAGCTGGTAATAGATTATGTAGATATTATCCAATACTTGCGTTTAATGATAATCTTAAGGTAACCACTAAGTTTCTGGTAGAGCAGAGTGGAGTCTGTATCAAGTTCAGACTAGCATTATCCATATAAATAATCTACATAATTTTACATATAATGTTATTTTGTTCGGAGATTTTAAATTAGAGACAACATTTTCTTTGCATTTTGATATCGGTTGGGATCCTAACAACCAAAAATAATGCAACTTCAAAGATAGGCCGTCAGTGACGAAACTAGCTAAGGAACATACCACTCTAGTTACCGATCAAGGACAAATTTTGTGAACAAATTAACTACATGTTGTTTTGCAAGAAAGCTGTTTTGATTGTTTGAAATGAACAAATACATTCGGTATAAGTCTGGTCCGTACCATAAGAAAATTTGGAGTGGGAATGATTTTAGTTTCTAGAAGAAGCTTGGCCAAGTAAATATTGTTCTGTTGTAAGGTAACTAATGCTCTTAGAGCAAGAGATTGACGTCAGCTACGAACTCGTGAGTAAAAAAGATACGTAGCGTTTCGCGAGTATTTGTACTTACCAATAGAAAAATATAGTTGAATGAGTACAATGCAGTTCTGAAATCGTATATTTTCTGTCAGTATCATTTAAATGCTTCGTTACTGCTACACTAACACCTGCATCCTTTTTTTTTTTTTTTTTTTTTTTTTTTTTTGTGTGTGTGTGTGTGTGTGTAGGATGGAAGCTAGGAAAGAGCTTGAGTAAAATCATTTAGTGAAATGATCGTACCATAATCATTTGGCGTACCCGGAAAACAGTATCGATACAAAAAAGAAATTATTCAGCTGTGATGTTATTCTATGAATACAGTGTATAACTTAGAGCTTGCTTTGATTGTCTAGAAATCTGGACACTGCAGACCAACCAACTTCTCTCTTCTGTTAAGTTTGCTACATTACTCAAATGGTCCCACAACACGTAAATAATAGTAATAATAAACTGCTGAAATTTCTCATGTTTTAGTTTAACTTTGCTTAAAATATATATATCACAGCTCAATACTGTATAAGCTAACAAGATAATTTTGGAAATCTGACGAGTGACAACAGTTTAAAACAATGGACGTTTTGTTTCCCAATTGTTTGGTTGACTAAATTCAAATTCAAATTGAGATAGAAATCTTATTATTGCACAAGTCGACCAAACGGTTGTCAATGTTCGACGACTACGGTCTGTTACCTACATTTCTTCTTTACAAGATAGTTGCGTTTGCTTTCCCTGTGCTTACAGTCCACTATTAAACCACTTTCCCTGTGCTTTCCCTGTGCTTACAGTCCACTATTAAACCACTTTGTGGGGGGCCGCGGTGACTCAGTGGTAGAGCGTTCACCTCTGGTGCTTGGGGTTCTGGGTTCAAACACTGCTCCCGCCATGTGAACTTTGTGGTGGACAAACACCGTGTGCGTGGGTTTTCTCGGGGTTCTCCCGTTTCCTCCCACTTTCTTCATTCCACCATTTCATTCATTTCTCATAGTCACCGTCTCCTTTAGCCTAACCGGCATAACCGTGGGACGTAAAACTCAAAGATTTCATTACATTTTTAAACTACTTTGAAACGACAGAAAATTCGTGGACTGTATCATTTTCGATCGAGACCCGCGGCAGGATTCAATTTCTGAAGCAACTTTATCTCCTGTTGACACTCTCGTGTATATAGAAAAGAATTAAAGAGTTCAACATACAATGTTTCAACTCTTCACCTTGAGGGGGCAGGATCTCGAGTGGCTCGTGCTGCTTTCTAGTGAGTGTTGTCCTGAACCAAAGAGGTACTTCTTTTTGAGCCAACTGAGCGTTGCTCGTTACTCCAAGTTTAAAGTCGTAACGCGTAAAGTGCTACCGTTAAAGAACTACTTGTGAAGAAAATTCATTATTGATAACATGGTTTTTATCTGTTTGTCACAAATGCTGCAAAATAATGTGTTTGTTTCTAATCTCTTGTGGTTCCAACAATAAAATTATGCTGTATGAACTGACTTTATCCAGTAGATCAAACATTAAAACACAAATGGTAATGTGTATTAAATCACAGTCAGCACAGCATAATTTGGTTAACCACAGGAGGTGTAAAAAGAATGTTTTTGAGGTGTTTTATGGTTAATAAGGTCGTACCAGTAATTATTACTGTTTCTACTTACTTCATGCCCAATGTGAAGTTTATTATTGTAATCGCAAAATTGAAATTTCTGCCTTATGCAGACGAAACATGCTATATTTTAATTATATGTGGGGCCACGAGCAGTTGATTTTCCTTGTAAATTGCTTTATTTTATTTTATTTTATTTATTTTTTTTATTTTATTTTATTTATGAAAATCAGCTGTAATTCTGGGACGAGAATCAGACGTGTTTACTGCGCTGCCTGCTACTGAGTGAAATTATTGTCTATTTTTTAAATCACTTTGGTTTGGAGAGATTTATATTCCCGCATAATTTACACGTTAAAAGTTAAAATAACAAGGCTTAAAATTGATTTTTCACTTTAATGTAACCATAGTTATCTAAGAGAAAACTAGTTTTTAAAACTATTAAACAGTGATAAAAAAAAATATAGTGGAACCATTTTCGAATAAAGAACTGTCGTCGTATGTAACCATACAAAACTACTTTATTCTTATAACTCCTAGCTTTAAGATACCTTAAAATGTTGAATTTTTTGCAATTTTACCTTGCTCCACTTTAAGCATTGTTTTACAATTTTCTCTTTAAAATGAAAACTGTACAATGTCTGTAAGTCATTTTCTATTTCAAAGGCTTGTTCTACCAATACGAGAGTAATTAATAAAATTGTTATTGTTTGAAAATTTGTATTATTGTTACGATGTTTGTTTACGATTGGTGCTTAATTATGTACGACAGCTTTTATGTTTATAAATGTATTACGTGTCCTATTCACATTCACTTATTTAAGTTAGTTATTGCGAATTAATTGTGACAATGAATGGGTTATAATTCGCACAATAAGAAAAAAAAAATAAATAATGGAAAGAATTTTATATGCAACTATACAGTTTAATTCTGTGTTGTAGAAGGAATTATTACTGTAGCATTGATTAGTATGAACCTTTAGTGCGGCCCAATGATTAATTTTTCTTGGCTGAGGCTATAATAGGCTATAATATCTGGCGCCACACAATTTTAGATGGCACACAGCAGGACCTGTTAAGGGATTAGTTAGGCATGACTAGGGGCACGAGTTTTTCGCACTAAGAATTTGAAAATTTCGCGTTTCGTTTTTCATATTTCGCGTTTTGTCACATTTTCCAAATAAAGTTTCGCATTTTGTAGCTCTTGTAGAAAAGTATTCCCTGACATTTTTACAATTGTTTCTTTTATTCATAGATCACTATAAAAATAAACCATTAATTACTTAAAAACAAAATACACAATATTTCACTTGACAATGTCAATTTCATTTATAGAAAATTATATTTTTTCAAACCAAACTGAGGAAAATCAGTAACTAAACTTACTATGAGTAGGGAAGTTTTGCTGTCTTCTGAAAACACATAGGCACAAGTTACATTTAAGCATTAAACATAAGCATGTTACATGTTTTCGCATTTTCCTTCTTCATTGTTGTACATTTGTCACTTATCATTAGTTCATACTTGGAAAAAATCTCTCATAATTGGCATTGCTTGTTAGAAGCCACACATATGTAATTGTATTTACAACAAACTTCAAACCATCATCACTTCGGAACTACCCATCCAGCTTCGATGGTGGTAGCTAACGGGCAACATGTTCCCCATAGTCGTGTCCTAATCACCCAAAATGCACAGTTCATGCCACGTTCTACCGTTCCGTCAGCGGAAAACTGGCATTTTTAAAGTAATGAAAACGTATTTTTAAAATTTCGCGTTATATCGCGTATTGTTAGAAATTTCGCGCAAAACTGCCAATTTCGCGTTTTATCGCGCAACGGAAATCAATAAAAATACACATAGAATAACGTCAAGAAAATGAAAATTACTTAATTCTGACGAGTTTCGTTTTATCGCGCATTGCGAAAAACTCGTACCTCTAGGCATGACGTATGTCCGCTCGTCCTTCCGGCATCACTTATTTCCAGTGGATTCCAAAGCCATGAGTTATGTATGAAATTTACAATGAATATGTTATGTGTTGACTGATTAATATGATAACAGGGTTTGCACCGATTTGGAAAATCAGGGAAACGTGGAAAACTCAGGGAATCGAGCTTACTCGTGAAAAGTCCTGTAAAAGTCAGGGAAAAAGTACAGATTTTTATCTCAGAACCCATTTATCTTTTTTCTTACACAACTATTTGATAGGGGATATTTTATAAAATAAATTAGTTTGTTTCGCAAAACTTCTCTACCTACACATTATATAAAGCTATATACATATGTACACGCATAGTAGATGAGGAACTTCCTGATTAGAAAAATTGTAGTTGCTTTTTCATATTATATATTCCTTGTATATAGACTTGGAAATTTGTAAATATCAATCTGGAAGACTTGGAGAAGTCAAATATGATAAGTGGAAGCCTAGGAAAGAGAGAATTGCACTTTTTGTTTAAATACTGAAACAGGGTGGTTTAAGGAGCAAATGGGTCAAGGAAAAGAAAGGTAAGGAAACGTATTTACAGAAAATAAAGTGATTTAAGGAACAAATGACTCAAAGGTAAGAAAGGTAAGGAAAATTATTTTTCAAGGAAATAAATTGATTTAAAAGGCAAATGAATTAAGGGTAAGAAAGGTAAGGAAACGTATTTACAAGGAAATAAAGTGATTTAAGGAACAAATGACTCAAAGGTAAGGAATGTAAGGAAAATTACTTTTTAAGGAAATAAAGTGATTTAAAAGGCAAATGAATCAAGGGTAAGAAAGGTAAGGAAACGTCTTTACAAGGAAAGAAAGTGATTCAAGGAAATAAAGTGAGTTAAGAGGCAAATGAATTAAGGGTAAGAAAGGTAAGGAAATATTTTTACAAGGAAATAAAGTGATTTTAAAGGCAAATGAATTAAGGGTAAGAAAGGTAAGGAAACGTATTTACAAGGAAATAAAGTGATTCAAGGAACAAATGACTCAAAGATAAGAAAGGTAAAGAAACTTATTTTTCAAGGAAATAGTCATTTAAAAGGCAAATGAATCAAGGGTAAGAAAGGTAAGGAAACGTATTTACAAGGAAATAAAGTGATTCAAGGAACAAATGACTCAAAGGTAAGAAAGGTAAGGAAACTTATTTTTCAAGGAAATAAAGTGAGTTAAGGGGCAAATGAATCAAAGGTAAGAAAGGTAGGGAAACTTATTTTTCAAGGAAATAAAGTGAGTTAGGGGGCAAATGAATCAAGGGTAAGAAAGGTAAGGAAACGTATTTACAAGGAAATAAAGTGATTCAAGGAACAAATGACTCAAAGGTAAGAAAGGTAAGGAAACTTATTTTTCAAGGAAATAAAGTGAGTTAAGGGGCAAATGAATCAAAGGTAAGAAAGGTAGGGAAACTTATTTTTCAAGGAAATAAAGTGAGTTAGGGGGCAAATGAATCAAGGGTAAGAAAGGTAAGGAAACGTATTTACAAGGAAATAAAGTGATTTAAGGAGCAAATGAATCGAGGGTAAGAAAGGTAAGGAAACGACACACCATGACTTGTCCTAACAGGCAAAGATGTCAGTCACTGCTGTTTTCACCTTTTGGTGGTTGGTGAAGAATCGTGATGTCAAAAAGAGCGCCATGGAACGAAACAGGGGATAACCTGAAGGGGCAAAATCAGGACTATATTCCACGTGTGACATCAGTCCTATGCCAGTTCATGAAATTTTTATTGCGTTCTTCAAGCCGGGTGTGGTTTTCCGTTATCCTGTTGCAGGAGAACGCGCTTTCGATTCACCAATGCAGGATATTTTTGGCATAGTGCAACATATAGCCGCTCCAACTGTTCGGAATACAGGTGAGTATTGATGGTACGAAGGTTAGGAACGAACTCGAAGGAAATTGCCACTCGTAGTTCCACCACACACAGAGCATGAATTTATGCTTAAAACGGCCTTGTTTGACGACCGGTTCTGGAAGTTGATTCTCGCTCAACCAGTTTGTGCATATCGGAATTTCGGAAAACACTCACTTTTCGTCGCATGTAACAATCTGTCCCAAGAAACGCACATCATGCGGATTTTGCAGCGGTTGTCGGCACACATCCAATCTCCTCTGGACCTGACCTGGGTCAACTCATGTGGCACAATGAAGCAAGTTCTGATGGTTTTTCTGAGCTCGTGAAGGTGACGCACTAGAATGGGGCATGCCAAGTTGGTTTGCTGGTGACCTTAATGGTGTGTCGTATGATCGCAGAACCTGTTATCCTCGGACGAGCGGACATTGGCTGATCGACATTATTACAACCTGCACGAAGTTTCTGGAACCAACGAGTTAATGTGTTGTGGTTCACTGTATCTTCCACTTTCGCATGATAAATGTTTTTGGTTTCTGCCGCAGCATTATGCCTGAGTTCGAACATATACAGTTAAAAGTTTACATATAACGTTGTTGAGCACTCATTGTTACTGCCACTAAAAACTGACTGAAGAAATTTACGGATTGGCGGTCTCCGTCTTAAACAGTCCGCTTGCCACTACTCCTTGGTCCACTATGACTGTACCTACGGTCGATCACAGGCGTCTGCTATTTGGGTTGCGGAAATTTTGCAAGATTTATGATGTACCCTTGTAAATAGGAAGTCTGTGTAACTTATTTTTATTGTATTTATTTATAGGATGTACATTTGAATAAATCATAATATAAGTTTATTTAATAATATTTTACAGTCTTTAATAGCATATAATACAATTAAATCTTTTTTTCTTAAGAAAAATACATGACTAGTTTTTTATATATCTATTTGGGTTTACGGCAGTCGAGTATATCTACATTTAAAAGGGGATCAGGAAGAACATGATGAAACATTTTATAAATTAAATTTGATGTTTGTTCGTTTGGTGATCTTATGAAATATTTTTTATAGTTTCTATTTCAACTATATACATTATATATAAACTCCAGAAAATCTCAGGCTAATAACCTGAGATCTACATATGTATATAGAATATTATCGATTTCTTTTTAATTATAAATATACAGTAAATATATATGAAGCTCTTTAACAGAATGCCAAAAGGCCAGGAAAAAGCACACACAGAAGGTAATACATTTTTCGAGTTAAAAGAATATTCAGTCTGTTTTCAATATTAACTTGCTTCCATTAGATATTTGTGCATTGGTAATGTAAACTTCTTCTTATCAGAAAATACAACGAATTTCAGAAAAAAAATATTACGCCCACCATAAATTCCTATGCTTATTCGTAGTAATGTTTGAGTTGAGTTGATTTTGAGTTTAACGTCCCGTTCAGCAGCGAGGCTATATGAGACGTGGACCTACTGATTAACGTGGAATCCGAACCACATGAGCTCCCGCCGGGAATCGAACCCGGGTCTCCCACGCCAAAGGCGCGTACGCTAACCGCTTAGCCACGAGGGAGCTCGTAGTAATGTTTGACTATAATATACAAAACAATATACGAGGGTTATTTTTAAAGTTAAGATCGTTTTGCAATAAAAAGGAAACAAGTAAAACATTAAAAAACAGTTTTGAATTTACTGAAATTCTCTACTTTTTTCCCGGAATTTCCTTGCCAGTTTAATCAATTATTGCAATGAACAACGAGTTTTTGGATAGTCTCTTTGCAGAACTTTGTCGCCTGTAATGGTAGCCAATTATTCACGATCTTTTTCATTCTTTATCAGTGTCTAAAGCTCGCTTGCCACCTAGGATGGTCTTCAGATGACAAAACAGGGGGTAATTGCTGGGCACAAGATCTGGACTGTATGGCAAATGATGAAATTCTTCCTGCTAAAAGATCTTGAGTTTCACATCATGGATGTTTTCCCGACCTTCCTTGAATAATTTGACCAATTTTCACATTTTGCTGTGACCGTACACCTAACATATCTAGTAACCAATAACTGCATTTGTTATGTTTTCTTGCTGTTAGGAGCTGGATGACCGACCATATTTCACAGTCGGCGGGCCACTCATTTTTCTTAAACATGTTAACCCTACATTACGAAGCGTGCAGATCGACGCCGTGAATGCAAATGGTGTCACTATTGTATGCAAGGGATGCTGGGAGCCTGCTGGTGCACTCATTCTCAAGGGCACTCGAAAATACAAACAAACTGACCTCACTTAAAAATTACCCTCGTAGGTGTGATTTAGATTTTCGTTCTTGGTATTAAGATCCCGCAGTGCTTTATAGAAAAATTGCAGAAAAGGTTCGTTTTCAAATATGAAGCTGAATTATTTTTTGTTGGTAACAATAATATAAAGAATATTATCTACACTTGGTTACAATAAAGTAATACATGCTTAATATTCCTATCAGATATGGGTTCTTCACAAGATGGCTGTCGGATAAGTAGCACAATTTTAAATTTGCATTTAATTCGATTTTATACAGGGTGATTATGAATTATTCACCGGGTTTTAAAGTGAAGTATGTCGAGAACTATTAATGCAATACGTTTCAACTAATAGCAAAACGAAAGAATACATTTGAAAGTTTGACATATTTGTAAACTTGGCTCATGCGGTAGATGGCAGCACAAGCCTAGTTTTCAAAATGACGTATATGCAGCAGACAGCGTTCTGTGTTTAGGAATATGAGAAGTGTTTTCTCGTTGTTACCGTACAGTATACATTCCGTAGACAGTTTACGACTGCACCATCAGGTCATCAAAATATTCTGAAATGGTACCGGTACTGACTATTTTTGAAAAGGTAAAGACACGAGACAAAGAGCTTCCTGCCTTTTGATTGGGTGATGTGCTCAAGATGACTTATCAGTTTTCCTATGGACTTCTAGAGCTCTAGGATCGCATTACAGCTGCATTTACGACTATTAGTAAGGATATGCTAGAGCACGTGTGTGGGAACTAGACTACCGCATAGATATTTGTCTTGTAACGAAAGGAGGCCGCATCGAACATTAGTAACAGTATGTATGAAACGTGGACAGTTTATGTATATTTTCATGTATCATTCTTAGGATTAGGATTTAGATCTCTCGGCTTTCGGCATTTATGGCTATGTTAGCCCGTCATGTTTAAGAGATGACGTCCCTCAGCGAGTACACTATCCGGGGAAAGGGAATTAAGAAAGGATTGGGGAAAGAAGGAAGCGGCCCGAGACCTATAAGTTAGGTACCGCCCCGGCATTTGCCTGGTG
The DNA here is from genome assembly GCF_964235325.1 of Thermobia domestica. Classification (NCBI taxonomy): domain Eukaryota; kingdom Metazoa; phylum Arthropoda; class Insecta; order Zygentoma; family Lepismatidae; genus Thermobia; species Thermobia domestica. Next base: position 373,077,870 of record NC_137454.1, read on the forward strand.
TGAATGAGGGAAACCTCATTCGGGATGGCTGGCCAGAAAAAGCTTTGTACACTTTTTCGACTGAGTGCCCCCACCGGGAGTCGAACCCGGGACCGCTCGCACCGAAGGCGATGTATTATTGTGTGTGTGATACATTGTTTAATACAGCCCTTTCAAACTCGATAAATCACTCATAATCTTCCTGTACTTTAAAACAATTTTTACTTTGAACAATTGGTATTTTGTTGTGTTTTTTATATTACATAGTTCAACTTAAACATATGCAGCGCAATTAACAACGCTTATCTGTAACAATTCAATAATTTAAACATTTCAACTAAAAAAAAAAAACATATCTGGGGTTGAGATGTAAACTATGCCAAGTCACTTTTTGACCGAAATTGAGTTATCATATTCTTCTTACATTAGTATGAGAGACACTAGGAACGTTTTGAGATGTGGACAACTGGAATGCAGGAAGTGAACATTTTTTCCGTCAATAAACAATCGACGCAATTCAATAAAATATTGTCTTGCAAACACTGAAATTAATATTTTATGACTTATACTACTTTACTTCTCAGCCCCAGACACATGTCCATATACATTTTCGTTACAGTGTATGCTATAACTATTAAAACTACTTTCTATTTCAAACAATTTTATTATAACAATCTCAGTGATGTAGTTGACTTGGCTTCAACTACTGCGACACTAACCTTTATAACTAAAAACAAAACAAAATAATAAATAAAGCAAAGAGATATCCATCAGATTATGACAAAATCACTCTATTATAAATGTGGGTTGTTTACTTCAATATTTGGGGAAAAAATCTTGTAAAGTTTGAACAATGCAAAATGATGAACTAATTTGGTCATCTTAAAATATGTTGAATATGAACTTTTTGTAATGTTACATTTTGAACAAAATTCTCAAAGCTATAAATAAAAATAAAATTATTCATCTCTGTCTTAAAATTTCCTTTGTCTGTTTTAATTTATTCCAGAAGATATTAGTGACTCTTAAGATTGTCATTAGGTTTTAAAATGTTCACGAATTACACATGTCATTCCCGAGAATTATAAAACTTACGAAGAAATTAAGATAAGACGTATTTGCCTTAAGGAACTAACTTTATTCTGAAAACCATGAGAACTTCATTCTATTTGAAATGTGGACCTACAGCTTATCGTAGAATCCGAACGACATGAGCCACCGAGAATCGAACTCCGGTCGTTAACGATTTAATTGAATCTTACACTACAGGGTGTTTCAAAATGAATATCGAGAATTTAAGGCTTTGTAACATTTATTATAATTAACTTACAATTATAAATAATACATCAAAAGAAAGAGCAACTCAAACAGTTTTGTACACACGCATGCGCTGTTTCCTCTGTCTGCCGTTAAAAACCGCTAGTAGCAAAGATGGTGACTAGTAAGCAGAAAGCCTTTTGTGTTTTACATTTTGCAAAGGCTGAATCTGTAATTACAATGCAACCGTCTGTATGGATAATTTTAAGGCGACGCCTACAACTACGTCCTTATCGTTTGCAATTGCTACAAGCTCTAAAGCCGATTTACATGCCAACTTTGCAAATGAAATGCTGCTGCATGACGATGAAGATTTTTCGGGATGTCGTCTTCAGTGATGAATCGACATTTCACCTAAGTGACGATGTGAACACTCATAACGTTCGCATCTGGAGGTCAGGAAATCCCCATGAGATGGTACAATTGCAACGAGACTCCCCTAAATCGAGTTTATTTTGTGTCATATCCTGGCGGAAAGTGTATGGGTCTTTCTCGCCCACCGACTCGATTTATGTCACGTGACAAATGATGCTCACATTGAACACATGTAGCAAAAACTGTTTGAGTTGGTCTTTCGTTTGATGTATTATTTATCATTGTATTAAATGTAATAAATACAACAAAGCCTTACAGCCCTGATATTGAAACACCCTGTATGTTGTTTTAATTTACATGGGTAGTGATGATGTTGAAGATGAACGTGCTCTGCTGTTTATTATTAAAAAATGAAATCTTTAAGTTTTACGTCCCACGGTTATGCCGGTTAGGCTAAAGGAGACGGTGATGATGAGAGATGAGTGAAATGGTGGAATGAAGAAAGTGGGAGGAAACGGGACAACCCCGAGAAAACCCACGAGCACGGTGTTTGTCCACCACAAAGTTCACTTGGCGGGGGCTGGGATCGAACCCGGGACCCCAAGCACCAGAGGTGAACGCTCTACCACTGAGCCACCGCGCCCCCTGTTTATTATTAAGACAAAGACCGTAACCATATTTAGATTTGAACATTAATATTTGTGTAACCACATATTGGTTGGTGATCAAACTAAAAAAAGTAAAATACAAACAATTGGAGCTTTTAATTAAGCATGATTTTAACCTATAGAGTGCAAAATTAAGCATAATTTTAACTTGTAGAGTGCAAAATTAAGCATAATTTTAACCTATAGAATTTAAACATGATTGTAACCTATAGAGTGCAAAATTAAGCATAATTTTAACTTGTAGAGTGCAAAATTAAGCATAATTTTAATCTATAGAATTTAAACATGATTTTAACCTATAGAGTGCAAAATTAAGCATAATTTTAACTTGTAGAGTGCAAAATTAAGCATAATCTTAACCTATAGAATTTAAACATGATTTTAACCTATAGAGTGCAAAATAAAGCATGATTTTAACATAGAATGCAAAATTAAGCATGATTTTAACCTATAGAGTGCAAGGGCTACAGGTCCCAAATCTGTCCATAACATTGCTGCTCAACGAGATATTTCTACACAATGATAACAAATGCTATAAGCATATACTACTTCTAAGTAGTAAATACGTAGGGAATAAATCATTAAAAAGTATTTATATAGAAATAAATAAACGCGGAATAGTGTTTCAGTAAATATCTAAATGTTTTTACTCATTGGCTCATGGAAAGTTGTCAATACTCAATTGGCATCATACATAATTGATTACCTTTTTTACCGATATTTTTTAAAAATAACAATATATTTAACTATTATATACTCCACATAATTTTCACGGAGACTCTCAATAACAAAACGTCTAAACTGTCACAAGGAGCAGAAATGATACAGAATTTCAGAAGAGAAGCAAAAGTTCGCAATCATACTCTTTGCTGACAATACCTCGAATGAAGTAAGTCTTTTACTTTTAAAAATGTAATAAAAACAATTAACATACCATTTTTAAAGATCAGTCAAATGCTGTGCTCCGTAAAAGATCAAGGAAGATTAGATACCCCCCCAGGTATTTACTCAATTTCATATGAGTATGGACTAACGTACATTGGACGAAAGGGATGTACAATTAAGACCAGTTGTAAGGAGCATATAAGATATATATATATACGATTAAATTAATTAAAGAAGTCAGCATTAACACAACATGCAATAGATGAAAATCATAAAATTTTGTATGAAAATGCATTGGACTTATGAATATAAAAAGGTTATTAAGAGAATCAATAGAAATAAAATTACATGATAGCATATTAAATACAAAAAGGTTTGAAATTAAGTGAAATTTGGAATAACTTAATAACCATGAAAAACGGAAGTAATAATATTAAGAAAACGATTAATATAAATTTTAATCAAACTGTATCTTGTAACACTATTTCATTGTTAAATATTGAAATATAAAATTACAATAATATAAGAAGAGTTTAAGCGTTCTTGATGTTAGTAAAATTGTAAATTTTGAAAAAAAATTGTAAAATGTTTCCAATAATATTGTTCTCATAGTCTATGTTTCTACACATATATTGTTAAATTGTCTTGCATTGTTAAATTTGTCTAAATACTTGTGTTGAGTTCCTTTTCCTAGTATAAACAATTCTGTAATCTCTTGAATTCTAATCAAATAATAAAAATAGAATTACAAAAAATCTAAACAATAACAATAAAAGAACAATTAACAATATAAAAATTAAAATTATATTGATCACAATAATTGTACAAGTTCACGAATTAGTACAATTCTGAAGATAAACGCAGCCAGTACGTTTGAAGCATCAGTGAAACAAAATAAGCAGAGATGGAATATCAAAAGTATTTTTTATGAATTGTTTAGTTAACAACATTACATTTTTAAAGCCTGTTTAAAGTTTACTCGAAATAAAGTTTCCGTTATTTTATATTCTCCAAAATAACTATAATGCGTGGGATCCAAATTGACGTATGACTGAGCGCTACTCTAATATCTAACCTTTTGCAACAACAATGTAAAAGTTAGCTTCGATCGAAAATTTTGTACACATGACAAACTTCTTGTCTGATACAATGACTGAGTATTGTAGAAAATATTTCTTTAGTGGATGTATTGGTGGAAAAAACTATAATTTTAAATTTACTTGATCGACGTTTACAGCTGTGACGAGATTTGTTATTATATAACTGTTGTTTCGTTATGAAAGTTAATTAGTATAAATATAAAACTTTTCTAAATCTTTTAAAACTTTTTAAAAATCTTTACCAGCGTCATACACGTAACTCACGTGTTTAAAATGTTACAAACAACAAGAACAATACAGTGTACTATGAAAGTATTCCGAAACTTTGTAATACAACGCCTATGCTGTCATGCAACCACCATCACGCTAAAGAATGTATGGTTGCCTATGTGAAAATAACTGCGACAGTGTTAAAGAATTAGGTGATTGAACGGAAGAACGCGGAAATAGGAGCAGTATCACGCTCTTCTTGTACTACCTTTGTAGTTAGTAACACCCCAGTTCGCATTCTGAACGCAAACTACTAAGGTATTAAAGGTATTATTCATTAACGATCAACAAAACTTTTCATTTCCTAAGAACAATGATTTAACATAGATACTACAGCCGTCTCAAAATCCTTTGTTCCAGATAGCTATGCTGTAATTTTTAGAGTACACGTTGTCTTATAAGGATATCACAAATATTTAAGTAACTGACACTAAAAAGTTATATTACTTTTTATTTTTAGGTGTGAGGAAAACTTTACGTGGTATAGTCAATACCAGATTTACGTATAAGCTAAACAAGCTATAGCTTAGGGCCCCACTCTCTTGGGGGCCCCAAAATCTAAAGAAAAAGCTGGATATATCAATTTCCAAAGTATAAGAAAATCAATAAATAAAATAAAATTTACATATACGTAGTAACAGTGCTTCCTGTTGTGTAGGCTTCTTTGATGTAAGTAATGAGGCCCTTCTGCTACTCTGGCCCTTAAATTATCACCAGTTTCTTCATTTCTGTATATAGGGTACCTATGTTTATCTGGACACATAAAGGACTCCATTACCTCCAACAGCTTAGGGCCCCACTAAACCTAAATCCGATTCTGGGTATAGTTGACATTTATACCAAGTAATGAACAACGTATTATATTTTCTGTAATCTTTCATAAATAGAATGTGGGTACATGAATTTTGATTTAACCGCTAGAGCCTTTCTATTTCAAGTGTGCCCTCGGAAAATATGTGAAACATACTTTGGCCCCATCCCCGCCGCCTTCTTACGGAGGAAACCTTTCCTGTGCTTTGGGGAAAGAAGTGAATGACGTCGGCTGTGTTGCCAATTTGTCATTCAGTCGTTTGGTCTTGGTGAGTGAAGATCGTAGGCTATTTAGAATGCCTAACAAGAGAGTGCACAGCGAAGCTTATGGAATAATTTAATGTGGCAACCATGTCTGCATCCTATTATTGAAGGCTCTCGGCCAGAGAAACTTGTTCTTCCTCTTTCGAGAGAGGTACGGGGAAAACATACATTGACAGCAGCGCCAGCGGAGGCACAGTTGAAATAGAAAGAATCTACCATTTTAACAATTGACTCCAAAATCTGATGGAGTTGAAGTAGCACCAGGCATGTGTTAAAATTTAACACAACTAGGGTAGCACAGAGCCGTCATGTTGAATTAACAACTTTTTTTTTTTTTTTTTTTTTTTTTTTTTACCGTGATGAACTACTGAAGGTCAGAATCATTGGGTAAGTGCTTTTCGGGAAGAACATACCAGATGAACTTCTGAGGTGCGTTTCACAGGCTGTTTAGCAATACCGCGCCGCGCGTTCATTGGTTTATGTCACACGTCAACTTGGCTGCCGCGCAGTGTATCAGCAATATTAAGACCAGGAGAACAAAACAGCATAAAAAATAGGAGGTACCCTGAAATAGATTGGTACAAATTTTGATCGGATTACTTTCAGCAATTAAATATGGCACCATATCATGATGACTACATATTTTGCAGCTGAAAAATACGTAGATTCCTCCCCCCAATTGTGTTTCATAGTGTTTTTTGTACTCTTAACATTTTTTTTTTAAATTTCAATGTGTTTTGACAAAATGTGAAACAACACTAATTTCACTTTGTATAAATGTTCACAAGGTGGGCAGTAACATACATTGCTGAAACAGTCAATTCTTTTAACGACAATTTAAATATTGTTGAATGACATCCTAAATTTAACGAGCTTTGAAATCAGAGTAAATACTATAATAAATATCTTACTATATTTTTAAAAAAGTTAAAGCACATAAAATATTTTTTACAAAAGAATGAAGAACAAGTTAAAAACTTTTGGTCAAATGGGGCTAGCAGACAATGAACAGCTGATGTCGCTATCATCTGGTGGTGGTGTTTTCGTGTTCAAGTCGGACCAAGGCGATTCACATGTCGATGAACCTCCTCCAGTGTCCTGTCCCCTTGAAGGTTGTTGTGCGGGAGACACAAATGACGTATTATTATTCGCCGCAAGAGGCAAAATGTTATGATTCTGCGTTATGTGTAATGGGTCTAAACTACCGAGGCTAATCGTGATTTGTTTAAATTGACAACTATCTTCATCGCTTTGGTCACTCGCACTCTCCTCTATGATATGTGCAGCTTGTTGCAATAGCGCTCGAGGACTAAGCTCCAGCCATCGAGTTGGATTGTTCTGCGTAAGTCTTTCGAGTTTCGGAAGCAAATATTGTAAGAGTTCATCGCCTGTTTGGCATGACAATGTCCTTTGTTCCACATGCTTTTGACTCCGAGGTCCTGAAAGAATACAAAGAAACAGTAACTCAGATTGAAAGAAGCAATTGTAACTAAAGTTAGGAAAGACAGTACAATTTAAAAACCAAGAGTCAATATTTGCCATTAAAAACACTGCCTTTGTCTCAGTGTTCTACCGAAAGGCAAGTGCTATCCCATTTACCCTAAAGGGACCCATAGACGATCCACGGTTTGGGCAAACATCATGTTTGTGCAAACACATTTGTTTGTGCAAACATTCGGCCATACACGGTTCAACTGTTTGCACAAACTTCAGTTCAAATTTGAGTTTGATTGCGTAAACATGTCCACTGAAGCAGATAGTTTAGCGATAGTAATTGCTTGTGCTTTGGAAGCGGAAAGACCCACGAAACCAAAAAGGAAAAAGAAGGTGTGGATGAAAGAGTGGTTCAAGAAACGGTCTAGTTTAGTCATCAAAATTTAAGAGCCAAGCTTGAGATAACTTCGACTGTGGACTTATTTACGAATGGATTCAACTACATTTGGTGAAATACTGGAAATGGTTACATGTCTTATTCGAAAACAGGGCACAAATATGAGGTATGCGATATCTCCCGATCAGAGGTTGTTGCTACTTTGCGTTATTTTGTGTGCGGAAACACGTACGAGGACTTAAAATATGAAACAGCCATTGCGCCCCAGATGTTTGGACAAAATATTATAAAAACATATGAGGCCGATTTCTTCAGATTCCTGTTTCTATAATCTTCACTCTTTACCTTCCACAGTTCAGGTTAATTTCGATAAAGTTCAATAAATTCTCGCCAGAATTCTTGAATCCTATTCATTGACGTCACAGCACAAGAAGCAAGCGTTTGTACGATAGGTCTTCTACTCGGAAATAAACCTCGTGTTTCCACAAACATGCCCATACTCGGGATGGGCAAAACCGGTTTTTATAAAAACCGAAAACCGGTTTCTATAAAAACCGAAACCCGAAAAACCGACATTTCGGTTTTCTCCAAAACCGGTTAGGTTTTTCACCGAAACCGGTTCGGTTTTCACCGAAACTGGTTTCCGTGAAAACTTTTCGAAAACACATAAGACTATCTTTGTGGAAATGGATTCGGTTTCCGGAGAACAACGAAACACCATTCTGGTCAGAAATAGAACAAATTTTGAAAAAAAACGGAATCGGTTTTGAAGAAAACCGAAACCGGATCAGGTGAAAAACCGAACCGGTTTTGGAGAAAACAAATAACCGGTTTCGGAGAAAACCGAACCGGTTTTGAAGAAAACCGAAACCGGTTTCGGTGAAAAACCGTAAACCGAAAAAAAACGGTTTTTGTGCCCACCACTTGCCCATACACGGTCCACGTGATTGAACAAACATCATGTTCGTGTAAATAATTTTCGAATGAGTTTGATGTAAAAAAAATGTTTGCACAAACGTTTGCGCAAACGGTTCATACAGCACCGTACACGGTCAAACTGTTTGCACAAACAGCCTTGTTTGCACAAACCGTGGATCGTGTATGAATCCTATAACTTAGCTAGATGGAGCCAGGAGTTAGAACAGGAGTGGGGCAACAATTTCTTGTTCCCGTGGTTTAATCCTTTTAAAATCATCTGACCAACATGTGGTTGCAATAAAGTGTCGTCACCCTGGTGTTTGGGTGCCCTTAATTACATTGTAAGTATTGTGGAATCAATCACACACATGATTCTACATTGTAAACAATTACGATTACATTTACTGACCGATTACCCTCGATTCTGGCTGCCAACTGATTACTCTAAAATTTACGGTATTAGTATAAAATGTATGGTTATAGGCCATAAAAAGGCCGTATTTATGCTCTATTACCATTACTTTACCAGTAATACTGTAAATTTTAGGGTAATCGGTTGACAGCTTGAATTAAGGGTAATCGGTCAGTAAATGTGACCGTAATTGTTTACAGTGAACGAGCTACAATTTATATACCTAGATATGGAAGCATACTCTTTCTTTCTCTGTTCCTATCGTTTTTCCCTCTCTCTCAAAAGCCATATTTGCTTTTAAAATTATTGTCCACGGTTCGAACACCTATATCTTCATAACAAGTAATCATAATTCGATTCTAAACTTAACAAATATATAACCTATGATGTCTAGAATTTTTCGTGCAAGTGATCAATAGGAGTGCCCAAATAAAAGAAAAACTTTTAAAAGGCAAATTTCGGGAAAAAACCGAATTTATAGATTGTTATACATGTGCGTGGCATCATTCAAAACCTGCGTAATTTTGAAAACAATAATGTACGAACCAGAAATCTACGCTAATAACCGTACAAGCAGGAGGTTCTTAAGTACTTTTTATTTAAAAAGTCTCAATTAATTTTGAAAAGCGTTTCTATTGTCGAACGTCCTAACCATAGCTACATCAATAGAATGTAGTAAAATTTAGCATAGCACTGACAGAAAAGATAGAAAACTTTTGTGCAATAGATGATATAGTAGATAGCGTAGAAGAAAAGTGGTAAAAAGTTAAGCGGATTCTGCTGGATACACTAAATAACAACATTGGCAAGGTGGAAGCAGTGACGTAACTAAAGCGGGGAAAAAGGGGCGCCGGGTTGGGGGCGCAAAATTCGGCAAATATTTGTTTTCACTATGGTGGAAAGAGTACCAAGGAAACCGTTAGCAACTGAAGCGATACTTAAGATGGAGGAATACGGAAGAGCGAAAACCACGGACATTAAAAACGGCTAAAGAGAAAAGTATGAAAGTCAAAATGAGATAAGGAAATGTCAGAGATGCATCGAATGAAGCATTCTGCCTGTCTACAGGGCTTTTATAATGCTCTGGGGACTTGTTCGAATATTTTAAGTGGTAGGCAAACATTTTATAATCTGACACATCATTAAAAAGATCTAGAAGAAACAAATAACTTTTGTGCTGAAAAGCAGTTCGGGGTACCATTTGCGAATTGGGTACCATTTAACTCTGAGTTCTTACATAATAAGAAAATAGCAATTACAATTACATAATGAGGTAATATTACAATATTACCTGTGAGATCTGTATCATTGATTTTCCAGTTGCCACTATGCTGTATATATCTACTTTTGTCTTCCGAGTAATTTTTCTCCAGTATTTTTCGAGGTCCCATTGGAGTAGAATTTCGGAAAGCCATTCCGCTGTAAGAAGTTGTAAAGAAAATATGCTGTATCAAGAATTGTAATCAAAATATTAGTAATATTACACAAACAAGTAGTAAAACTATCTATATAACTAGAAATATAAATATACTACGTTAATTATCAGTAGTTTATGAAGGTTATGAATTTGTACAGGGTGGTCAGAAAGTCCCTTTATACCTGCACTTATTTCGTCTCTGCATTAATAATACTTACAATTATGTGTCCAAAATGTTCGTATGTGCATCTCCATTATCCATGCACAGCTTGATATGCCTCCATGTCCTCGTGCTAATCGTTCGTTAGTTTATTGATGGCCATTGGCCGGAATGTACACTAGCCTAAATCCCTTTTCATGCTGCATTGTGTTCCTTGCAATTTCAAGTTTTGCAGAACGCTTTCTGGTCGACTTGTGGGGTGAACGTATCACGGACGAATTACCTTCTGCACACAATTTTCTTTCTGGGTGATGAACGATCAGAACGAGAGTCATCCAAAATACTTCCCAGGCGAAAAGCTTTCTTCTCTCACGTGATCAAAGTCTGATGACTTTGCTGGTTCCTTAGATTTCGAACCGTTCACGAAATCTATCCATCACTTACGGCTTACTTTCGTTGTGCTTTCGTTCATGGACCCACACACTTGCCACTAAGCGCTCCTTCAAAGTAGAGTCATGGTGTCTGCCATTGTTGTTCACCACACAAGGATGGGCGAGACAATGAACTAATCAACGCATAGACTTTATTCTCCTCACTCCGCGGACAGTTACACGGCAATCACGTGCAAATTCACATTAGGTGCACTGTACCCATATCCATGATCAGAGCGGGAGGTTCAAATCTTCTTAACATCTTACATTGTTACACGCATTTAGTTCTAGTATAAAGGGATTTTCTGGCCACCCTGAATATAATATTGAGTTTTAATCATAGTTAACTTTCTAGTTGATAATAATTTTAGTAAAGGATAGCTTTACCCAAAAGTCAGGATCAATCATAGCTCTTAGCGCTGTAAGATGGATAATCATCTATAGAGTTTGTTATGTCAACAACTGAGACCAATTCTTTCAGCACTTATTTCTGTAACTTCAAAGAGATCTGGAGATTTTATAATTACAGCCCGACAATACAGAATAATGTACCGGTACTCGAAATGACCCCTTTACTTCAAAACTATTAAGAAAAGCGATTGAGGAGTTTGTTTCTAAAAGACGTCGTAACTATCTCTTTTTTATATGAACTTTTCAATGGTTTCTGAATCTTTCGGATGAGCTCTGTCGGAATATGCAAACGGGAACGGATCTTCTACATCTTGTTTCTTGTTCGTCACGCGCATGTTATACGTTATCTATACCATTCGTCATCCGGATATAATTCGTTATCTGTCACCCGTATATTATCCGTATGCGAATAGACCCGTCATCCCAATGTAATCCGTTATCTGTATATCCATCACCGGATCATTATCCTTTGTCCGGATATTATCCGTTATCTAGATGTTTTCCGTTATCGGATATTACCCATTATCCGGATGTTATCCGTCATCCGAATATTATCTGTCTGGATACTATCTGTTATCTATCATTCGGAAATTATCCGTTATTCACATATCCGTCGTTCTAATATTATCTGTCATCCGGACATTATCTTTGATCCGTCATGGGTATGTTATCCGTTACCCGGATATTATCCGGATTATCCGTTTGTTCAAAACGGATAATTAGTTACCTGGATATATCCGTTATCCGGATACCTTGGCCATCCTTAGTAGAAATCCCAATGTAAAGTTAGTTGTTTTAACCAAAAGGGAACGTATCCACCTCGTTTTCTAATTCTACTGTAAAATTAGTAGTTGTTGAAATAATCCTTTTTGAAAATAAGCTCCTCCATTGTAAAGATGGTTAGCCACTTTTTTCAGCGAGTACCACATTACACTCTTGTTCATTAATACGGCCATTTCTTGCACAGAGGGGTACCGGATAACGAAAGTGTCGGTTTACTAAGAGTACCAGTAACAATTCCAGCTTTAATTTCTTGGGGAGGGAGGGGCAACTAAATATTTGAGGGCTAGGGTTTTTTTAATACCGAAAAAACTTGTTTTATGTTGCTTGATCTACACTAGAAGATAACAAACTGGGGGAGAAAGTACAGACGTAGCCATCAGGACACACGTCTCCCTAGCCCCGCTCAGGTGTCGTCACTATAGACAACATTTAAAATTCTTGTACTTACATGTCTTTATTTAAGTGTCCCTGCAAGTTCAATTTAATGCGCATTGAACAGCATAGATGTAGTCACGAATGTCATATAACCCTACTGGTAGAGCCAGTAGCGTATTCCAAATTTGGCAAGGGTAGAAGGAGGTTCAAGCATCTAAGTTCTTATTGTTTTAGGGCATGTGCAATTCTTGTATACCCATGTTCATATGGTGAATTTCTTTTTTCTTTTTAACATCTTATTCAAAGCCCGGGAAACCCTCCCTTTCACACGCCACTGTATATAGTGACACAAATGATAAACAAATACATTAAAATTTTGAATTCTGTACCTAGTATGGACGTTTTAAAATATGTTCTCCAAATTGTAAATGGTACCCAGTATGGATGTTTTAAAATAACGTAGGACCCAAAGCACGTGAGCTGCGGAAGGGAATTGAACCCGGGTCTCGCACGCCAAAGACACACATGCTAACCGCTTAGCCACGAGGGAGCTCATATTATTGAAATGAAATGAAATTAGTAGTTTTACGTCCCACTTCTATGCTCATTAGGCTAAAGGAGACGGATGGACTTACGAAAGTGAATGAGTAGGAAATAATTGGTGGTAGAAAATGTGGGAGAAAATAGGAGAATTTCGAAAAACCCATGACACGATGCTGTCTACCACAAACTCGTGTAGCAGGGAATCCAATCATGCACCTCTCCCATAAGAGGTGAGCGCTCTACCGTTGAGTCCTCGTGACCCGGAATTACTACTACTACTACTACTATTATTATTACTACTTCTACTAGTAGTAATAGAAGAAGAAGTACTGTTTTTGGTGAAGAGCAGATAGGAGTCTGGAAAGAATTTAAAATATTCTTAGGGTAAACCAAGGTTTCTCAACCTGGGGGTCGCGAAGATAAGCGTAAGAGACAATTAGAATCTAATACCGGAAAATATTTTTAAATATTATTTTGAATTTTGTTCTGATAGATATACTTTTATTTTTATACATACTGTTAAGAACAACAAAAAATAGGTCTACTAAACGTTTTCAACAGGTGCAGAGTTGTTTAAAAATCAATGTAAATGAAAGAGGTACGATATGAAACTAATGAGAACTGCATATTGAAATACCAGAAAAATACAAATGCAACAAAACCTGCATATTGAAATACAATTAAAATTGAAAGCTACCCCATGCCGAAAGCGTCGGTGGTCCACCGATGGGCAACTAGAGATATCTCGCCAAAAATTGGCGGCCCCGCAGCGACAATCCGCGGTGGATCCACGAAAATTATACCACCAACGGCCCACCAACAGTAGAGACACGACAAAACGCCAATGAACAACAAAATTACTCTTCTAAAATATGTTAAATCTTCTTCTTGCGTAATTTGTGACATTAAGGAGAGTCTAAAAAAAACACTTAAAGAAGTAATAAAAAAAAACGTGCTCCGGGGTGGGCGCGACCCACCAACCTTTGGATTACTAAGCGCGTGCTCTTCCGACTTGGCCACGAAGGCAATGAAGAGAAGGTCGCTTGTACAGGCATACATCATTGAGGTAATTTTAATTGAGCTAATCAGAGTGCTCCTATAACCGTGTATATTTGACGATAACCGTTTGTGATTAGATAAAATCCGTTCGCCATATAATTTTATAACAAATTGACGCGCGTTTCTTTACTTTATTTCATGTTTCTCCCATATTCATTTTCAAATGATCGGCTACGGTTGTCATCTAAATTCCTACAATTATACGCACTCATCACATTTTTTTTCACTTCATGATGTAGAGGCAGGGGTTACTCTTGACCCCCGTAGCTCACTTTAGGAACAATTTGTCAGGAAAAATAATATATAATAATAACCGCCTGCACATGACTGGCGATAGTTCGTGTTGGTCCCTTCGCGATTCTCTGCGACGAATCGAAGGAGCGCGGACCAAAATGAAGTCTTCGCTGCTACACGGTGGTAACTTCAATACCCCGACTCGAGATATCTCTTTCGACTCGACGAAACCCTGCCGCCAGTGGGAACTAGCGGCAGTCCTTCAGTGCGTCACTATAGCAACGATCGACATTTACCGGCAAGTGGGCCACTAGGCGTTGGCGACGTTTAAGGCATGGGGTAATGAGATACCTAAGCATTGTGTGATTTCACTGGTGCGGCAATGCCCGGTTCAATCTTCGTGACGCACATTATCAAGTCATTTAAAATACTCAATAACTTCTTTTAACAACTGTCCAAGTTTTTAAAATCAAGATTAGAAATCACGTTATTTTTTTATCATATGACCAAAAATTAAGAGAGTTATGAAGTTTTAAAATTTTTAAACGGCCTCAATTTTGAAACAGTATTACGGATCGGATTCGATATTTGTAATATGAATGAACAGACCAACTTTGGCTTTAATCCATTCTCTTTTAGGAAAGTTACTCTATCCACTAAATACAAGAAATGGATTCTACTATTATACAAATAGATGGATCCGCAATAGGTATATTAAAAATTACCACACAAGCTTATTACAAACCAGAAATTATAAGGAGGTCGCTGGCAAGTGGATGTGATAAAATGGTAGTCGTGACAGGAATTAGGTTTAGAACCATTGGGTTAAACGAAGTAAATTAGCAGTTATAGATATCATTCAGTAGCGATCAGATATACAATATATTAAGTAGAGACTTCTGAAACTAAATTTAATGTTTCTGAATAGGCCTATTAGATGAAGAACATCACTGCAAAGAGCAGAAACAGAGAATGCCAGAGAGCGAGAGAGAGATAGTTTCTGCCAACAAAAGGGGAAAACTTGGCTACAGCTGAGGGCGAAAACTCAATCGAAGACCTCGGAACTAATTAGGGAAGAGTCCATCTTCTGTGAGGAAGCAGAGACAAGACAAGAAGTCTTGGCAGTTTCCGAATTCTTGTCTTTAGGAGATAATGTGACCTTCGCGAAAGAAGTCCCCCAAGGGCTGCAGTGGTCATTATTCCTGTGAATGGCTTTAGGAGAAGGATAAAGTCTGTCTTACTCGCAAGAAAATTGGTTATTTGCTAGACCTTTTGGCTATTAGAAAATGAGCTTCTACTTCATGTCTTCGCAGGTAGCCTTAGAGAAAATTCTCATTGAAGCCTGTGTTTGCCCTCTGTTCAATTTCCGTACCATTATCTACTCTGTTTGAACAAATACCATGTAAAGTAAATATGGAATCAAGCTTTGTCTTATTTCCTATAAGGCATTTTATTATTATTATTATTATTATTATTATTATTATTATTATTATTATTATTATTTGTTTTTGACGGTTTACACAATAAATTGAGTAAATTAATACCTCGAATGATAAGACTATTTATTTTAGGAATTACTCCCACAATTGACCATCTCATATTCAAAGTGTGTGCGAAGATATTGCGTTGAAAAAGACCTGCTGACACTCATCCTCATCAAAAACGAAGAAAGATATAATTACAAACAGTGATTATTATTATTATTATTATTATTATTATTATTATTATTATTATTATTATTATTATTATTAATAATAATAATAATAATAATAATAATAATATATTGATCACAACATTTTCGGACACCTGTATGCATTCTGTGATGTAATTTAATTTATATGTCCATAAAAAGGATTCCAAATAAAATCAGAGATCAAGGTAAAATAAACTCCATCAAAGACAGTACAGAGGATCACGCAATCCTATATATGAGACATGTTATATGAATAGCCACTTCCTACATATCCTGTTATTATAGGCAACCAATATTTATTTGCTGCTGTGTAGGTTGCATAGAATCTAGGGGAAATGTAGATTTTAAATGGAATATGAATAACCACCGTTAACCGTGAAGATGCTAACGGATTGACTAGATTAACCCTCCATAGCCCGCGTGGTCAATTGTAACATCAAGGCACGCGCGCGGAGTTTCACTTCACAATATTTATTTATCTTATTTTAATGTGTATTTCTTTTTGAAGCGATATTATCTAAATTTGTTTCATATTTTCTTTGCAATGTTTTTGACAATTGACCACGTATATTTTACAGCACAAACTAAATTAACAGGTCTAAGAAAACTAAAATTTCTCTATCTGCGGAGTATGACTCCGTGGAGCGTGCTACAGCGGGTTAACGAATTCGGACAAGATAAATGCAATAAGAAAATATACTAATCGTGGTATTATACGCAACAAACATTTCTTTGCTACTCTACAGGTTGCATAGCAGCTAGGAAACGTTATAGATTTTTAACGGAATATACAGGGTGTTTCAAAACAACACCGACAACGTTTGGGAAGTGATTCCTGACACCAAGATAAGACAAAAAGTATAGCCCAATCTGAGTGCACAAATGCTTCTTTTCGGAGTTATAGGCCGCCGAAAGTATGAAAAAATTAACTTTAAAGGTTCATAGCTCGAAAGCTATGGGACCTACCGTAGTCGGGTCAAGACTTTACTTAGGAACTAGTATGTGCTCTATCCAAATATTCATGTTTTAGAATCCTGTGGTACTTCTGCAACAATTTTTATAGAGGTACTAAGTGAGTACTTCAAATTATATACCCGTAGCCAAACTCTCTTTATAAAAATGGTTGCGTGAATACCACAGGTTATTTAAACATGTATTTTTGGATAGGACATATATTAGTTTCTAAGTGAAATCTTGACCCGACTACGGTAGGTCCCGTAGTTTTGCAGCTATGGATATTTAAAGTTCATTTTTTCATATTTTCGGTAGTCTATAACTCTGGAAGGAAGCATTTGTGCACCCAGATTAGTTTATAATTTTTGTCTTATCTTGGTGTCAGGAATCACCTCCCAAAATTGTCGGTGTTGTTTTGAAACACCCTGTATATAGATGACAACCGTTACCCGTGAAGATGTGAACGAATTGACTCCATTAACGAATTCGTCTGAGATAAATACAATAAGAAACTATTCTTATTCTTATATTACAAGCAGCAAACATTTCTTAAGTACTGTGCAGGTTGCCTAGTAGCCAGGGAAGGTTATGGATTTTTAACGGAATGTGGATAGTTCCCGTTACCTATGTAGATGTTAACGGATTAACTCTATTAACGAACTCGTCCGAGATAAATACAATAAGAAACTATTCTTATTCTTATATTACAAGCAGCAAACATTTCTTAAGTACTGTGCAGGTTGCCTAGTAGCCAGGGACGTTATGGATTTTCAACGGGATGTGGATAGTTCCCGTTACCTATGAAGATGTTAACGGATTGACTCTATTAACGAACTCGTCCGAGATAAATACAATAAGAAACTATTCTTATTCTTATATTACAAGCAACCAACATTTCTTAAGTACTGTGCAGGATGCCTACTAGCCAGGGGACGTTATGGATTTTTTAACGGAATTTGGATAGTGACCGTTACCTATGAAGATGTTAACGGATTGACTCTATTAACGAACTTGAACGGAATAATTGCTCGAGCATGAGCCAAAAAACATGAGACAAAAATTCGCTTTCGTTTGGACTAACGTACGGACGAACGAATTAACAGTACAATCTTCTAAGTGGCACTGTGTGATCCTAAGAAGTTGCGTTTCAAAGTCTCAAATTACTGTAAACTTCCAATCTATATAAATTCAATAGCGAAGCAGGAAGTAGCATATCTATTACTTCTGGTTGCAACATAGAGAATGATATGAAATTAAGTATGTTCTTCGAATCCTGAATTCGTACCAAAATCAATTTTTCCTCTATCTCTTATTACAATTATTACAAAATAGAAATCAATGAAACCGGAAGTTGTACTAGTTTCTACTACTTCCGGTTTCAGAAGAAGAATAAGAACTGAAATAAAATCTTATAATACTGAATCCATCATCTTAAAAATATTTTGCCATCTCCAATTGCCACTTTCGCTCTATGGGTTGAGTTGATTTTGAGTTTAACGTCCGTTTCAGTAGCGAGGCTATATGAGACGGGACCTACTGATTAACGTGGAATCCGAATCATGAGCTTCCGCCGGGAATTGAACCCGGGACTCCCACGCCAAAGACGCGTACGCTAATCGCTCAGCCACGAAGGATCTCCTTCGCTCTATGGGAATCATTATTCGAACAAAAGAAGTGGTAGTAGGTTTATACTAGTTCTTGTTGCAATAGAAAAACAAAGTCTTAAATGGAACGAATTCTTTCGGCACTGATTCCTTGCAGTTTTTCACTATGATAATCAATGTTGACACTCGAAATTTTAGATTTCTACTACTTCCGGTTTGAATAAAGCAAAAATCGAGATGAAGCTTATTTTTGTGATGCTTCATCCACAACAAAAAACAATTCTTATTATCTCTTACTGTTCTTGCTTTAAAGAGATCATTATTGAAACTGGAAATGTAAGTGGCTATATACTACTTCCGCTTTTAGTAATGAGATAAGGGTATATAAGGAATATATTCTTGGCACGCTGGATAGATTCCAAGAAAGTTTCTCGCCATTTGTTACAGTCTTTGCTCTATGATAATCAACGTTAAAATCCGAAATGGTGGATTTCTAACACTTCCGGTATAAATAGAAGGTTAATGGAGAGTGGGAACCTATTCTTAGGGATCTCGATCGATTCCAAGAAACAACCTATGGCTATTTCTTAGTCTAATATCTGTCGACAAGCAGAAGAACAGACTGACAGATTCTATTATACTTCCAGTATTATGCATACCACAGTATGGATGTTTAAAATGACATAAGGAACTCTTCCCAAAAAATAGAATACCTGATAAAAATATTTTAGATTGCATACGGGAAAGGGTAGCTTTCAATGTTGCAAAATTCATTCAGTCAGTTCAGGAGTTCCACAAGGATCTCATTGGGGTCCTGTGTTTTTGATAATATATGTGAATAATCTTAAGTTTTATTTTCAGACAGTTTTAGAGATTTCATTCAAACGTTCTTAATACAACATGAAAGTAGCTGAGAAGACACATGATACGTTACGTCTGGCTGCTTTTCACCTAATAGTTTATAATTTTCATTTGTATTTGTTTCATTATATCATAATTGATTAGGTATAATATAAGGTATCGCATAAAGAATGGAACTTTTGGAATGCTCGTCATTTCTCTTCTAGTAAGTTGGTAGCACTGAACATTTGTAATAAGTTTTCACTATGACAACATGCTGTTACGTCATAAAGCGCTCCATTTCTACCTGTACAGAAAACAGATGACGAGCATGCGCCATTCGACACTCCGTCACTACTAACCACAAAGACAACAGATGAAAATCGTGTATCGTTCAGTGCTGCCAACTTACTAAAACAAAAATGGCAGGCATTCCAAAAGTTACGTTCATTATCGGGCACCCTGTATAACCGTTGAATGAATTTTGTAAACTAAAAGTAAAACTTACCATGGCGATTCGGCAGCACTGTAGTCACTGGTTGAATTTGAGCTCTTACTGGCCACTCTCCTTCCGATGTGGCATCGTATTGTTTTCGAAGTGGTAAAAAATGATCGATTGTTCCTCTCCGGTCGAAGGAGAATGATGTAAAGTTTAGGAAAAAAGAGGAAGACTAGAGTCACCATGGCACTTAACGTCACACACATACACATTGTGATGATTTTGGAATCACTACCGAAATAGATCGGCACAAATGCAATCCATATAACACAGGTTGTGTACATTGCAAATCCAATGAATTTTGCCTCGTTAAAATTCTCTGGAACGTTCCGAGTCTTTAAAGCATAGAGGGTGCATAAAGCTATAAGAAGAAAGTCAAACGCCAGTGGCGCCACTACTCCTTGTGGTGTTGTGTTGCATATGAGCATAACTCTTCTCAACGTCGGGTATTCGAATTTAGAGTCCGGGGGCTCAGCGATAAGCATTCCTGTAATAACACCAACTTCAACTGTAATCAATGAACACGTTATGAGAACCTGGGCAGTTGCAGACATGAAAAGTGGTTTGCGAGTTGGAAATCGTTTTTTGGAACCCGCCAAAATTCTCGCAATACGATTAGTCTTGGTAACGAGTGCTGCGTAGATCATGGCGAAACTTAGTCCTGGAAGCACACGCGTTAACATGCACGTCACTTTGGAAGGTCGAGCTAGTATCGGAAGCGTTGATGTGTGGCTCATGCACATTCCAGCAAGGATTAGGTAGCTCAGTTCTCGTGTGGAAGACTTCACGACTGGCGTATCATTGTACTTTATGAACACCGCTGCTGTTGCTACGGTTGCAGCAAGGCCTAAACACGCAAAGAACATAGCAACGATGGCTTGTGTATCACTCCATTGAACGTATTCCACTGGTATGGGATAGCATGCTGTAAGAGATAAACACATATTTTAGTTATATCCAGTACACCTAAGCATAACAAATACAGTATATCTGTAAGAGGACCAAAACGAACACATGCATCTTATCAATTATACAAGCGTTATAAAGGTACATAACCTTGAGATAATATGGAATAATACGTGGAACATGTAAAAAAAAAAAAAAAAAAAAAAAAAAAAAGACCGATACTTGAAAAAAAAAGAAAAAGAATGATAGGAGAAGAATTTATGATTGATATACCAGTATATACCTTAGCTGTTTTTCGATGTAGTTACCATCAAACTCCATACATTCCCATCGACATCTTTGAATTATCTCAACAGTAGAAGCAGCTGTGGGCGTTGTCATGGATCAGAAGAATTCCGAGCGTAGCATTACTCTGCCGATTTTGGGTGGGACATCACAGATTATTCCGTGTTATTTGCTGTAATTGTTCGTCTTGGTTCCAAGAATTCCACAAGAATCATACCTTTTTACTCCTGAAACACGGTTACTATGATTTTGTGAACTGGTATTTGTTTGAAATTCTTGGCTTTAGGAGAACCAGACTGCTGCCATTGCATTGACTGCTGCTTCGACTCCCCATTGGCATTCGATATCCAGATTTCATTCACCGCCACTATATGAGAAAAGAGGTTATCCTCATCCTCCCTCCAATGGGCTAAGTAAATACCGTGCAGCTGTCATTCTTTCCTTTTTGTAAGCGTCTGTGTGCATTTCTGGCACCCACCCCGCACTCAGTTTCTGATAACCAAGCTTGTCAGTCACAATTCCATGCACTGTTTTTGCGAGTTCAGTTGTTGTGAACTGACAACTGGATAGCACTGTCTTTTTAACGCGCTTCACCCACCAGATCGTCTGTATGAACACTAGACCTTCCACTACACTGATCGTCATGAACATTTGAACACCATTCCCAAAACTCTCTACACCATTGCTTGCCCTTCCCCTCACTCATTACTGCCAGTTCGTAAATGACACACAATTCCCGATGGATGCCAGCTGCATTCTGTTCTTTGGCGTTCAGAAATTATATGACAGATTTCACTTCACATTTGGCGGGATTTTGTATTACAGTAGCCATTTCACCTTATTGCTACTCGCACGTACAGAACTCTAATCTGATGATTCTTTTTATATCTGAAGAGAATCTATACGGAGCTGAATATTTGTCACATCACATGTTTTTTTTTCTTTTTCTCCTATGAGGCCGCGATAATTCGGTGGTAGAGCGCTCACCGGTCTCTGGTTTCATCCCAGCTCCCGTGGACTTTGTGGTGGACAAATACCGTCTGCATGGGTTTCCTCAGGGTTATCCCGTTTTCTCCCAAGTACTATCACCCATCTCATCATTCCTGGCTCCCTTAACCTCAATGCATAACCGTGGGACGTTAAACTTTAAAAAAATCCTATATATATATTTAATCATCGATTCAGCAAGATAGAAATAGCAAAATGGAAGTAATAGAAAAATGTAATCGTGAAATTATTATAAAATAAAGATATAATAAAATAATGAAATAATATTGCATTGACAATCTTAGAGTAGTCATCTTAAATATTAATACAGAGCATTGTTCCCTACTATCAACTTTTTAATATTACCAGGCAAAATTGACTTTCATAGTCTCATTCCACGAAAATAATAATCCTTAACAGATTACAAGATTGTCCAACAGTGTTGAAATATCAGAATGATGTAAAATGTAGCCAAACGAACACCGTAGGTTTATAATAGAATTGGGGAAAATAGCTATCGAATATATGCAAATGATCTTGAATCCATATTCAAAAATTTATAGGGAAATTATAGCTTGTGAGATCACATTCTAATCGGTGCTGTCATTTGGGAAGGGCAGAGTGGGTTAATTGGCCCCTGAATTTGAGAAACACATATTGGTTAATAGATTGTGTACATACATAGCCCTACTAATGAAAAAAAAAAAGCGAAACTCCTATGTCGGCGGGCAATCTTCCTCCCTCCGCCCCCAAGCAAAATCTGAATTGGCGCTACTGATTCTAACAGAATTTTTTTCCCGAGCTGAATGCTGTGTTTATGAGGATGAGATGACTTAAACCAGCGTTTCCCAACTGGTGTGCCGCGAGTGGGCCGCTGGTGTGCCGCGAGGAAATTGAAACAAAATTATTAATTCTATAGCAATCAAATTGCAAGACATACGGAAAAATGTATATTTGTAATTCACATTACTATGAACCTCTACTATTAATCTACAATTTTAAGTTTCATACTGAGTTACTTTTCTGTACACTTTTAATGTTGAAAAAAAGTATTTGTTATCATTGTTATGACCATTATTGCTTCTTTATTGTTGCAGACAATTTCGTAACTTAACGTTTTAAAATATCACTCAATCCTTTCGACAAAGCAAACATACATACAAATCACCTACATTTGTGTTTTAAAAGTAAAAGAGATTTGTTTGTTCGTTCATTATTTAGTGATCTTCCTTTTTTGTGAAAGGTTGGATACAGTTTTCGAAAAAGGAATTGTATTTTTAGAAACCTGAGTCATACATTTCATTGCAATTGTTGTCAACTTTTAAATTAGAATGGAAAATAAGCATAATGATTTACCACTGGGGAAAACCAGTGATCGAGCTTGCTTCTCTGTGAGATCAGTAATCACAGAGAAAAAATAACACTGTATTTTATATTTACAAATAATAATAATAATAATAATAATATCTATATGAGTGTGCCACAAGAATTCAAGTTACACCTGTAGTATGCCGCAAGTTGAAAAAGGTTGGGAAACGCTGACTTAAACTATGGTTCTCATTTAAAAGTTTTCAAGATGGTGACCTTCATCATCATATGTCCTATAACATTTTCTTCCATCAGTATTAGCTTTGTTCATCATTCAACTTTTTTCTGGTGATTCCACTATTTTGGACTACACTGTAAATTGAAGTTACGCTTAAATTAAGTAAAGATTGAGAACATAAGTTGTTCTACATTTGAACTGAATCTATGTAAGGGTAAGTTTCATTTGACTTCACTATAACATTCTACAGTTAAACTAGAACGAAATACTAACGAACATATTGCCAACCTAACATTGATAAATTACAGTGATATGCTGTAACACAATGAATATGGTTGTTACCAAAACAAACTATGACTGCTCGCTATTATTGTTGTTTGTTATACAGGGCTGTTATGAAGCCCTTGCTATAAAACAAATGCTTACTGCTTTTCTTTTAAAATTAATGATATTGCAGTGAAATACATTTTATATTGTGAGATGATCTGTAAATTTTTAGTTGACAACACTATCACAATAATGAGATTGACAACACTGATGACAACAAAAGTCATGAAAATGACGACGGTACAAGAGAAAGCACAGTGCTGTGTGTGTTGGAGATGCAGAACTGAAATCAGGCGTGTTGGTGCAGCAAAACCTCTGACAAGTGTACAAAACGTACCTTCTAATCAGGGGCGCCGGAAGAAAAGTTTCTAGGGAGGGGCCCATCTTCATGGTTGCTATACTATGTCTGGCATTTATGGTATTTAATGTACATGGTTTGCTATATTACGTATATATTTTCGTGAGCGAGGGGGGCCCGGGCCCCACCTGCCCTACCCTTCGGGCGCCCATGGTCCTAATGTCAGCAGTATAAGGAGTTGGCATAGCACGTTTCTAGCTGCTGGGAGTTTTTGTGATATGCAAAGAAGTGGTTCGGCGACAGTGAGCCCAAACACGGTACGAAGGGTTACCAACAGCCTGGAGAGAAGTCCAAGAAAATCGATTCTGTGGTGGTCGCTAGAGTTGGGAATCCCTCAGACAACACAAGATAATGCGTAAACATTTCAAAGCCAAACCGTACAAGATTAAATTAGTGTATGAACTGACACAACAACGTTAAGACACGAGATTGGAGTTGTGTGAACTCATGCTGAAATGATGATGGTAGGGAACTTCTGAAGTTACTCATGTTCTCAGATGAGCCAACGTTCCATGTTTCAGGGAGGGTAAACAAACACAACCGCCTTGTTTGGAAACTGAAAACCCTCGTGAATGTGAAACGCACGAAAGAGACAACCCGAAAGTGAACCATCTCATAGGATCCTTTTTCTTCGACTAAATCATTGTAACAGGGGATCTTTAATGTTTATAAATTTCCTGATGCCCAAATTGGTTAGGTTGGGAATCAAGGATCGCATCCACTACCAGCAACACGGAGCCCCCATCCCCCCTACATTTTGCACAAGTCGTCAGGAACTACCTTGACCGTGAGCTACCTGGCAGGTGGATTGGGCGCAGAGGCCATACCATTGGTTCCCAGGTCCCACGATTTTACATATTGTGATTTTTGGTTATGGGGTCATGTTAAGACACAGGTTTTATGCGGAAAAACCAAAGGACTTGCAGAACCTGAAAGCTGAGATTAGTGAAGTGATCCATGACATTTCTGACGATGGCAAACTGAATAGCATTCACGGATTTCGCTGGAGGTTCCAGGAATGTATGGATGTCAACGTAGCCCAACTGAATTGAATTGAATTGAATTTCTCTTTATTACAGCAGGCGAGGTTCAGCCGGAGGCTGCTCTTCCACCTAACCCTTGTCATCATTACAAAGAAAAGAAAGGAAAAAAATAAAGACACAAATAAGATACAAGATATAAATAACAACATAACATGATACATTCAATAATACTAAAGATAAACAAAATACTCAGTAAATGTAAATAAAAAAAAATATACTCATACTGCTAGTCCAATTTCATACCAATTTCAGTCCAATTTCAAACTGTAGTAAACCTTTCATGTGTGCCAATGCTTTGTCTCTGATCTCTAAATAATAATTTAAATAATTTAAATGAATTATACGGTTTGTCAGTGATTGACTTTGGTAGGGAGTTCCAGATTCTTACTGCCGAAATTGAAAATGCCTTCTCTGTTATTTTTAAAGAATGCCGGGGCATATTCAGTTTATTACTTCCTCGGGTATTGTAACGGTGAATTTCTGGTCTACATGTTAATTTATGATGCAAGTAAGGTGGTGCTTTATGTGAATTTATTTTGTATAGTAAACAGCAGTATCGGAGGTATCGTCTGCGGACATGGTTACGATATTGTTTTCATTAAGTACCGGCAGAATATGCTGAGACTTTCTGTAATTGAGAGAGAAGCGTATAGAGTAATTCTGTATTTTCTGAATTGCCCTAGTATTTTGAGTGGAGAGAGAGCTACCATATATTGAATCGCAGTAATCGAACAGAGGCAAAATGAGAGTGTTAACAAGATATAGTCTTGTTTCTTGCGACAAATAGCATTTTAATTTATACAGCTGTCGTAAGATGAGCTTAGCTTTAATACACTGTTCAGAAATGTGTTTATTCCAGCTAAGCCCTTGGTCTATTATTAAGTCTAGATCTTTTACAAAGGGAGAAAATGGAATATTGGAATTCACTACAGTTACTTTTAGGTCATCAGGATTGATTTTGCTCAACTGATATGATGTTCCCAATACAGTGAAAACACATTTTAATGGATTAAGTAAAAGACCATTCTTAAGGCACCAGTTGCTAACAGCTAAAGGATCCGTATTAAGTAACTCTATTGTGTCCATAATATTTTCAGGCGTACTACTGATGAAGATCTGTGTATCATCCGCATAGAAGTGAACTGATGAATGTTTTATGACTGTAGAAAGATCTGCTGAAAAGAGTGAAAATAATAGGGGACCTCATATTGAACCTTGCGGAACTCCTGCCTTTATCAGGGATGGGGTAGATACCTGAGTCTTTTCTCGTCTTAGTATTACTTGTTGCTGTCTACAAGAGAGATAGCTGTGGAACCATTTAATAACTGATTCCGAGAAGTTGTAATATTTCATTTTGGCCAGTAGGAGTTTTGATTCAGATCAAAAACCTTCGAAAGATCCAACAAGGCCAAAACTGTTACCATTGAATTTTCTATTGAATTCAAAATTGAATCTGTAATTTCTAAAAGGGCTGTGGTTGTGCTATGTTTTTTTTTTTACGGAAGCCGGATTGAGTAACAGGCAATATTTCATTTTTATTGATATAAGTTGTTAATTGCTGAAATGCTACCTTTTCTAATACTTTGGAGATAATTGGAAGTATACTGATGGGACGAAATTCATCAAGCGACTGTACAACTATCTTCTTGGGCAGTGGAACCACCTTTGTTCGCTTCCACAGTTCTGGAAAACAACATTGAGTTAATGAGTAATTTACTATGTGAGTAAGTGGAGTTAAACGGAACAGACAGTCGAAGCATTTTTCCTGTTATTCCATCAAACGCACATGTGTTGGACTTAATACTGTGTATTGTAGTTTTAACTTCTGTTTCGTTTACAGTGTGAAACTTAAACGTTTCAATATTGCTATTTAGTGTACGCGATGAAAGCCAATGCGTTTGTTGATCAAGTACTTCAGTGCTTGTCTCAGACATTTTATAGACACTTGTGAAATGTGAATTTATAGCTTCAACGTCATTTACATCATCTGGAAGAATCAAGCATGAATCGCTTTTACCTACACGAAGATCACGCAAAGTTTTCCATATGTTACGTGCATCATTAGTAGATCTCATACAATCAGAAAAATACGCAGTCTTTCCTTGTCGCACAACAGTAGTTGTGAAGTTGCGCAAACGTCTGTAATAGTCCCAATGCAACTGATTCTTCGTTCTTTTATATTTTCTGTAAGCACGGTCACGCAACTTCATTAAAAGTTTTGTGTTACTTGAAATAAAGGGAAGAGTGTTCTTAGATAGCCTTTTCGTTTTGAGCGGTGCATGGTTATCAAAAATATCGAGTACAGAGTTTTGTAAAAATTCAACTTTATTATCTATTGTCTCCATTTGAATAATCTTATCCCAGTTGTAATTTTGTGCATCATGATAAAACGATTCGGTATTAAATGAAACGTAAGTACGATGCTGAATTACTCTACTGGGAGTTTTGGATATTGTATGAAGCTTGAGAGTGACGTGAATTACGCTGTGGTCTGATGTTCCAATGGGTGGACTAACTCCAAACGAGTGTATCTGTTCCGTGTTGTCAGTAATAATTAAATCTAGCAAAGATTCGGTAGTTTCAGTGACTCTCGTGGGTTCATTTATTAACTGTGTGAAACCTAATATGTTATTAATAGATTTCAAGTAAATGGTTTCTTGTTTATCTGGACAGAGTTGATCGCAATTGAAATCACCAATAACAAATATTTGGTCGACTTGTGGATATAGTTCCAATACGGCATCTTCGATCGCTGACAATTCCCTATATGGTATGCTGGGAGATCTATATACAGCAGTAATACCAATTGACAAGTGGTTCACATTAACAACAAGATTTAAAATTTCTATATCTTGATAAATATCGTTAGATTGAAAGTCAATAACTTTCATTTTAATATGTTTTAAATAGTAAATCAGCATGCCTCCACCCCTCTTTTTGTCACTGCGAATGACTAAATATCCTGGAATTTCAATTTGCCTTGTACTTATGGAATCGTCCAACCATGTTTCCGATATAATCAAAATGGAACATTTTGTGGAGACAGCGAGTAGCCGTACTTCGTCAATTTTAGGAAAAAGAGAACGGACATTTGCATGTATAATCTTAAAATTTGACGAAGCAGGAGATTGAGTAAGGATCTGAAACCCCACATTGTTTATGTTTGTACTACCCATATTCAAATACAAAGGTTATAACTAAAATGTATGTAAAAAAACACCATTAAAGCAGTAATTGAGCCCTGGCGAAACTGAAAGGCTACACTGACACACATGATATGATGACTGCCTTTACAACCGATAAACATAAAATAAAATACCATAGAACATAGATGACTGAACTTACAGTAAAGAAGAAATAACAGTATGGGAAAAACTCGCCTTATAAATGCAGTTCTAATATAGGCATTTTTGTATTTATCACTTAACGCACACTTAATAAAACCGTGCTTAAAATTTAGCATTTTCATCGTGTTGTTAAGTTGTTAACTTTATCGTGTCCAGTTGAGATTTGTAACGTGATGAGTAAGTAACTTACAACATTGATACAAGTACCCTTGTAAAAGTTCAACTTCTACATCCACTAATATATTGTAAATTTGTCAATTCACGACACACAGATAACAAAAGAGCAACTAGAGGTGTGCCAACTAGAGGTGTGGCAATGATTGTGGTGGTGTATCTATGAATGATGATACAAAATGTAAGTTTTAATAAAGATCTTAATATTTATTTCACTGCAATATCATTATCTTTTTTTTTTTTTAAAAAAAAAAGGATACAAGCATTTGTTTTATAGCAAGAACTTTAGAACAGCTCTGTACTATTAAAATCAATTACTTTAATATCAACTATATTCCTTATGTTACGCAACGTAATAGAACACGATGCTGGAATTAGTAGATGACATGTGATCGAAGGAAACTAGGGTAAGTGATCACGTGAGGTTGAAGACAGGTCTATCAGGAAGAATCATAAGGTTGAAATATTAAGAAACAGAAAATATTGTTAACATTACTTTTCCCTTTGACAGTTACTTATCAGTGGCGGATCTAGGCCGGAGTCGGGGGGCCTAGGACCCCAGTTTTTTTAGTGAGAAAACTAATTTAAGCTATTATTTAAATATTTTTGAAAGTCTGATTGTCCCCCCAGTTTTTACCTTCTAGATCCGCCACTGTTACTTATCCTTTAAGTCTTACATGTCTTGAAGTGGTTGGGCCAATATCCTGGAGGACATTCCTTACACGTGGTCTCATTCAACACGATTTCATGGTCGCCACACGGAAGACATATCCAACAGCATTGCTGTTCCTGACCTCCTCCTTTGTAGTTCTATTAAATAGAAATATTTTTATTATTATTTTAATAATGGAATTTTACTTTATCACAGGACATATTGATGCAGAAGTTTAATGAGCTTTTCATCTACATAAACAAGAATGAACATAACCATATTTTGTCGCTAACTCCTCTTAGAATGCTGCTCCAATCTTGATTATTCTTGGTATGTTAGTGCACCCAGACCCAACTCAGTTTTTAATACATTAAAGGTAGGCACGTAACCAGGATTTCGTGAGGGGGGTGGTCCGTGACATAAAATACTGGGTCATCATACCAGGGGCTCGATCATTCTAAACTATTTTACTGGAATATATATTGGTTCGTTTAGCCAGGATTTCGAAACGGGGGGGAGGGGATATGAAATTCTGAAGCCCCAGGAGGTCGATTAAACTAAACAACTTTACTATCAACATATATTGGTTTGTTAGGACAATAAAATGAGAATGTGTTGGTAAATATTTTAATAACAAACTATGAAGAAATCTCTAGTAAAATAATAAAAAAAATATTGAAAAAGATAATACAATATTTACGTCCTTTCTCTGTTTATTCAAATATAACAATTTTCCTTTCATTATGACCCAGGGGCGGACCCAGGGGGCAATCGCCCCCCAGAAGAAGAAACATTCTTATTTTATATATATAAATAAAACCCATCCCAAAGTTTGGAGCTCTTAAAAGTAGTAGTACGACAACCTACCGCCACCCCAGAAGTCAGTCCTGGATCCGCCCCTGTTATGACCTCAACTATTATAAAAAAGTACATATTCACTATTATAAAAGTACATACTCAATAATGTCTTGTAAAATATTTTACAATATCTGCGTTCCTTTCTCTGTTGAATCATATGTTAACAGAACTTTTTTTCCGCATAAATTTTTGTTTTTATTATTCCGTCAACTACTGTCTGTTCCAAATGACAGGTTAAAGCAGCAGTAGAAAATTGTTTTTGAAATAACATGTTTGATATTGCAAGGATGCGATGACGAAAAATTATGATAAAAAAAAATGTCCATGCTGTTACAGAACGGTACTCTGCTTTCCGAAGCTTGAAATCTCCCTGACTAGAAGTTATGAAAAATCGGTAACTTTTCTAGAAATTTCAAATTTCCTGACTCTTCCAGGATATCTTGCTCACTTCGCCACCATGTATTGCAAGTAATACAAATCTCCTCATAAAAGGAGTAACCAAAAGCTTCCTGTAGTTTATTTTTAACTCTGATCCTTCTTTTTCTCATTTCATTTTGTTTCATCCTTCCTTAATTTTTTTTCATTTCTGGTCTCGAAGGGGGATGTCCGGACCCCCTCTTGGCTACGTGCCTGATTAAAGGGGAGAAAAGAGGTGAGACGCCGATATAAAGATAAAACATCGATATTACTGCAGTGTTCTTAGTTTGACAGAAATTTCCCTAATCTGGGGAAATTTTGTAGGTAAATTTAGCAAAAAGGGAAAAAGGGATTTTTCGATAAAACGTGAAAATTCAGGGAAATTCTGACTGATTGGGGAACATAAAGGCCTAAAATTTTCTTCTTTCTTCAGAAAGGAACCAACACAATAGCAATAGTGTGTGTGCGTGCGTGTGTGTGTGTCTGTTCAAAGTAGTACCTATTGTTGGCAGTAGTACAAATAATCTGTACCTATTGTTTACTGGGTGTTTTTGAACTCGTAAAAAAGTGAAAGAAAAAGTAAAAATAGAAGTAAGAAGCAAATCAACAAAACAAGCGGAGTTGATGCTTTCTCTATAAAATTAATCTTATCATATAAATTCTCCCATAGGAATTGAACACTCAACAAACTAGTGAAAATTTGATAAGAAAAGGGAAATTTTTGTATCATTCGAAGGAAATTTTCTTAAGAGAACCTACGAACACTGTATTACTGTCGAGTCCATAGTTCTCGTGGTTGCTGAAATGAATAGTGGCAAACTCGAAGCTGTTTAAATCCAAATGCATCCCCTGTGCTTATCCTAAGTGAGAGGAAAGGGGTCAAATTAGAGATGGTCAATTTCGGAATTTTTACTTCCCGGAATTCGGAAAGTAAAATCGGAAAAATTCCGGAATTCGAAAAATTCCGGATTTCTGAATTCAGAAAAATCCGAATTTCGAAAAATCCGGAATTCAGAAAAGATCCGGATTTCGGAAACATTCCGAATTTTTTAGAATTCCGGAATTTTTCCGAATTCCGGAAAGGAAAATTTTGGCCATCCATAGTTCAAATACTTCCCATACCCCTATTCTCCCAGTGTCAAGTTTCATATAACTTGGTTGAGATAATTTGGGATCCAAAACTCTGGAGTAACAGACCAGGGAAGCCCAAGCAATATTCTTCAGTATTGTACAGTCCCAGTTGAACAGTGGTGGTTCTTGAGGGAAGTCATGTCGGGAGAGCCAGATTAAGACTCTTATGAGACCCTAAGTACTTATAAGATTTGAGTGCCTCCATATAAATGTAATTAAAAGTACAAACAAATTATAAACCATATAATAGATAGATTAGATTTTTATTTATGAAATTTAAACAAAGCTTACAGTAAGCTGGAAAATAATGTTTATGTTCGTATACTTTTACTTTATATTTAAAAAGATTTTTATTACAGTCTTTGATAAGATTCTCAATTATTATCCAATCATTATCTATATTATCACTATATTATTAGATCTATTATTATTATTATTATTATTATTATTATTATTATTATTATTATTATTATTATTATTATTATTATTATTATTATTATTATTATACTTCTTCCAAGGAGCTTAACGTTGTCTTTTAGAAAGTATGCATTTACAAACACACACACACACAAATTTCAACGATATGTTTGATGAAAACAGTCTGGGAGCACGTGTGTTCAGGCAATATAAATATGATACACGTAATGAAACTTCAGGGGATTCTACTATGAATATATTGGACGTGTAAGCTGTATAAGGAACATCCATAAGACGTCCGTTAGGTATATGAGAATATGAATAACAAGTGCACATTTTTTCTTAAGTATCTGTGAATCCAGTCTATCAATTAATTCCATGCATCCCAGGTGTCACTTTCCTATGTGTGTGCTGTAATACCAGGTTTCCATTTACTGTTTAGATCGTTATAAAGGGCATAGTTATTGTGCTCGTGCGAGGAGAGCATTCACATTACTGATTTTAAAAAAAATGCATGATAAAACATTTGGACTGAAAAAGGGAAATTTTGATTTTCTGAAGGGATTTTATGCTGCTTCAGGCTGGCAACACTGACCGAAGAATCAAAAACAAAGTTTTTTTCTTGTTTCCGATCTAGAAATACGATCTCGAAGTTGCTAATTGTTTATCGTGAACACAAACACATGTATGTCGTAATTGATGCTTCCTTAGGCTTGCCATCTACTGAGACAACACATTTTTTGTCTCTTCTGTAAGGTGCTGTCATCTAAGGATGAATAATAGAACTAAGTCGTGCCTTGCATCCACTAACAAATTTCATCATCTCCAGGATTAATAAGACCCTCAATAAAGGATACATTTTTATGGATGTCACTTGTATTTTACAACGGAGTATTTTATGATACCCACTTGCATGTCACTGGAACGCAAGGGGTTAAGCATCCAATAACACGGACATAAGTACTCAATTTTCAACAAATATCAACTATTTTTCATTTCTCATTTCTTAATAGTTGTCCATTTATCTGTATGTTCATCTAGATAATTGTATAGAGCTTATTATATAGATAGAGAGACCCTTACTCATCTCTGCAATGTATCAAAGTGAAGCAAAACATTTCATGCATAGAGATTACTCACCAGAAAGTGTTTCACAATCTAGTCTCTTGAAGTGAGTTCCACTCTATCTTAAAATGCTGAGAATTATTCTATGACAGAATAAACAGTGGCGTGCTCAGAATTTCATCTAGGGGGTTTCAAAGACCTAATTTTATATCCTTTCAGTGGTGCGAGCGCCCCGGATTCGATTCCCGGGATGGGGACACACGGTCGAAAAGGTCCAACAGCTTTTTCAGGCCACCCGTCCTGAGTGAGATTTTTCATGGATTATCTTCATTTACACCAGGCAAATGCGTGGGTGGTACCTAAAATACAGGTCTTAGGTCGCTTCCTTTCTTCCCTTTTCCCGGATAGTGTGCTCGCCGATGGACGTCATTCCTCATATGTGATGGGCTTAAGGCCATATAGCTGGCGATAATGCCCAGAAATATGTACAAATAAATAAAATAAACATATCCTTTCAAAACAAAGGGATAAAGGGATATATATATATATATGGTGTTTCAAAAATACACGGCAAAAATTCAGGGTCAGATTCCTTACGGGTAGACAAGTAAAAACGTTCATATGAACATATGTCCGGAAATGCATCGTTACAGAGCTATAGCCACTGACACCACCTGACGGTGTGAAATAGTCACCTTCTGTCCGGAACTGTTTCCCGACGTATTACCAGAGTGTCGTGTGTGAAAGAATATGCAACACAGGTTCGAACGAAATTAATTATGCCGATTGCGCGTTGAATTGTACAAGAATCAGAAAAAACACGCGCAACTAATGCATAATAATTGGTACTTTTAATGTCCGTATTGGAAAGTGCAACACTAATACAAATGGCAGTGAGAAAAACGCACCCAAAAATGCAATTACACATGCTCATTAGGCATAAGAAAATACCATAACGAAAGCATCGTGCAGGAGCTACAACCCAAGGAATGAAGGAGGGAAATGTTGAACGCAAGATGTCTCGCGAATAGGTGTGGAGGAGTACCATGGTGATGCACACAATTTACTGTTTGTGGTTGTAACTCTTGTTTGATGATGGTTCTTTGGACTTTATGACTATACCTGTGTCGTTTTGCTTTTCTCACTGACATTTGTATTAGTGTTGCACTTTCCAATACGGACATTAAAAAGTACCAATTATTATGCATTTATTTGCGAGTGTTTTTTTCTGATTCTTATACTATGCAACGCGCAATCGGCTTAATTAATTTCGTTCGAACCTGTGTTGCATATTCTTTCACACACGACACTCTGGTAATACGTCGGGAAACAGTTCCGGACAGGTGACTATTTCGCACCGTCAGGTGGTGTCAGTGGCTATAGCTCTGTAACGATGCATTTCCGGACATATGTTCATATGAACGTTTTTACTTGTCTACCCGTAAGGAATCTGCCCCTGAATTTTTGCCGTGTCTTTTTGAAACACCCTATATATATATATATATATATACTGGGTGTACAGAAAGTAACTATGCAGTGCCATGTTGTGGTGTGCTAAGTGATGACTGATATGGTCTTGACAAAACGTTTTTCACGGATGAGGCATGGTTTCACCTCTCCGGTTACATGAATAGCCAGAATAGTCGTGTGTGGAGTACGGAGAAACCGCATGAATTTCACGTGTCCCCACTGCCATGGTCAAAAGGTTGGTGTTTGGTGCGCCGTAACTCGTAAGTTATGAACTGCATAGTTACTTTCTGAGCATCCTAGCCTCTCTTGCGTACGTCACTGAATAAACATGACAAGTTAAAATGAATGAATAGTTTCATTCAAAAGTGATGCTGATGGTGCAATAATATTGTCGCACATTGTTGTTAAATTGTTTTTTTTTAAAAAAAAAAAACAATATTCGAATAATTGAATAATTTTACCATCACTAGTTTCCAGAGCAATATTCTACCATCCTCCGTGAAGTACAACATTCAGTTCCATCGACGAAAATGGATGAGAGTACTGGTTTGAAGTCTAAGCCTCAATACTAACTACAAACGTTTAATAATTTTGATGTCTGGGGATTGGACGGTTCAAAGAAAGGTGTTGTAGTTCAACCGAATGTTCATGAAGCTATGCGTCAAAGCTTCATCAATATAAATTGGAGCATTGCCATCTTGGAAAATTGAATAATTGGACGGAAACAACATCTGTACCATGGCCGAAAACAAAATCTTTACCATAGGAGATGTTGATTAGAAACAACATCTCTATCATAAGAGATGTTGATTAGAAACAACATTTCTAGCATAAGAGATGTTGATTAGAAACAACATTTCTAGCATAAGAGATGTTGATTAGAAACAACATTTCTAGCATAAGAGATGTTGATTAGAAACAACATTTCTAGCATAAGAGATGTTGATTAGAAACAACATTTCTAGCATAAGAGATGTTGATTAGAAACAACATTTCTAGCATAAGAGATGTTGATTAGAAACAACATTTCTATCATAAGAGATGTTGATTAGAAACAACATTTCTAGCATAAGAGATGTTGATTAGAAACAACATTTCTAGCATAAGAGATGTTGATTAGAAACAACATTTCTAGCATAAGAGATGTTGATTAGAAACAACATTTCTATCATAAGAGATGTTGATTAGAAACAACATTTCTAGCATAAGAGATGTTGATTAGAAACAACATTTCTAGCATAAGAGATGTTGATCGGAAACAACATCTGGACCACAGGAGTTGTCCAAAACAAAATCTAGATCGTGGGAAATATTGGCCTGAAAATCATCTGGACCATGGATCCAGATCCACAGATCACCTAAAATATCCACATAATCATTGGCAGTAGTGCGTTGTTTGAGCAACGGATTAACGAACCACGGAATAATACCAGGAAATTGTGGCTCACGTAAACATTGAACATACAACTTATCAGTATCATAAAATATGGATTGTTATGAATGTATGGAGTTGTACCATTAAAAGTTGCAAATATGTAATCAATTAAAAATTGTTAAAAATAAAAGGATGGACCTTCTTGGCTCCTAGGTATGACCTCCTCTCATTTTCTGAGATATATAAACTGTAAAAAATGAAATGAAATCTTTTGAGTTTTACGTCCCACGGTTATGCCGGTTAGGCTAAAGGAGACGGTGATGATGAGTGATGAATGAAATGGTGGAATGAAGAAAGTGGGAGGAAACGGGAGAACCCCGAGAAAACCCACGCACACGGTGTTTGTCCACCACATATATAAACTGTAGTCTTAGAAATTGTATATTATAATATGTATGATGAAGACAAAGATACTCTGCCGAAACTGTAGGCTTAACAATATTATTTATTAAATAGTACAAGCTTTGGTAAGAATTTGTCTTTTATTTTATACAAGAAGTTGCATTGTTGCTACTAACTGATAAAAATAGGAGAGTTTCAATAATAGAGACAAACTTCTCAGCAAATAGTCAAACTGGCGTACTTTGCAGTCCACCTAGTTTTACAAAGCAAAGGTATATTTAGCACCAAGTTTCTTCGAAGTGGGTTTTGTCGAAAATAATATTTGAATCTAAGAATCCAAGGAGGAGCATTTGCCCCACCTTGCCCCCCTCTGCTGACGCCCCTACCTAATACACTAATACTTTTAGATACACTTGCACCAACAAACTGTGCACTCTTAACTAAGTCTTTTTGAAACTCTGAGAGAGAGTTTCATTTTTCATCAACATAGTTTGCAAGCTTCAATACACAACCCTCCATTCTACGCCGCTGACGTGTACAAACGATCAGCAAACACACCACTAACAACGGCCAGACGCTGCATATGCATACTCAGTGTTGCTACCTCATACGCCTTACGCACTGCAAATTACAAGCATTTGTATTATTTTGATAACTATCTGTATATTTATAATGTAATATTTTGTAGAAAGCCTTATATTGTTCTATCGTTGTAAGTAAAAAAAGATGTTTAGTTCCATGTTAAAAATTCTGTTGAGTTGAGTTGATTTTAGTTTAGCGTCCCTTTCAGCAGCGAGGCTATATGAGATGTGGACCTACTGATTAACGTGGAATCCGAACCACATGAGTTCCCACCGGGAATCGAACCCGGGTCTCCCACGCCAAAGGCGCGTACGCTAACCGCTTAGCCACGGAGGAGCTCTGTTAAAAATTCTCTTTCAATTATTTTCAAGATATTCCTGGCTTCTAACATTTTTTTGTTGTTGTTCCAGTGGACAAACTCAAGGAAATAAATCTATGTGTTTGTTTCAACAGAACTGAACTCGATGTAACCAAAAACAAAATAACAAGCAACAAACTGTCCAGGGTTGTCCAAGCAACACTTTCTGTGTAGTTGTATTTTCTCTCTCTCAGTGTCTGTATATGTGTGTGTTGTAAAGCTTCTTGGTGTTCAACAACACGACCAACATATCAAACCTTGTTTTCTAAGATGGCACAAGTTTTTTTATTTTTCTTTATTTTTGTGTTTATTTTTATTTTTCCTTTCGTTTCTCGGAAGAAGCAAGCGCTGGGAACGAAGTTCAGAGAAAAGACGATGAAACGAAAAGAAAGGAAACGTAGCGGTGTCTGGAGAAAGGTTGGAAAAGCACGCGAATAGAGAGAAAATCTAGTTTGTTCTCTAGCAATGGACGATGGAGAAGGGGAAACTCGTCGCAGGATTGCCAACATTAGAGGTTTCTCTTCAAAAATAACGCCAGAGCTGCGTTGGAATTGGTATCCCCAGGAAGGATTCAGTTTAGTAAAGAACAAGATGAGCTTTACCTATTTGAAGAGGACAATGCCCATCCATTTTTTTAAAGCTAAAATACAAACCCAAATGAGTAATTGCCAATAAATATATCGCACACCCGGTGGAAGAGTGTTACAACTCAAAAAATGGAAATTTTGAGTTATCATCGCTGAAAAGAGAATAGAGAGAGAGACAGAAGCGAGCTCTATTTGGTGGTATTTTCGAATAAACGCAACTAAACAAATTAATTCCTAGATGTCAGAAATACCAGCATTCCAGAAAGCGATTTGATAGAATAACAATTTAAAAACCAATTTCCCACAAATGTGTAATTTTGACTTGTAACAGTCTTCCACCAGGTGTGCAATATAATGTTAAATGTATACAAGCTCCCTCATAGATATACAAGAGAGATGGCGCGGGTCATTGAAAACTTGACCCATGACCAGGCCCGTACCCACGGGGGGTCTAGGAAGGCCCTAAATTTTTGTTGGCCCCCTTAAAATTTTCACTGTAGGCTTGCAAATGAACTATAGGTAACATGATGATGAACTATAATATGATTCATCGGGCCAGTGGCGTATTTTGATTTTGTTTCGGGGGGGCTCTGCTAATTTTCGGGGGAATTTGCCTGAAAATATGAAAATTCTGCAAGATATTTCATATACTTTAATATAGTAAGTAAGGTTTCGGGGGGCTTAAGCCCGGAAGCCCCCCTCTAAATACGCCACTGGATCGGGCCCCCCTAACTTCTACCGGGCTCCCCTACATTTTTGGGTTGGCTACCGGCCTGCCCATGACTCACTGACTGACTACCCACCGTAATCCAAGACCCACCGTGACCAACTCTGATCCACAACCCACCACCCACCAAAACCAATCGTCATCAACTCTGACCCATGATCCACACACCCCTCTCCACTGACTAAAGAGTTTACACTTCTAATAAAACAATACTGTGAAATTATCACTAATCGGAGTTTGAATTTCTACGGTCAATCGCTCAAGCATCGCTCTGTTACTATGCCGGTGGATCCGACCTTTATGATATAAAATAGTAAACTGTTTGTCATATGATGAATTTCAATTTAACTCATATATAATTATTTCCTTGTTGAATTACATACACTTTTTAGTGGAAAATAGGATGAAATTTGAAAATCTCAAATCAATATAGAGTAGGCCAACGTTTAAAAAAAATAAAAAAAAAATCGACTGTGTCTCGAAAGGCAAATAGTAATTCTTATTGCTATTATCACAATTACAAATACCAATATCCAAAAGCGCCTGAAGTTCTCTTTTCACTTACAATTAGATATACTCATCTCAGATAAGTAAATAGAAACAAATGAAAAAGGAAGGAAATGGAGACCTTGAAAGTAAAACGTAAACAAACTCACCGATGTTCAGAAGATGCTGTCTACAATGTACTAAGCAGAGTGCATCAATGGGTCGCAGTGGGTCATAGTGGGTCACGATGGGTAGTAGGTCGCGGTGAGTCATGTTCTGCCGATCCATTCCCAAATCTTGACCTATTTGACCCATGACCCACTCCATCTCTGGTATCCATACCATAGACCCTCTTTTACCCCCTTTAGCCTTAAATTTCGCGCCATACCAGTTGGGAACTCTGTCTTAATTTATGAGGATTATTGAAATTGAGATGCGATTTTTAAGGACTCAGATTTAGCAACACTGATGCAGTGAATTTTAGATAAAGCAGGAAACAAGTACTGGAAGGCAGGAAAACGATTGAAGTCAAGGCGTCTCAAGCTCAACCAGAAACAAACGCTAAGGGAAAAAGATAAAAGAACAAGAATTCGGAAAATATAGTCTCGGCTTTACCTTTCAGACAATCAGTTCGTCAAGTTACTACGTAGATACAGATTCTTTTGTAACTTGAATAGAAATAAAACTAAAGATAACGTTAAATTGAGTAACGAATATCAGTAAAACAGATAAAACTTTTATAAGTTATATTTTATTGAATATTTTGTTTTCTGATAGCTATCTGCAATTTTAAAATCTTAACACGAGGGTTGGACAAAAAGTCATGACAACGTTGTTATAATTCGTACCTCGTTTTATGCACAGAACACTATTATATTTCTTAAGTGTAATCGTCTCTCATCTCTATCACCTTCTACCACACGTGTAGAAGGCGTCGTGCACGACAGCGCGTCAATCTTTCTCAATATCCTGGAAGCACTGCAATATGGTATGGATGATTGATGGCTTCTCTTATGTCATGGTACTTCCGGTGAAGTTGTGCCTTCATCTTCGCGAAATTATTGTGCACTCGCCCTCATAGCACTTGAATCTTGATCCACGCACGTTGTTCGTCTTGCTGAAACATACTGTTATGGTGTTTACAATTTCCTTTTTTACTTAATGCCCACTGGCGTATTTAAGGGGGGATTCTGGTCTTAAACCCCCCGAAATCTTATTTACTATATTAAAGTAAATGAAATATCATGCAGAATTTTCACATTTCCATGAATAAAGTTACCAAAGCCCCCTCCCCGAAACAATCGTAAATACGCCACTGTTAACGACACTGCTGCTTTTGACTGAATAACGCACAGGTGTCAGCACTCGCCAGACATTGCCTTATCAACTACGGAACTCTTGTAGTGCTGAGACACAGCCCTCCCCACACTTCATCGCCTTATATTCCCTTATCAACTACGGAACTCTTGTAGTGCTGAGACACAGCTCTCCCCACACTTCATCGCCTTATATTCCCTTATCAACTACGGAACTCTTGTAGTGCTGAGACACAGCTCTCCCCACACTTCATCGCCTTATATTCCCTTATCAACTACGGAACTCTTGTAGTGCTGAGACACAGCTCTCCCCACACTTCATCGCCTTATATTCCCTTATCAACTACGGAACTCTTGTAGTGCTGAGACACAGCTCTCCCCACACTTCATCGCCTTATATTTCCTTATCAACTACGGAACTCTTGTAGTGCTGAGACACAGCTCTCCCCACACTTCATCGCCTTATATTCCCTTATCAACTACGGAACTCTTGTAGTGCTGAGACATGAGAATAGCGTTGTCACTACTTTTGACCCAACCTATGTAAATTCCGTTGTTGATTGGTTTTTATTTTCATTACATCGTTTGTCACTAGCAAGTCTATGTAGAACGAGTGGTGGATTAAGCCTGGGGCCAAGGGACTTAGGCCCCCTCAATTTTTTGAGCGTCAGAAATAATTGACCGTACCTATCATAGTCTGAGTTATAGCAGCCCCACTCAGTTTTTATCTTTTAGATCCGCCACTGTGTAGAATATGATGTATACATAGTTCGAAATTGTTGAGGTCTGAATTGCTGTAATGCATTTGGTGCGACTCTCACTGGGAATCGGACCTAGATTCTCTTGCATCAAGAGCACCACGCTGGCCATTAGACCAAAAATAATATCTTCTCTTACTTGTTCTAGTGGCTACTGCAGGTGCTCTTTGTGGACCTGGTTCAGGAATCGACCCCCGGTGGGAGAACACTGAACACATTATTGTGGTTTGAATCCCGTCTTAATCTGTACGTTTTTCATCTGTGGATATATAATCACATCTTATATGGCCTTGGTGTCGAAAAAGGACGATAAATTTCAACGCAATATTATGAGTATTTAACTAAAAAAAAGAGTCCGAATATAAGCTACATAACAATCGGTAAATCACATTACGCTCTAGCAAAATGCTATGGATGACTGTAGATCCTCATGCGTAGTTTTCGAAAAAATCGAATAAAACGGAATACTTTATAAACATAAGAAATGATTCTGCACGAGAACCTATTAAAATGAAACTGCTACTGAAATATGAACTAATCAAGGTTTTCATTATAACACCGGAAAGAGAATAGTAAGGAAGAATCTGGTGCTCAGTACGTAAAGGCGCTAACCCTCCTTTGTAGATGATTAGCTCGGAAGAGTAATATTCCTGGAAGGAGAAACTAAATACGCGGTTAAATGAAGATTGGTTAGCGCTATCCGCATCTTGACACATTGCATATATAGAGAGAAATCAAACGCTTGCTGATGTCGGTCCACGTGGCCGAACGTGCTAGTGCTACGGGCTAATAACAACGACTACTTTTGTCGTGGGTTCAAACCCAGCCCAAGGAAAGCTTTTTAAAACTTTTCATAACACTTTTTTCATTAAAATAAGATGAAAATACTCGAAAAAGTGATTTATTTATTTTTGTGCAGAGAAGAAGAAGAAGAAGAAGAAGAAGAAGAAGTAGTAGTAGTAGTAGTAGGAGGAGGAGGAGGAGGAGGAGGAACGGGTTAGAAGCCCCGCAGGGCTCGTTTTGTTCCATCTTGACCCCTATGATATAAATTTTGAAACGTACTTACGGGACGAGTATTACTCTCCCGAGCGGGTCGTCCTTTGTAGCTGTCTCGAAGTGTGAAATGTGAATGTAACTAGTGCTGACGTCTAGGACTCAATACTAAGAGTCACCATTCAAAAGGCAACGGTTGTGCAGTTGACTAGACAAAAGCAGGTTACGATAAACTAATTTCGCGCTAAATGCAATATAAATGTGAAAATAAAAGCTGCAAGATAAATGGATTTAAGTTTCAAGCTAGACTTTTGTAGGTTTTTTTTTTTTTCAGATATAATGATAGTAAATGCTTTTCATTTCGTAATTATTACAAAGCAAACTCTTAGTCCTGCTCAGGAAACAAGAAGAAAGTATGCTAACATAATATAGCGACTATCGGATAATGATGCTCGGTTTGAGCTGTATTTCCTGAATGTGAAAGGCATTTCCCTGTTACTTTATTATTAAAATACTGTATATACGAAATGCTAAAGGTTGCTTCTAGTTGTTTCTTGAAATGAAAAATGAGATCTTTCACTT
Source organism: Thermobia domestica (assembly GCF_964235325.1). Lineage (NCBI taxonomy): Eukaryota > Metazoa > Arthropoda > Insecta > Zygentoma > Lepismatidae > Thermobia > Thermobia domestica. The sequence continues at coordinate 373,120,791 of NC_137454.1, forward strand.
TAAAGTTGGTTTAAAGGGACAAGTTTTGCCGATAGATGGCACTATAGTCTTCATCTCTCTCTCCCATGTATTTTTTACCTTTCACGAAAATTCACGATTTCTTTTACAAATTTCAACCTACAGACTTCAGATTTTTAGAAAAGGAACTTCATAATCTATCGAAGGCAATACTCCGTGCCGAGTTTTTATTTAGAATTTTCTTCATTGTTGACATGCCTTGATTGTTGAAATGGATATCCTTAACTTTAAACAATGGAACTGTTTGTTTCAATAATGAAGAAAATTCTAAATAAAAAAATCGGTACGGATTATTCCCTTTCATAGGTTGTGAAGTTCCTTCTCTAAAAATTTGAAGTCTCTAGGTTGAAATTTATAAAAGAAATTGTAAATTTTCGTGAAAGGTAAAAAAATACATGGGAGAGATACGAAGTCTGTAGTGACATCTATCGGCAAAACTTGTCCCTTTACACTAACCTTAATGTCTCACGTTTATGCCCTTTAGGCTAAGGGAGACGGATGATTAAGGCAAGTTAATGACGAAGGAAGAATCGGTGAAATGAAAATATGGGAGGAAACGGGAGTGCCCCGAGGAAATCCAAGGACACGATGTTGTTAATCAGAAACTTACTTGGCCGGGGATAGATCCAGGACCCTACACACCAGAGGTAGTTGCTTTGCCACTGAATGCTTTACCACTGAACAGCCATGCCCCCTTGTCTAGTTGTTTCATGACATTACGAAATATATTATAAATATCACTATTGTTTCTTATTTACAACTATAAGTATTTTGGACAATCAACAATATTTCACAATAAGTTAGGCTAAATTCTTACTTTATTTAGAAAAAAATATATTGTGTCATCTCTGAGAAAATTGGAGATTGCAGAAAGTAACGTTTCCTTCAAGATAGAGAAAATTGTTCTCAAATCAACTGATGTGTTGTAAAGTTATTCTCAAAAAGAATGTTATTACAGAGGAAAAAAACTTTTGAAGCTGATTATATGAAACAGGAATTGTTTAGAAAGATAAGAATATCAGATAAGATGCAAGAATTGTTTATGATGAGGACATGAAGATTGTAAAGACTCACTTCTCATAATAAGTGTCCAACATTTACATGTGCGACCAAACTTTTGCTTACTTATATTCATTTACATGAATATTAATAAATATGTTTTCCCCATGGTGGAAAAACTGGTATTGATTTACTATAACAAAGGTCACTAAGTATTATATACCATTACTCTCCGAGTAGGGCAATTACGGACAAACGTACACTGCTACTTTTTCCACATTCGTAGCAACATTTATTATCAATGACAGCAAAGAAATACACAAAATGTACTAGAAACATTAATTGCTCTTTCTAATGCACTTCTAATTTTCGTATCTCTTCATAGAGTTTTTGATTTTGATTTTCTAAAATTTATTTTAAGAGGTCCCTCATCTCCGCAATTGTTTTTATACCGTACGTTTAATGATATGTGGTCTAAAAACTTTTACTAACCTTTAAGTTTTAAGTATACCCAATATTTTTGCAAATCGATAGATGGCAACAATTTGAACAAAATAGCATAACATCTTGTCCGTGGGTTTTTTCGCGATACTCCCCTTTCCTCCCACAATCCCATTCCACCAATTCTTCATTCATTCATTTGCCTTAATCATCTTTCTTAGCCTGAAGGGTATAATCATCTTTCTTAGCTTGAAGGGTATAATCATCTTGGTTCTTAGCCTGAATAGTATAATCATCTTCCTGAGCCTGAAGGGTTTAATCATCTTTCTTAGCCTGAAGGGTATAATCATCTTTCTTAGCCTGAAGGGTATAATCATCATTCTTAGCCTGAAGAGTATAATCATCTTTCTTAGCCTGAAGGGTATAATCATCTTTCTTAGCCTGAAGGATATAATCATCTTTTTTAGCCTGAAGGGTATAATCATCTTTCTTAGCCGGAAGGGTATAATCATCTTTCTTTGCCTGAAGGGTATAATCATCTTTCTTAGCCTGAAGAGTATAATCATCTTTCTTAGCCTGAAGTATATAATCATCTTTCTTAGCCTGAAGTGTATAATCATCTTTCTTAGCCTGAAGTGTATAATCATCTTTCTTAGCCTGAAGGGTATAATCATTGGGAACTGAACTGAAAGATTTTTCTAATGTCCTTCAGTAATGGAAGCTGAAATGGGTTAATAATGAGGGAAATATAAATAAAATATTTCCCATGAAAATTTTTGTAAAAATACTACGATTTTTGTAAAACATAATATGTGATTTGTTTATGCTTAGCACTAGAGATTTACACGTATAATTGGGGGCTGAAATTAGTGAGAGGGAAAAGGAAAGATCAATCGTTTCAACAATGCATAGCATCAATAATTTGTAGGACTATACATGAATAGTCGTAGAACAAACTGAACAAAAATGAAATCCTATGAGTTATTGTGATGAACGGGAGGTACTGTACTTAGAGCTATATCTGGAGATGACAGCGCCCGGGGCAAAGTAAAATTCGGCGCCCCCTAAATATAAGAGAAGCAGCTTTTTTGTTATGCTACACTGAATTTTTATAAAGCTGCTTGACAGACCATTGCAACAGCCGAAAGCGATCATTATATATTCTTTTACAAATACACTGAGAAAAAAATGTATGTGGAGTACGTAAAATCGTATGTTACATTTTTAAATCCTGTAGTTTTTGGACTTAACTTACAGCAAACATCGGCCTATAACTGAAAACGGATGTTTTATAATACTTTCTGTATAAGTGTTCTATCTGTACGTACTTTTGGCATGAAACAATATAGGCGGTCAGGATCTCACATACAAATGGACGTATATAACATATAGCTGACGAAGGTAACACCATATATGTATGTAATATAAGGAAGATTGTTAGATATTAGACATGCTGCAACGGCATGATGTAACATCTAAGGGCAGTGCCTATGTAGCATACGGATAACGTATGCTCCGTACTGATTTCTGTAGTAAGCAAGATGACTCCGTATATTTGTACAATATACCGCTGTCCGGAGAACGGATTTTTCTCAGTGCAAAAGCTGTTTCAAGAGGCTTATATTGGACTTTCTGTTCAAACTTGACAAAACTACCTTTGGTTGTATACAGATCCACTTGGAGAGCAGCTAGGTAAATTAGAACTATTTACAATATATCATACTACCGCTATGAAATGAAATTTCGATATATTAGAAAATATGTTTTTTTTCTTTCTTTTTAATGTTCAAAATAGGTATCAGCATTAATTTCCAGTAATAATTGTAAACTTTTATAATAATTCTATTCTGTATGTGACCACACCAATACCTTTTTAATTTCGATTCTTTTACGGTAAAAAAAAAAAAAGTTTTGTGAAATGTAACGGAAATTCTGAAAGGGCCTTTGTGCGTTTCTCAATATTGATCAATAGGAGTGAAGAATATGTATCGCCTGAAGGAGTGAAGAATATGTATCGTTTGTATTTAAAAAAGCAAATATAGTTTGGCTACTGCATATGTTTGAAATTATAGTCCTTACTTAATTTCTTAATGAATGAAAGTTATGAAATTAAAGTTACTAACTACTAATTAACATATTAGAAATACATATACAATAACACACATGTATACTATAATTCGTGTATAGGTTTCGCATGTATAGATAAATAGAAATATTATACAACTATATACGTATGCACAAAAACATATACTGGCGATACAAGTAAATATGAAATCTTTGAGTTTTACATCCCACGGTTTTGCCGGCTAGGCTAAAGGAGACAGTGATGATGAGAAATGAATGAAATGGTGGAATGAAGAAAGTGGAAGGAAAACCCTGAGTAAACTCACACGCACAGGTGTTTGTCCACTACGAAGTTCACTTGGCGCGAGCTGGGATCGAACCCGGGACCCCAAGCACCAGAAGTGAACGCTCTACCACTGAGCCACCGCGGCCTCAGGCGATACAAATAGTTGGTGGAGAAATCATTCCAATAAATTCCTTCAACTTGGAAGCATTTCAATGTCAATAGAATAAAAAAGTCACTGGTAGTAATTAATCTTTGAAAAAGACGAAATACGTAGGGCTAAGTTTTTACCCATTAAAGCCCTTATTCTCCAACTGCTTCAAGTTCGAAAATGTTATTATTTCCCTTGTTTATGTTCATTTTTAATATTCCCGTGCAAACAGCCGCTTGCGTGTCTTTTTACTCCTCTCATTTTCATACCTTCATTTTCACCGTCGTGATTAATCGAATTGGGTAGAAAGGCATGATTAACTAAGCAAATTCGTCCCTTTCTTGTTATGTTGAGGTTAGGTTGGTCTAAAATTCGTTATAAAGAGGTAAAAAAGAAATAGTTTTATTCACCTCAACATTACGTACTCATCTTGTTACAGCGAACAACTGCTACTAATAAATGATAACACATTTTTATCAAATTACTGTATGTATTTTCTACTGTATTTAAAAACAACTAGGTAGGTAACAATTTTTTTCTTCGTCATTAACAAATGATATATAATAACTCCCTTTAAGTAATAAGTAAAAAATTGTGACTCTTATTAAATTAGGTTGCAAGCGAAGCGAGCAAGAATTTTTTCACCAAATCTATTTCTTTGCAAACCGACAATATTTATTTAGTAGGGCGCCGATATCTTTTCGGAACGACGCATCGTTACTCATTTCCCAATACTTTTTTCATTTCCTCTTGCTCGTTGACGTCCTCTTGCTATCAGCGCCCGGGGCAACTACACCACTCGCCCTCCCCTAGCTACGGCTCTGACCATAGTTTACAACTTCCGGTTTGAACATTGATCCCCTACAGATCAAAAACGGTAGGAGATAACGAGAAATGTTTTGTTTCTATATGGATTCAGCCAGTTTTATGAATGAGCGGCTCTAGGCAAGTTTCCGCCCCGTTCAATGACATAATTTGCCGCCTTCCTTTTTTCCAGAAAGAACAAATCTTAAAAGCTATGATTTTAAGTATGATACCCTTTCATAAACAAATAAGGAGAGGGAAAAGCACTCGCACTCAGAAAGGCCTAACCCTACAAATATAATCTCGTTGTGTCTGTTTTCTACCTTTAAATAATAATATTGTGTTAGTGAAAGCAGGGGCGGATCGAGGACCGACTTCTGGGATAAGCGGCGAGTTGTCATACTGCTACTTAGAAATACTTTCAACAGTTTCGAACTCTGGGATGGGTTTTATTTATATGTATAAAATAAGAAAGTTTCCTCTTCTGGGTGTGTGTGTGGATCGCCGCGATCGCCCCATGGATCCGCCACTGAGTGAAAGATAAAGCAAACACACGTACAGAGGAAAGATTACAATACTTTTTATAGAAGTTAATACCGAGATTCAATTTCAATATATCAGTTTGCAATTCAAATGCAAGTAGCTCTTTTATCTTTATTTTTTGATTTTCCTTCTACATCTGTTAAAAATTTTTTTAAAAAATGTTTCCACCTTCAGTGATAAAAAAAAACTTGTTTGTGACAAAGCCAGGACTAGTTTTCGAATCAAAACTGGGACAAGTAACTAACTGGAACAGGTGTTCGCTACTGTTCGAGAATTGAGTTCTTGTATTTGACAACAATCAAGCAATTCATGCTGGGATTTGTTTGACCATTTGCTTTAGCACGGTCCATGTGAGCTTAAACTAATGCGACCTAAACGTGATTGATGAGTGCGGTATTCAAATAGAAGTTCTGCTTAGTAAGTTAACTACCATCATCATGAAATCTGTTTCCAACAAGAAATATTTATTTTAAATAATATCATTATGACAGATTTTGACGTCGAAACTTGCCGGCTCGTGCACGTGTTGCATATATAGTAGAGCCGGTCCTAGTTATATTATTAGAGATGCAAAAAAGCCGGCTTTTTTGAATCGATGATTTTTTTCACATAAAAAGCCGGCTTTTTGGGAAAAAAACGAGAATTTTGGAAATTTTGGCTTTTTTCAACTTCATGATTTTTCTATCTAAATAGCTTTCTTATAGTATATTCTATAGTTAGATAAGAATTACATGACCTGAATGTGATATTTCGCTCTGAAATTCACCATCAAGATGGATGGAGCACATGTTTTACGAATTAAAGCTAACATGAAGAATGTAGTATTTGAGGGTAATTTTAGAGGCTATTTAACTTTATTTTAACTTTTGAGTTATCGACATCTTTTTTCTTCTCTAGTTTGTCATCCGTGTTTCATTTCTAAGAGCTTTTAGTACTCTAGCTTCTAGCGCAAATGTTAAACTTGCCCGTTTTTCTATTTATCCGTCAAAGCGTACGTTTTTCAATATATCCGTCAAACCGTACTTCCACATTTCTGTTATACTGTAGCTGTGAAGTGATTTAGCAATAATTTTCCGGACACAACCTTGAATACCAATTTATACAAATAATCAGTAGCGGATTTAGAAAAGTACTTTAGGAGGGTTTTTTCTGATTGTTTCGTTTCCTAAAAAGTCCTAATTTTATTTGGGAAGTGCTTGAAGTTTATGAGTACAGGCATAACTAATATTTCGTTTCGTTTATATGTTTAGCAATAATCTTCCGGATACAACTTTATAAATCATTTTATACTGAGGCTCAGTGGCGGATTTAGAAAAGTATTTTGGGAAGGGTTTCTTACTAATGTTTAGTTTTTTTAAACATTCGTAATTTTTATTTGACGGGAGCTTAAAGTTTATGAGTAAAGGCATAAATAATAGATATTTCGTTTGTTGCAGACATTCCGTAACTTTGGGGAACGGGCTTCAGTCCGAAAGACCGCCCCCCTAACCTTCGCAAAACCGTCACTGCTGGTAATTAGTAATAATAACGATTTAAGAACAATAAAAAAGGAAGTCGCCCAACTCACAGTACACGCACTATTTCTACATTCACAGATGGAATGAAGAAAAGCTTTGTCAGAATGATCGAATGCTGGTTGAATCCCGGACTTCCCGATAGAAGCGCAAAAGCTAATCACTCAGTCGTGTTTGTTGTGCAGTTGTATTTAGCTTAACTTAAATATATTCCGTAGTCTTTTTTTTTTGGGGGGGGGGAGTTCCGTAATGATATGTTGAATCCCTCTTGTTAAAAATTCAGAAAACTTGAGGATTGGGTAAACTGTGATGGTGGTTCTATAAAACTTAACTGTAGAATTTCAAGAATATACAGAACCAAAAGCTCTAGATGTGCAGCCTTTAAGTGTATCATATAAATCTAGGTATTTCTCTTATGTTTTATTTTAATTTTATTTTGTTTCAAAAAGAGGGTATGGAATATTTTGAAGTAAAAATACTACATACTATTTTGCTAGTTATTTGTGTATTCTTTAAAAAGAAGTGTTTACTTTTAGGGTTGGCTGATTTACACCAACTTTTTTTTTTTAATAACTGGTTTAAACCACAACAATAAAAAGAATGAAAAATGCGAATCGTGTGAACTTCATGGTAACGCTTCCAGATATCAAACCACCTGCAATAGTTTTATTTCCCTTTCACCTTTTAATCAAGGTGTCCCATGTTCAATTCTCGGTCGAACCACAATCCTTCTTTCATGCGTAACCCAAGTAGCGGTTCGGATGTCAGTTTAAGCGAAAGTCTTCTCCTTGATAACCTCGGTATTTCGTAAGGATGTTAAGCCTAAATATACGAAACAAACCAAATTGTATATTTCTACATGCCTAAATGCGTGTTGTTTTATAAAGAAGCCAATATTGCTTAAATATATTGATAGAAATTGGCAAAATTTATCGATTGCCTACGTAGCTTCCAACATTAGCTTGGATTGGACTTTCAATGATATCTACGTACCGGTACTAAATTTGTAATTTAATACCTCAGTTTTAGCGTACTGATTATGGTACGTTGACCTTTAAATTTTACATGCAAAGCAATAACAGGATTTTCCCGTTATTGTCTTACATTTCAAGTAATGACGGGATTATCCCAATGGCTAGGGCGGGAGATTCTCAACTTAAGAAATTTACTGACTGCACTTCTTTAAGCTTATGGGAGTTCTCGCGGCATAACCCCGCTGTTGCATAATAACATCAAGGCGAAACAAACTTAGGCTATTTCTGTGAATATGTAATATAAATACATAAAGCAAAAAATCTAAGTCAAAAAAAGCCTGGTTTAAACATCCCCCCAAAAACGGGTTTTTGGCATTTTCAAAAACAACCACGGTTCTTGCCAACTCTGCTTACTTTTGTATATAGGAGGTTAAAAAATTCTTATTATATACATTGGTTAATCCTGTGGAATTCATAATGTAAATATGTTGAAGAAAAATTGTTTGAAATATTTTTTCGAAATTCATAGTTTATTTTCGATGTTTTATATTATTATCAGCATCAACCACTAATTAAATGATATTTTGTGTTATAGAGAAGCGATACAAAGTCTGTTTTATCAATTTAAAGCAGTATTTTGAAAAAAGCCCAAAATTTCCGAAGCAAAAAAGCAAAGCAGAAAAAACCGAGTTTTTTTTCCAAAAAAGCCGGTTTTTTTTCCGAGCCCTTGCATCTCTATATATTATAGGTTTCACCTTCGATCTTATTTCACCAGTTGAATCGAAAGTGAAATTTGAACCACTTTCAATCTCAATATCGATTCTCCATGGTTTGAGTCTACCATAGATTCTCATAATGTGAAAGCAATCTCACTTGTTGTTTAATAGGACGAAGTAGAATGAAGTTCCGGTTTTCTTTCGAAAACTTTTTTCTTGTAATAGTTTTGTAATAACCCAAATTTTCTTAATATTATTTCTTTTTCAATTTCTCTTTTAATTGAATGAGATTGTTCATTGTACTTGTTGAAGAGTGTTATATATATATATATAACTAAATAAAAGTATGTCTAATGAAACTTCTTAGGATATTTACTTTTTCTTCCTTCCGTCTCACTTGATAAGAAGAAGAAAAATCAATGAGAAAGAAATAACAACATTCCTTTATTTTCTTTTGATGTTAATGAACATAATAAAAGAAACAAAAAAAGAAGAACACATTGAATGCAGAGTTTTAAGGAAAATAAAAACGAATTACAGTTTAAAGAAGAGAGAAGAAAATCAATTTGAGAACCAGAGACATAAATAAAATAAACAGGAAATGAAGTAAACGAGAAATGATATGAAACATAAGAAGTTTCATAAAATACAGTAAAAATAGTTAAAGAATGAAACACGAGCATATTAAAAATGAAATAAAGATAGAAACTAAAGAAAGAAATCAATAAGTGAAGCATAGGCTATATCATAGAATTGTGCAGCCGCTACTTGCCAGATAAAAATTTCAGATAACATTGGAATAAATCGGAACATTGGGGATGTCAGAACTGACAAGTTGCGTCCAGAATTTTGTAAACTAAAAAATGAAATCTTTGAGTTTTATGTCCCACGATTATGCCGGTTAGGCTAAAGGAGACGGTGATGATGAGTAATGAATTAAATGGTGGAATGAAGAAAGTGGGAGGAAACGGGAGAACCCCGAGAAAACCCACAGACACGGTGTTTGTGCACCACAAAGTTCACTTAGTGGGGGCTGGGATCGAACCCGGGACCCCAAGCACCAGAGGTGAACGCTCTACCACTGAGCCACATCGGCCCTCTTTTTGTAAACTAAGTACGTGGTAGAGCGTAAGATATGGAACGACTATCTTTGCTGGAAAAAGTGCACGGTTTGACCCCAGACTATATGCTATATTTGCAGTGGACATCATCAGTATTATAACTCTTCCTTTCACAATCTTCATTTCACTAATTTTGAATCGTAATTCAGGCATATTTGGAAGAAGGGAATGGGGAAGGGAGGAAGCGGCCTGGGACAATTCTATTAGGTACCATCCCGACATATGCCTGGTGTAAATGAGGAAAACCAAGGAAAAACCTCACTCACAGTCACAAGATGGCTGGCTGAAAAACCTGTTAAACTCTTTCAACTGAGTGTTCCTTGAAACGCTGAATATATTCCGAAACCTCTTCTCACTGGCTCGTACTGGGATAGTACCGTTTTAGTTCTGTCGGCAGACAAACGGTCGGACATAATTGTACTATAAGCAGGGACGTAGTGCCCATTAAGGCTATAAGACTTAGCCTATCCATTTATTTATACATCAACCTGAAGTGTTGCTTTTGGATATTGATACAATTAATTTTATTAAAATGGATTTATTTTATATAATACGCTGTTTAAACATCAAGCGAGTTGAAGCGAAGCTTCTGCAAGAAAGCATTGAAGGCTATCGGCGGCTAGCCTTCCGCTTCTCTCATGGAATTAGGAGAATGGGGCGGTGCCAATCGCTTTCCCGCCACCCACAGCAGACGAAAACTTCTTGAGCTATACACAAATTCAACATGATGCAACGAAAGTGGACGAATGTTGACGAAGGCTAGCCTTTCGGGTGTTTGGGGAAACAAAAGCGACAGGATGCGGTCTTGGAAGAAAGTATAGAACAGAGACTATGAAAAATTTAGAAGTTCACATTCAGTAACGAGTTTTGACCAAGAAAGAGAGAGAGAGAGAGCCAGAGAGAATAAAAATGTTATGTTATTATGAATAGTATTAATTCATCAGGGACCTTATTGCGTACTGGTTTGCGTTATCACAGCGTAAAATTTACATTTTTGTTTTCGATAATTGACATAGCAGTTATGTTGTATTTTTTTGCGTTGCGTTGCTATCCACAAGTTTTTCGAAGATCGATACTGAAGACCTCAGATGATTTATAGTTTCTCATTTTCATACTTTCAATCTAAAAATTGCTTTTTCTGTAAAAATCATCAATTGACTGTGAACTACTGCTCGACTGTTTTCCATTAGTATGCTGATATGTGTTGTTGTGGTGAAGTGCTTAATTTTGTCTATGATTTGGGGAATTTACACTTAAGATCGTCCTATAACAAACTATCCGTTTTTATTTGTTTCTTCGAAATAGTAATACAGTGTATGTGTGATATGCGTGTATTGCATATGTAAGGAAACCGTATGTGTAAGGGAAATATGAAGCAGAACCACTCATACTTTTTCTTGCATTGTATGAAAAATATATTGCATGAATTAGCATTTTTTTTATCAAGCATTACAGCGTAGTCATAACACTAAGACGTGATCGTTTAAATAAGGGTGGGATAGTTTTTTTTTGGGGGGGGGGTTAACTTAAATTCACTTTACACTCATATATACATACAACAAAAACTGCAAGTTTCAGGGGATTGGGCCCCCCTACCCATCCTCTACCTACAAATCTAATTTCAGTCTACCCATTTCAAAACTTCACGCTACGTTACTGACTATAAGGCTTTTCATACGCATAGCATAGTTTGAAAGTCTAAAATTAATAGCTTAGAGACCGTTTATTCTCGAGTATTTTTTAAAAAATCACCATGAAGAGAGCAACAGGTTAAGAACTCTTGCTTGACGTAAAATATGGAGAGAATATAATACGGTACGGGACAGAGACAAATAGAAACGGCAATGACAGGACAGGGAAGTAATGATTAAGTGATAAAGAGAAATCGAAAATGAAAGATGGGAGAAAGGAAAGAAGCGCAAAGAACAAAAGAACGTTCAATCCCCTAACGTGTTGGAAAGACTTGATTTAACGCTAGTTCTTTGTTTTATCAAAGACTTTCGCAGACGTCTTCAAGTGTTGACTTAGTTTCCGGGATATTTGTTCTTTAAACATTCTCCTGCTGATTCAGTATGTGTGTCTGGTGGCTTCCGTATATTTACCCAAAAAACATTACACAGACGGAGAGAAAAAGAAAATACCGAAAGAGATTATTTCACAAGACAAAAGAAAGACGATAACAAAACAGAATTGAAGTGAACGGAAGCCAATGAACAATATGAGACAGAAAATAAAAAGTTTTGTATTGAAACAGAATAATTATTTGACTCATTAACAAAGATAACAATAGATGGCAGAATTGTGCAGGAAAAAAGGAACAGCGTTGCCAGAGCTGCCTATATCTACAAATACAGTATTTTACAGCAATACGGAAAGCAAGAATTTTTGATAAGATCTACAAGTTTTTTTTTTTTTTTTTTTAATCTTATTTTCTAGTATCATTTCAGGTTTTGATTTGGAAGGGGAGGAGAGAAGCTCCAACATAAGTATAGTTTCACGTTTGCATTAATAATAACCACTCCATAAGCAATTTGCCGTGTAAGGTGCGGTTGCATTGTCGGCCCATCGTTGGTCCGCCATCGTAAATTTGGCCCAACAACGGACCGGAGAAGTCATGCTCGTGAAGTAAGGATGTAATAGGGCTTGTGCCGAAATATACGGCGTATCCAGCATATACTCACCATAAATTTACGTAAGAATGAGCGTGGATGGGCATACGGATGCTATATTGTTTTTAAAAAAGTCTAAAGTATAGTCACAGTAAGTGCAGGCCTGTCCAAAAAGTAACAGACGTTTTGAAATAAAAAAAAAAGTAACAGAATCAACAAACCAATTTGTGATATGTACGTTTGAAAGGAACACTCCTAAGCCATTTTCCCACATAATCCGTACAAATTAAGGCACTTATCATACCGTGGCACAAGTTTTTCAATACCGTCGCTATAGAAGTCTGCCACCTGCAATTTCAACCACTTCCTTACACCGGCATGCAGGTCGGCATCAGTATCAAAGCATTGTGTACCAAGCCACAACCTCATCGCTGGGAATAGGTTGTAGTCGCTCGGCGCCAAATCCAGGCTGTACGATGGGTGATCGAACACCTGTCCAAAAAAGCATCCAAGAGCTCTCGGATACACTTAACCGTACGTAGACGTGCACTGCCATAAAAAAGACACACATTCGCGCTAAGTTTTCCCCAGTGCTTGTTTTGATTTGAGATGGATTTTAATTGGCTTGTGGTTTTCTGCCAACGAAAACTTAATCGCAGAACACACCTCACAAGAGGCGAGATACTGTGACACGTCACAGAAAGCACAGTAAGAGCGTCACAGTCTTCACGCTACCACAGATGTATGCATACTGGGTGTGGCAAAGTTCTGACACCAAGATGGCGACTCTAGCCCCTCCCGCTGTCGCGATACACCAAAACGTCTAGGACTTTCTGGACAGCCCTCGTAGTATTACATCACTGGTTATAACATTGGTTAAAGTGTAGGCCTAAATAGATCCCAAACTTAGGAAAAGGAGGCAATTTCACATAAAAACAACCATACGAACTTTAATTCTCAGAAACATAAAACCACCGGTTTTTACGTGTTTTAATGTGGTTAATGATGCTTCTGAATGCTACAAAACGAAATTACGTGTACTCCGTTTGGACATTATCTGCCTACTATATTGAATAATTAGCACAATTTTAAGGGTTGTATTTATAGATGCACTTTAATGAAATTTTTTCTCATGATCTGTCTCTTGAGAGGTAAATTGTTGTTTCATAATCCCACTCAGGCAAGATATTGTGATATACTGTTAAGTTTTCAGTAACAAGATCTTGATGAAAATGACATTTTGATCTTATTCATAAACATTATTCTCAAGACAAGCTTTCGACCTCCCTAATTCATAATCAAGCGAAGCTGGAAGCAGGAATGGTTTCCCATACTTTCTACAAAACAGGTATGGCAGTCTTGGCCAAGATGTCATTTCACTAATTCTTATAACATGTTTATGAATAAGAGTTGTCTCAAGACGGAAATCTGATCAAAGTTTTACACTGAGAAAAATCGGTTATCCGAACACCGGTATACTGTACAAATATACGGTATCCTTATGTTTACTACAGAAATCATTACGGAGCATACTTTATCCATATCTTATATATGCACTGCTCTTAGATGTTACATCATGCCGTTGCAAGATATCTGGAATCTAACAGTCTTCCAGATATTACATACGGATACTTATGTTACACTTGTCAGCTATATGTTACATACGGCCATCTGTACGTTGATATCCTTACCGCTTATACATAGGTATAGTTCGTCCTATCATACAGAAAGTACGTATTGATGGAACACTTATACGGAAAGTAGTATAAAATATACTTTTTTAGTTATACGTTTGCTGTACGTTAACTACAGGATTTGCAGATGTTACCAATGTTTCTACGTACGCCACATACGATTTTTTTTTCTCCGTGTACTCATGCCAAAATCTTGACTGAACACCATCTATGAATATGGCCCTAAGGTAAGAAACAAATAACCAGTACAGATATCTGTCCAGTCATTTTAATCTAAATACGGATTTTTATAGATATATATATTTTTAGAAGATTATAGATATTTTGGCTTTCTGATCAGGCAATACTGCAACGGGTTATATATGTGCTTATTATCACCATTTTTGTTTATTTTGATTTCAATTCTAAGAAGAATTTGTCTTCATCTGTTTTCTCAGCAAATTATCCTGAAGTACCTATTAGAATGAAACGGCGAAGGTAGTAATCGAGAAATGAGTAGAAACAAACAATAACAACGGATGTGAAACAATTAATACTTGCAGTAACAACAAACAACAATATTAGTGCTAGTCACGGCATGGTGGCGCGTCCTCAGGTTGCGAATTGAGGAGAAGGTCTCTAGATAGCCTCAGGCCCGAAACCAGGCACAGAGGTTTTGGGGGGCATGAATATGTTAGGGGGGGGGGACAAGTCATCAAAAATTCTCTTACAAATATCTAAATTGTGTTTTTTGTATTGAGGTCTAGAGAGGCCATGAAAAGTTTAGGGGGGCCAGGCCTCCTCTAGCCCCCTCTAGTTGCGGGCCTGATACCCTATGGTCTTTATACAAAAGGCAGGGATTTGAACGAAATCGTAGACTCTCAAGTTGGAGGCCCTGTTGACCCTCCTAATTATTGCAGGGTAATGCTTAATACCTCGTTGGAAAGATTATGGAACACTAATTCTAACGAGGTGCGCTTGTGCAATTCCCGCCCTACTCGTAGAAGAAGAAGAAGAAAAACAAAAAATGCTAAAAATATAAATAAACAAAGATTTTGGGGGTCCTTCCTTACCAAAAGGGGGGCAAGGGGGTCAACCCATACAAAATGAAGCTAATGTGTCATACACTTGTGACAATTACATTAAAAAAATGGTAGCCATTGCTGTAATACAAAACGAGATAAAAATTCAGAACAAAAGTCCTATAAAAACACTCTGTATATTATTTTCGAAGGGATGTTGCAGACCTTCACACTGTCATGGTGACCTCCCTAATTATCATAGAGTCATGTTTCATATATCGTTGGAAAGCTTATGGAACATAAATACCAACGAGGTAGCAACAAGAATTATGCTTTTAGACCAATTGAGTGAAATGATATTTTGTCTTATATGGAACGGTCCTGACAATAAATGTAATTTACGTCAAAAAAACTGAGAATCAAAAAGTTGGCCAACTTTGCTCCCTTCCTACCTACCCCCTTCCCTCACTGTTGCAGTGAATTTCTACTACTTTCGGTTTGAATAGAGTGAAGCGGGTGGAAATGGTATTTTTTTTTCTTGAAAAGCTGAACCGTTTAAAAAAAACTGCTTCACCGCTATCTGTTAACATTTTAGCTCTATAGTAATCAATGTAAAAACCGGAAATGGTTGATTTCTACCGCTTCCGGTGGACAGACCACCTCCATCTACAATCTCGATTCGTCCTAGCCAAAACTAGCGTCAATTACAATTCCCCGCTTCGCTGGATTAAAATAAGAAAAATTAGTATATTCCGATAGTCAATCACATTTTACTATTATTGAAGCGCTCTCTGATATCGGTCATATTCGATCATTTTCAGATATCGTCCCCCCCCAAGTTGCGGGGCTGAATTTGGATTTAAATGGCATCGGAAGTGTCATTGTTCATCTCAGCGTCCCCCGAAAACTATTGATTCGACACAAATATGCGGTCATTTTCGATCATTTTAAAATATTTTATCCTTTCCTCTTTCCTAAGTTGCACCGACAAAGTAAAATGATAAAAACCATCCCAGGCTCGGACCTCATCTCTGTTGAAAATTTGATCAGATCAGTCGGGTGGTTCAAGAGTTATAAAGTCACAAACATAGTGCTTTCATTTATGTACAGGGTGTTTCAAAACAACACCGACAACGTTTTGGGGGTGATTCCTGACACCAAGATAAGACAAAAAGTATAGACCAACCTGGGTGCACAAATGCTTCCTCTCGGAGTTATAGGCTGCCGAAAACATGAAAAAATGAAATTTAAAGGTCCATAGCTCCAATACTATGCAACCTACCGTAGTCGGGTGAGGACTTCACTTAGAAACTAGTATGCGACCTATACAAATATCCATGTTTCAGAATCCTGCGGTATTTCCGCAACAATTTTTATAGAAGTGGTTGATGAGTACTTCAAATTATATGATTGTAGTCAAACTCCTTCCTTAAAAATTATTGCGTGAGTACCTTAGGATTCTGAAACATGGATTTTTGGATAGGGCACATATTAGTTCCTAAGTGAAATCTTGACCTGACTACGGTAGGTCCCATAGTTTTGGAGCTATCGACCTTTAAAGTTCATTTTTTTCATGTTTTCGGCAGCCTATAGCTCCGCAAAGAATCATTTGTGGATGCTTCTCAAACAATAAATTTAATATCTTCGAATACTACATATAATCAATAAATTACAAACTTTGATGATGTAGTGCATACAAAGCCTGGTATCTTCAAAGATTATCACAAATGTTCATGTAGTGTTGCCAAGTCGGTAGAAACTTATTTATTTTCAAATGACACTACATCAAGTTATTACAGATTAGAACTCTCGCATAACGGTAAACAATATATACACAAATATCTAAGTGTACGCATATTATGTTCTAATATGTTTTCCAAGAATGCTATTATTTTGAGTGCCATAATCAGTCATAAAATACATAATTAAACTTAATTAATTAATGCATATTAATAATAATGTAAAATTAAGTAAATAAAATATGATTTATAATGTTCAATTACATGTAACAAAGTTTAATTTTCAAGAAGTGAGGAACATTTAAATAAAATGGATGAAGAAATAAGTTAAATCAAACCATTAAATTCCAGGATCTTCTAAAAAAAATAGAAAGCTAACATAATTCCCCATATAAATCGATGAACTAATAAAAGCAAAGATAATGCAGGTATTGAACACCGTTAAGTCACAAGTATTTAAGCGCAGCGATAACTAGTCCCGAGATAAGATGTGAAATTCTGATATTTAAACACCTCAAAACTGAATATCTGGCGATCGTTGTTCTTCAAAGGGTTAAATAAAATTTATGTTGCTGAAAGTTGAGCAAATGAATTGGCACTAACAAATAGCAATTTTTTTAGATAACTGCTGCTGCCATCTCCTGATCAAGTACGAATTAAACTTTCTTTTGTTTTAAGTAGCTATCTGCTTTGATTTCGTTTTCCCTCCATAATCTTCTCGCCGTTTCTTTGTCTGTTAATATAGTCAAAAGTCATTTATCATTGGAACCCTTTAGCTCCTTCATCAATGTCGAAGAACTTTTTTTTTCTTCAAAATCTGTCAACTAACAAATTCTTCTTCTCTCTTAGGCTTAGGAAGAAAAACAAACTAGTTTCTTTCTAATCTTGATTTTGGATTCCGTTTTTCCTTATGGTAATTTAATGCTCTTCCGAGTGACTAACATGTTCCTTGTCTTTGAGATTAATGTTCGCACAACACTCCTTGCTCCTTCAATCTTAATGAGTTTTTCTTTATAAAGATATCGCTTTCTTCCTTTCTTTCTTCCTTTATGACTACTTACAGCACCGTTTCCCAACCTTTTTCAACTTGCGGTACATTACGGGTGTTACTTGGATTTTCGCGGCACACTTACAGATATTATTACTTGTAAATATAAAACACAGTGGTATTTTTCTGTGATTATTGCTCTCGTTCTTACAGAGAAGAAAGCCCTATCACTAGGTTTTTCCCGTGGTAAATCATTATGCTTATTTTTCATTCTAATTTAAGAATAGAAAACAATTGCAATGAAATATTGGACTAAAGTTTTTAAAAATACGCTTTCTTTTTAAAAACTGTATCCAACCTTTTACTAAGAAGGAAGATTACTGAATAACGAACGAACAAACAAATCTCTTTTACTTTTAAAACACAAATGTAGGTAATTTTTCGAAAGAATTGAATGATACTTTAAATTTTCAAGTTACGAAATAGCCTACAACAATAAAGAAGCAATAATGGTCATAACAATGATGACCATTTTTTTCAACATTAGAAATATACAGAATAGTAACCCGGTATGAAACTTAAAATTATACATTCATAGTAGAGGTTCATAGCAATGTGAAATACAAATATACATTTTTCCCTACGTTTTGCAATTTGATTACTATAAAAATAATAATCTTGTTTCGATTCCTCGCGGCACACCAGCGGCCCATTCACGGCACACCGGTTGGGAAACGCTGACTTAGAAGATCTTAGAATACCAAAAATCTTAGAAACCTGATCTCACAGCTTTTCCTCACTTACTGTACCACATTTGCTCACCTTTTCAATAACATTTTCATTATTGACGGTATACCTTGGTGTTCAAGAAGCTACGATGCTTTCTGTGAACGATGTCCCGGATTCAATACCATACACTGAGAAAAAAAACGTATATGGCGTACATGAAAACGTAGGTTACATACGTAAATCCTGTATATCTTGTACTTAACGTACAACCCTACAGGCCCGAAACCAGTTACGGAGGTTTGGGGGGGGCATGAATATGTTAGGGGGGCCAAGTCATTAAAAATTATTTTATAAGTACGTGTTTTTTGTATTAATAATAGCATTTTGTATTGAGGTCTGGAGGGGCAACGAAAAGTTTAGGGGGGCCAGGCCCCCCTAGCACCCCTCTGGTTGCGGGCCTGCAACCCTATGTAACATTCTGAGCAAACGTATAACTTATAACGCACACACATATATATATAATTAA
>NC_137454.1:373142204-373430703 GCF_964235325.1 Thermobia domestica
GTTAGGGCCTGAGATGGTTTCTATCATTTCACTTTGATGGTACAACGTAGAGGAGGGGGAGATATATAAAGTACATAAAAATGAAAGAGACTACGTTTGTGACTTAAAAACTCTTTAACCACCCGACCGATTTCAAAGTTTTTAACATAGATGAGGTTTGGGCGTGGGATGGTTTCTATCATTTCACTTTGACGGTGCATTTCGGGGGAGGGGGAAAATGTATAAAAATAAATAAAGCACCGAACTGATATCCATCAAATTTTCATCATAGATGAGATTCGGGCCTGGGCTAGCTTTTATCATTTCACTTTGACAGCACAACTTAGAGGAGGGGGAATATATAATAATATTTGAAACTTAATAACTCTTGAAGCACGCGACCGACTTCGATCAAATTTGCCACATAGATGAGGTTTGGACCTAGAATGATTTTTATCATTTCAATTTGAGGGTGGAACTTAGAGGAGGGGAGAGGTAAAGATATATAAAATACTTAAAAATGAAAGTGACTACGTGTGTGACTTACAACTCTTTAATCAACCGACCGCTCTCGATTAAATTTTCTACATAGGTATCATTTCACTTTGACGGTGCAACTTAGGGGTCGGGGAGGGGAGATATTTAAAATGATCGAAAATGACCGATATTAGTGTCGAATCTGTAGTTTTCCAAGTCGCTGAGATGAACAGTGATACTACCGATACCGTTTAAATTCAAATTCAGCCCTGATGTCCAAAAGAACGAGCATTCTGCTAGTTCCTTATATGAGTAAATTCGTAAGTTTCAATAAGCAAATAAAAGAAATTAAGGCCTATACAATTACCACAGTAAGGTGGATTTTGCTTATCGAGCCTTTAGAAACTTCCATTGTGTTTATGACAAATGTCAAACATCGGGGACTTGAACAATCATCGTACTAGCGAGCATTGCCATCGTACATGGGATTTAGGTGCAAATTGAGGAAATGTGTATTAGAAGGAATTTGCACTTTCAGATTTATTACGGTTTATTTTTTCTCTCAAAATGTTGATATTTAAAAAATCATATTTCTTTAGATCGTTATTTATACAAGCTGATTTCTTTTGCATTGAATTATGAAGTAACTTTTGGATGCTATCTCATCCATACATGAGATACAGTGTTGCCGACCTACGTGTTCTTGCAATTTTTTCCAGTTTTTATAGTATTGTATTCGTGTTTTCAATTAATACACCTAGTAATCACGTACTAAAAGTGATTTGCATAGACTATGAACCCATTATACCTTTGTTTCCAAATAAAATAAAAACTATTCTTGAATTTTGTGTTTCTTTCATGTATTTCAGTATTTTTTCACTGTGAATGCTACAATATTTCTAAAATATTGTAATTCCAATAAAATCTTTGTCAATGATACCTAGATAACTTCAAATAAACCAATATTTCAGGCGTTTATTATGTTGAATATAAACTAACATGTTCCGGTCCACCATTTTGAATTTCGACATTTGTTGTTAACTGGGTTGACAGGACTAAAATTCAGCATTTGTTCTTTTCTTATGATATAATTTCATATATATTTTTAACTAAATGTTGGGGAAGTTATACACAACCGAAGAAGGGAAAAGAAATGGGCCTACTAACAGTGGCGTATTTAGGAGGCTATCGGGCTCAAGCCTCCCCGAAATAAATTTGTTATACGCACAACTTCATTAAAATTTGTCGGCACCCAAAAGGAAAAATATAAGTGCATATTCACGTGTTGTGCATGGGCCCCCTAATCAAAATCCTACATACGCCACTGCTTACAATAACATAATTATATTGGACCTTATGCAGTGTCGTTTTGACGTATGATTAGCTTCATACTAAAGGTCTGACTACTGCAGGAAACATAGGTTAGTCGATGTCTTTAGTTTGGCACAAATCACGCGTCAGAACGATTCTGCGTAAGGCCCATTATGTTTACTTCTTTTAAACAAGTAGTATTAGCACATGTACACGACGTAAAGGATTTAGTTTGTATGATGTCATATATTTTCAATATTGAAACCGGAAGTAGTATTAGATTTCTACCACTTCCGGTTTTAGTTAAGATATTAGAGTGGACATGAAATGTAATCTTGGGACGCTTCATTGATTAGAGGAAGCCATTTCCCCCTGTCTCTTATCGTGTTTACTCTATAGCAGTCAACGTTAAAACCGGAAGCGTTTGATTTTAGCATCTTTAGGTTTTAGCAGAAAGATTAAAGTGGAGATGGAATGTGTTCATAAGACGCTTACTTGACTCGAAAAAAAAAAATCGTTTCTTGTTATCTATTTACCATTTTTACTCTATAACAATCAAAGTTAAAATCGGAAGTAGTTTACTCCTGCCACTTCCGGTTTGAATAGAGGGCTAAGAGAGAAGATGGTACCAATTCTTAGAACAATAAATCGATTTCTCCTAAAATGCTTCTTGCTATCTCTTATCTTTTCTATATAGTGATCAACGTAAAAACTGGAAATGATTTAATTTTAATACTTCCAATTTGAATATTATCTGCACCAACGATCTCGATTCCTAAATTTTGAACTTCTACATACTGGTCAAAATTGATAGTAATCTACCAAGTAGTTCTTCAGACTATTTGTTTTCCAAACTAATGGTCACACGCAATGAGAAAAATCCGTTGATAGCGGTATACTGTACAAATATACGGAATCCTTATGTTTACTACGGAAATTAGTACGGAGTATACGTTATCCATATATTACACACCTTTCCTGCTTAGATGTTACATCATGCTGTTGCAGGATGTATGCCATCTAACAGTCTTCCATATATTACATACATATACGTATGTTACATACGTCAACTATCTGTTACATACGTCCATCTGTATGTGAGATCATGATCGCTTATATATAGTTCTTTTGTTCTTATGGAAAGTACGTTTATTCGGAACACTTATACGGAAAGTACGTATAAACTATACTTTTTCAGTTATACGTTTGTTGTACGTTAAGTCCAAAAACTACAGGATTTACACATGTAACTTAAGTTTTTCTTGTCAGTACGAACGGAGTAAATACAGTGGTGCCCACCCCCCTCAACTCCATGACGCACCCCCCCCCCCTCAATTGTCTATCCGTAGGTGTTCTTCCATGGAAAAAAAAATCTTTTCGATTAATTTTTACACCCCCTCAAACATATTTATATAGATTTTTAACCCCCCAAATATTTCAATGACGCAGTTTGCGTCATAGCCCCCCTTGTGGGCACCCCTGGTAAATATATAAGTTTTCGTAAACTAAATTGCCTAAACATTACAAAGTTGGAATAGTTATGTACTGTGATTTTGGGGTAAGTGAACAAGCTATATGATTATAATATGTGTAAATATTTCTACAAAGTTTTCAACTTGGGTAGATTTTAACCCCTTGTAGATTTCAGTGCCAAGCAATAATTCTTATTGTGAAAGAAAAAAGACACTAAGTTTCATAAAAATCTGATAAATTTTATAAAAGTTGTTGTAGAGTACACAGACAGAAACACAAATGCATGTTGAATCTTGCTTATGCTCGTTTCAATTTCTGTAGGTATAATTGATTTTAAAGTAAAAATGCAAAGTACGTATTGTATTGTTATTTTTTTGTTTTCAGAAATTTGCATTTAGAAGTGCGGAATGTAATTGCTATCAATCGCCACATCACTTCTACATTCCCCTTTCGTCCTCGTGATGAGATCAATATCAGACACACGATGAATTCCTAATGCGAATTCAATTGATACAACAGTTGTTGTTACACACAAGAATTTCTGTCATTTGATCAGCAAAACTAACCTTCATTCAAATCAGATTAACATTTGCACTTTGAACCACGCTCAGAGGAATATAGTTTAAAAAAAAAGTACCAATGCAACGCAAATTGATGATTTTGCAATAGTAATTTCACGGTTAAATGACATATTTCAATCTCACTTCTTAATGAGTTTTTAGACCACAGCAGATATTTAATACAGGACACTTTAAATGATCAAATTCATCTCTAGTTTGCTTTTCTTTCTTTCCCTTTCTTTTTTTAGTAAGTTCCAAATTATATTTTTGCTTTGAAAATAAATTTATATACTTTATACAGTGTGTTTCAAAACAACACCGACAACGTTTCGGATGTCATTCCTGACACCAAGATAAGACGAAAAGTAAAGATCAACCTTGGTGCAGAAATGCTTCCTTTTGGAGTTATAGGCTGCCGAAAACATGAAAAAAATTAACTTTAAAGGTACATAGCTCTAATATTATGGGATCTACTGTAGTTGGAAATGAAATGAAATCTTTAAGTTTTACTGGTTAGGCAAAAGGAGACGGTGATGATGAGAGATAAGTGAAATGGTGGAATGAAGAAGGCGGGAGGAAACGGGAGAACCCAGGAGCACGGTGTTTGTTTACCACAAAGTCCACACGGCGCGAGCTGGGATCGAACCAGAGACTCCAAACACCGGAGGTGAACGCTCTGCCACTGAGCCACTGCACCCCTACCGTAGTTGGGTCAAGACCACTTAGGAACTAGTATGCTTATCCAAATATCGATATTTCAGAATCCTCCGATACTTCCACAATAATTTTTATAGAGGTAGCTGATGGCTACTTCAAATTATATGCCCTTAACCAAACTCACTCTACAAAAAAATATTGCGGAAGTACCGCAGGGTATTGGAGCTATGGACCTTTAAAGTTTATATTTTTCATGTTTTCAGCAGCCTATAACTCCGAAATGACGGATTTCTGAACCCAGGTTGGTCTATACTTTTTGTATTATCTTGCTGTCAGGAATCACCTCCGAAACGTTGTCGGTGTTGTTTTGAAACACCCTGTACATAATTTTAATACAAAAATGGAGAAGTAATTAAAGGCAAATGTAACTTAGTGCTATTGAAAATGAAAGATTTTCTTTCGTTATTCCCATTATAATTGTTACAGTGTTAATATTTGGTAGATTATATATTAAACCCAATAAATATTAGTTGAAGAATTGATATATCAATAATAGAAATTATCGTGTTATACCAACTTACGGAAACATACATGAATTAATGTAATATGTACTTCTTTCACTAGGAAATGAAATCCTGATACCGGAGTGCAGATTCACTTTAGGAAGGCTTATGCGTATAAACATAACATTCTGACACATATCATACGAATTACAATGTAGAAAACATAAAACAAGTTGCAGGAATGTTATCAATCTAAAAAGCATGAATGTTATCTAATCGAGTCAGAGCAGGGCGATTCAGGTATGCCGATTGATGTGTAATGTATGTGGTATTCAAATTTTCGTTTAATATGTTGATTTGAAATATGTAATAACCTGACGCAGTGCCATTTGAAAAGATATAATTTTATGTTGGGTTAGCAACTCTGTAAACCTAATGATACTTGCGGAGTATGTTAAACAATGTCCCTTGTTGATATTTTCAATGTGAAAAAAAATATTTTTAAAATCCATTATTTAAAAGTTACATTGGCGTTTGAAGGTCTCTGGTCCTGTCTACAGAATATCACAGACAGGTTTGCTTCTTCAATTTTGCAGTTTGTTATTTATGATTGTTTTGTTTTTCAGATCATGCGAAAGCAGAAGCAGCAGAACACGTATGAACAAATATTTCCAGAGATATTTTTACACTTTCGAAAACTTCATATCTGAGAGTGCATACAATCTCCGACCTAGACAAATTATATCTAGAAACGAAATCTTAGTAAACATACCTTGATATATAATGCACAATAAATTACATCAAACAAGCTTATAGCTTGAATAATGTTCTAAAGACATAATTTGAGGAATCGACATTACCTTTATAGACCCAGTATTGCATTCTTCGGAGCAAACAGAGCGTACTTCGCCATGTTCATCCTGCCCTGTGTATTGAATTCTATCCGAAAGATATAAACTCCCATTATTCCAATCTCCTACGTGGATATATTCATAAGTCCCATTTGGAAGCTTCTGAAAATTCATTATATTGTACCTGTTGTAAAAATAGACCCAAATCAATTAATTAATAGTTACATATAGAACCATGAACATTTTACATGGTGTACTAAGTTAAAAAAAATAATTACACTAATTACCAGAAAGTAACTGGGTACATATACCAAAAACGATCTTGCTCGTTCCATTGAGATGAGTACCTGTCGAATGTGAAAATCGTTTCAGGAGACACAAACAGCAGTTAAGAGTATAACGACGTGCAGTTAAGAGTTAAGCAGCAGTTAAGAGTTCATGAGTTTCAATAAGGATATTGGTATGAAGTGTAACCTTTGGGACTTCTCCAGCATGGAGGTAGATGCAAATCTCAACTAGCCCAAATCAATCCTACCGTCTATTTTGCAGAAGCGGAAAGTAAGGGTCATCACTCAGGGCCACTTTTCCGTTTAGGCACGCTAGGAACGTGCCTAGGGCGCAAAAGATTTGGGGGCGCAAAATATTGGTGGGTGAAAAAGAGAAAAAAATTAAAATACGCTGTTGCAGAAAACATCATTTCCGTTCTGGTTGAGCTATTTGGTTACAAACAAACTAGGTCTCGGCGGCTAATATAAATGGGATACGTATAATTTTACTTTTGTTAATTGAAAATAGAGATTTATATTACTTGGCAAATAAGGATACTTAAGGACAATTGTCTGAAGATAACTGAGGGGTGAAAACAAACTATTAACTGTACTAATATTAGGAAAAATACGTATTTTCTGTTATTAGCAGACAAAAGCCGAGACTGTAGAAATGATTCCTTGTACACTTTTTTAATTATAATAATTTACCAGAAACTTATAAATGCAACCTCCGTCCATTTAAAACTACTAGCTTGTCACTCAATATGATAAACTGAAACATCAACATGATGAAAGAATTAAAAAAGAAAACAACAATTATAATATACTTTTGGTGAGTTTAATATATTATTATTAAAAGCGCGCCCAATAAATTCCAATCTCCTATACATGGATGGGATTACAAAGAAGGGGAAAAGAGGAAGAGAGTGAAGGGAAAATCCCTCCCGAACTAAAACTAGCAAGGTAATAACTGAAGGAGGGGGTGTCCTGTAAATAGTGGGGGACGTAACAATTTGAAGTGCCTAGGGCGCCGGGAGGTTAGAAACGGCCCTGGGGTCACTATAAGTATACTATCGGCTCTGATGGATGGACATGTGATAGTATACATCTTCTAAATAACTATTGGTGCCAAAGCATACTACAACAGTGAAATATACTGATGGTTGATTTACTAAGATGTAGATGTAAAGATGATGGATTTTACTTGTAAGATGTTGGAATATTAGTTGTAGATAGCACATTTATTCACAGATCTATTATAACATTCATGGACATTTTGGTCCCAACACTAACGGTTTTACAGTGTGGATTCGTGGTAAAATGCCAGATATGCTGTGCTGTGGCTACTATACCTAGGTAATAGGCAATTGTGTGTGAAGCAACTGGATTGGCTTGCCGATTATCAAATATTATGATATAATATTTTATGATATTATGATATAAATTTAACGTCAGGTTAAGTGCAGGCTGACGCGTCTAATACATGCAGCAGAAGTAGATGCTGGGCGAGAGATAGAAGAGAATAAACTATGTAGTTCTTACCTGTGGACAATAATCTTGCAGTGTAGCAGTCATTGTCGCAGCACGCAGGTAAGTCCATTACAGATTCTAATATCGCAAGAGGGGGGCGCGGTGGCTCAGTGGTAGAGCGTTTACCTCTGGTGCTTGGGGTCCCGGGTTCGATCCCAGCCCCCGCCACGTGGACAAACACCGCGCTCGTGGGTTTTCTCGGGGTTCTCCCGTTTCCTCCCACTTTCTTCATTCCACCATTTCACTCATTTCTCATTATCACCGTCTCCTTTAGCCTAACCGGCATAACCGTGGGACGTTAAACTTAAAGATTTCATTTTTCTAATATCGCAAGGATTTCTGAGAATGACCCAGTTATTTTTTGTAAGTAGTGTGTTATATTTAATTGTCTAAGTTAATTTTAACGAATCTTGAAGCTCATATTACAAGATAATTGAGCAATAAACAAAACAAATACCAATGGTAAAACTCTAACATAAGTAATTAATAGTCATATTAAATATACAGAATGTACAGGGTGAACCTGAAAGTTGTGCACAAACTCCGGGAGGTGATACGTGACATCGGAAGAAGACAAAACGTCCTCTTGCATATTGTCGAAGTCCGCGTCGCGTAAGAGTGACAGAGATGCCAACTTGGAATCGAAACACGAATTCTGACAATTGGAGCGAAACAGAAAGATGTGCACATACTTCGGGAGTTGATTCGTAACATCAAAAGAAGACAAAAAAATTCTTTTGCATGTTTTCAAACTCCGCGTCGTGTACGAGTGACAGTAGTGCCAAGTTTGGAATCGAAACTCCAATCGTACCAGTTGGAACGAAACAGAAAGATGTGCACATACTTCAGCAGGTGATTCGTAACATCAAAAGAACAGAAAAAGTTCTTTGAACGTTGTCGAATTCCGCGTGGTGTACACTATACACATGTTTCTATTTCGTTCCAATTGTCAGGATTTAGGTTTCGATTCCAAGTTCGCACCCCTGTTGCTCATATACGACGCGGAATTCGACAACATACAAGAGGAGTTTTTGTCTTCTTTTGATGTTTCGAATCACCTCCTGGAGTTTGTACACATCTTTCAGGTTCTTCCTGTATATTTATGATAAAATTCATTTTTCTTTGTTAGAAGAGCTAAACGGGTTATCACAGAAGCCAGATAAATTTGCAGTTGAATTGAGTTGAAGTTACTATCTGCATGCTAAAATTCTTCCTGCGGGTTTCTTTAACACACAACATTTCAACACTAAAGATAACAAATACATGTAACACATAAATACACAGTTTAACTAAAATATTAATTTAATTAGTTTATTATTAAATAAAATTTGGCTCAAAGAATTCAACTAACCTTCCTGGAGGATCCCCTCTTCTGTCGAATTCTACTAGTTCATCATCTCCATAAGTAAATGTCACATTTAACAAATAACTCTGAAAAATAGAAAAGAAAATAGAATAAAATTATTTGTATCGTTTCTAATCATTCAATTTAAGAACATTGCATTAAATTTATTTGATTTATATAAGAATTTTAATTTTATCCTGTACTACGTTTGATCTAACTCCGTCTTTCTCATTGAATGGTCCACGGAATCCAAGGAGTTTATGGAACAAATTTACGCGGTTTGTTATTACCTACATCTCCAAATTTGAAGCATACTAAATTTTGAAACCAGCATTTTATAAGTTCTTTGATAGTACAGACAAAAGAATGTCCCACTGCAATGATTATCTTAAAGTTAAATGAGGATTATTTTTGGAGCCAAAGCTCTGTTTTGCGCTATGATACTTTTGCTAGAAAAGTAACACTATAGCACACAAACTTCAGATGATAATTACGTTTATGAGCTTCTTGAGAATTCTTCAATGCTATAATCGAACTACTTTGCATATTAACATTATTTTACCACAATATTTTCGCGCTTACTTCCGTTTTCATACTAATAGAACATACTAGAAAATTGTTTATATCAGTCCATGTGAACATTTACAGATCGACTGAAGTGTTTTGAACGGATGAGTTAACATTTAAAACCAACAAATAAACGGATATGGTGACACTGTAATCATAACAAACTAGTTACAGTTGGCTGAGTACATAATGAAATGATATACAATTTTTAGTTTTATGTGCCACGAATATTCCCTGTAGGCTAAGCGAGATGGGAGGAAACTGCGACAAAACCTACCTACACGATGTTGTCCACCACAAAGTCACATGGCCTGGGATGAAACCAGGAACCCTTCGCACCTGAGGTGAGCGCTCCACCATAGATCCTCCATGTCCTTCGATAACGAATGTGTGTGATATGTGATGAGAGTATTGAACACAATATTCTGTTCCAGTGAGTGAAGAAATATAAGAAAATCAATCTACACGGACGAAATTTAACAAAGGGCTGAACTCTTCAACCATTTGCTTTTGATGTTTTTAAAATAAATAATTTGTGGATCTCAGAAAACATAGAAAAAGGCAATGCTTTCACGATCTAATTGCTTGCACGTGTATCACCATATAGCAAACATTACTCATATTCACTTGTCAGAGCCGGCGAGAGAAAAATTATAAAAAAAAAATATTCGTATGCTCAGGAACAATATTTCATGTATGGTTGTCGAAAAGAAAAAATTTGAGTTTCAAAGTAATAACATAATAAATTCGTGGAATACATAATGAGTTATCTGCAGAGCCGCAGTTGGAGA
This sequence comes from Thermobia domestica, assembly GCF_964235325.1. Lineage (NCBI taxonomy): Eukaryota > Metazoa > Arthropoda > Insecta > Zygentoma > Lepismatidae > Thermobia > Thermobia domestica. The sequence continues at coordinate 373,152,518 of NC_137454.1, forward strand.
TTTCTACGCCCGGGGCGAGAATGGAATTCGGTGTCTCCTACATTCATCTCACCAAGCTTTTCCTTTTTTTTTTTTTTTTTTTTAACGTATAAGAGAAGCAGATTTTATCGTTATGGTGCGCTTAAATTTTATCAAACTGCTTGCACAGACCATTGCAACAGCCGAAAGCTATCATTATGTATTCTTTGACAAATAATAGCTGTTTGCCACAAGCTTATTTTGGACTCTTTTTGTTAAGCTTTACAAAACTACCTTTGGTTAGTCCTTTTGATGAACAGTTATGGAAATTTACAACTATTTGCAAGGTTTCATGCTATTGATAATAAAATGAAATTTCAATATGTTAGAAATTATGTGCTTTTAAAATGTTCGAAATGGGTGACAGCATTCTTTTTCAGTAACAATTGTAAACTTTTGAAATCTTATTCTGTATAACAACAAAAATAGCTTTTCAATTTCGATTCTTTTACGGCAAAATATATTTTGCAAAATTCAGAAGGAGCCTTATTTGAGAATTTATCAACATTGATCGATGAAGCTGAAGAATATGTTTAATGTTTGTATTTAAAATCCAAAATATAGTTTGGCTACTACACAGGCTGGTAGCCAGCCCAAAAATTTAAGGGTGGGGGACGGCTGAAGTTAGAGGGGCCCGATACAACCATATTATAGTTCATCACCATATTATAATTCATTTGCAAGCCTATCGTGAAAATTTTAGGGAGCCAGCAAAATTTTAGGGGGTCCCCCTAGACTCTCCTGGATACGGGCCTGCTACTTCATATCTTTGAAATCACAGTTATTATTTAATTTCTTAATGAATGAAAGTTCTGAAGCAACACACATAAATATACACATATATAATGTGTGTTTATGTACTGTATCTTTGCTCGTATTTAGATAGATAAAAATATCAGCAAATACACAAAAAATATCCTAGCGATACAAATAGTTGATGGAGTAATGATCCCTTTAAATTCCTTCAGATTGGAAGCATTTCATATGTCAATAAAATAAAAAAAAATAGCTGGTAGTGATCATTCTTTGAAAAAGACGAAATTCATTGAATTAAGTTCTGACTCCTTAAGCCCCTATTCAAGAATTGCTTCAAGTTCGAAAATGCTATTATTCCCATTGTTTACCTTGATCTTTAATATTACTGTGCAAGCTGCTATGTCAGGTTTGTCAATTCTAATTTGTGGAAGAAAGATGTGGCACTGACTACAGATTGTGCGTGTGCTATGTCAGGTTTGAAATCTGGACTTATTCCTTAAGTGAAGAAAGCGGCACCTAGTGTGAAATGGAATGACTACAAAAATCAGCGTCTTATCGGATTTTTGTCAGGAAAGGAGGAGAGGGAAGGATTGTCCATCAACATAAGAGTTTCATGTTTCATGTTCTATTATATTAGTTTACAATTTATTAAAAAAGCATGCTTTTCTCAAACTTAGGGGGTAATTGCCCCTGCTATCCATAAATGACGTCCCTGGCTATAATCATTAAAAAATATAGAATATACTTTATGAGGTAGTTAAAATTATAAAATTTATCAAATCTCGCCCTCTGAATTACAGAATCTTCTCAACGTTGTACGAAAAAAGTCGTAGGCATTATACACATTTACTTTTGCGTACAGAAGTGCGTTGGTTATCCAGAGGAGGAAAAATGCAGTGATTCTTGAGTTAAATGAGGAAATACGACTATATGAGCGACATTAAATTTCCGTATCATCAGTTGAATAACTTCCCTTAGTTGTTTATTGCAGCCTACATAGTAGATATGTTTGCACACTTGAACGCATTCAATATGAATCTTCATGTCAGTAGTCCGATATATATACATACAGTCCGATACGAAGATCGTGTGTCACCATTATGATTCTTACAATGAACAGAACATTAACAGCGACCACCCATCAATTAGTACTTCAATCAATGCTCCTCATTCTTTCGATGATCTACCCAGGCCCGTAGCCAGCCCCAAAATGTAGGGGGGGCCCGGCTGAAGTTAGGGGGGGCCCGATCCAACCATATGAGAGTTCATCACCATATTATAGTTCTTTTGCAAGCCTACTCTAAAACTTTTAGGGGGCCAGCAAAAAGTTAGAGGGGGGGCGGCCCCCCTAGACCCCCCTGGATACGGGCCTGGAACTACCTAAGATTATTAGCTAAGCAGCTGAAGATATTTCAAACCTTATCAATTTTACTATTGCTCGTGTTGTTCTTTTGATGTCATTCAAGCCTACTAAAACGCAAACACTTATGCTTCCATCGAAACAGCTATTGCTACCACAGATCAATATTTCCAAATTAGACGGAACTTACATCTACTTAGGCAAATAAAAGACCCACGATAGTAGTTAATCCATCCAAACTTGCAGGACCAACATGAACTGCAATAATACCAGGAACAACTCTACAAAGCCAACTACATTTCTTAAATTGTTTTACATCAATCTACAAAATCTATGATGTAATTCGTTTTCTTGAAGATCATTCCATGGATAGAGGTGTTGTTAACGAAACTCAAAAGAAAATTAAAATACACATTACTTGTTATCGTTTTATAGGAAATGATCGGACGTCTAAATCTGGAGGAACGGCTATACAGTACAACCCCTCAAATCCGAACTAATTGGGGCTGAAGCCTGTTCGGATTTCGGGGGGTTCGGATTACCCGGGAAATAATATTACGTACTTATTTCGTCACTGAATTGGCGGTAAAACAACGACTGAGGTTAGACAGGATGGCTCAGTGGTCGAAAGGGTAGTGACCTTGACTGGCGGGTGTACGCTGATGTCCAAAATGATTGTCGCATATCTATAACTGTCTTCTTGTAAGAATATGATTAGATAATGATTTAGAATAAGCATTAAATCTAAAAATATTAAAACCTTAAAAAAAACTAAATTTGTATGATTAAATCTTTTTTTTTTCTTTTTCATTTTCCAGCTGTAGTTATTTTTTTTCTCCTGAGAACGTGTTCGGATTTGCCGGGTTTTCGGATTTGAGGGGTTGTACTCTACTAATTTCACTTTCTCTACTGTGCCCATACCGGAAGTCTTTCAGAATAAACTACCATGCCTATTTTGACCAAATCGACTCTTCAACCTTGCTAGATACGTTCTATAATGAACCAAAAAGCAACATACAACTTTCCTAACAACCCACTCTCATGGATGACCCAATCAGTACCCTCAACGGACGGCTTCTACAATGACCAGTGATGCTAAGTCCTCAAGTTAAAATTTCCCTCAGTTATATATCATTGTTTAAATAGAGCATTATTGCGTAGCTATTATTATTATACTGTGCTCATATCTCCACAACATAGATTTGTGCTTTTGATCTTCTGCTATTAATTCAATATTATCTTGTATAATGACATCTTCAAGCCAGGCCGCGGAAGATTGTGGGAAAAGAAAAGGTGGTCACCTTGTGTGGGAGATTCTGGAAAGAATGCCACCGTCTTTCGTCATAGTGCCACAATGCTTAGTAATATAAAATTTGTTGAAAAGCTAAATTTCCCTACATTTTATCTCATATTCGTAAAATCTCCCCTTTTCCCTCCTTTAAAATTCTTTGCTAAATTTCCTTACGCCGCCGTGGGAAATTTCCCTCAAACTAGCATCACTGACAACGACACAAATTGAATAGCACTCATTCGTCTGAAAACTAAGACATACGCAACGTACACAACATTCAGGGGAAGTTAACAGAAAATCTGATAAAAATTTTCGGTACTTGAATACTGAAATACCATCCTAATACTATATCAACGACATAAAATTTTCCATCTGATAATTTAAGTATAATTGTCACTCTTCAAAATCTTATCACCATGCCAGTAACAAAATACATAAAGAACTTCAGGAACGCTGGGAAAATTACAAACCACGTATTCAAAGATGATTGCTTCAATTTGTAAACTTCTTGTACACCTACATCCGTAAAAGAGAACATCAACTTTATAACCAAAACAATTTGTGAAGCCGATAAACTCTACGTAGGAAATACTAAATTTGGTCATCTATGCCCAGTTGCAACGCATTCCATATTCGATCGTTGTTAAAGCCAGACAAAAATGATTCTATACATATATCACGAAAACAAATAATTGGTTCTCAAACTAATTCTAGACAAAATAGAAACTGAAATTAGTTAACCATATCGAATTCAAGAAGAATAAATTTTATACTTTTCTGGTTACAATTTACCAAGGATGTTATAAAATAGACGATCTGCCCATACAACAAAATCGTGAAGCCATACGTCACAGCTTTGCCACACCTACTCTGCCCACTCCGCGCTACTAAGATCGCAATGTTTCGAGCCAACAATCATGGCGGAAACGAGAGTAGCCAATCAGACGTGCCGGCTCAGACGATGCTCGATTGTTTTTTCGGCTTCACTGAGTTCATATGATGAAGATACGTATGGGCAGATCCTCTATTTTATAACATCCTTGCAATTTTCACTCTTTACCACACCAAGATAAGCCAATTCTGGAGAACTGTTCTATATCATTACAAACAATCAATTACAATCAACATCCCGGATCAAACAGATGGAGTATTACAACCAACTGAACAGGCTTAAATCAACCACTTAGCAAATGCACTAGTACATAAATATCAAGAACCACTAGCCATGCTTCTGATACATGCAAATATTCAATTGCAAGTGAACGACATCAAACCTTTTATTTCTCGCTATGAAAAGCCTTTTGAAGCCGATATAAGAGATGTGATCCTGTATCGATTAATCTTCTTCTGGACCCCTATTACCATCACAAGTGGAAAAAAGCACCAGACGCTTCAAAACTCCTCGCCTGGTCCGGATCACATCATCTCCCAACATCTAAAAGCCCCGCCTCCAATCTTTTCAAATTCTTGGCCGATATTTTCATAGCCAATCTATACTCCAGTCACATACCCATTACATGGAAAATTAAGCATATCATATTACTATCTAAACAAGAGAAATCGAATACTTCTTTACGGACCTCCGACCAATATCTCTTACCAACAGTCTTTCGAAGATTTTGGAAAAGTCCTTGTAAACAGAATACATGTATATCTCGCATCGGGAAGATGTAAATTTATGTTTTTCAAACAGTCATATAACAATTTCCTGCTCAGATTGAAATGATTTTGCTGGCCGTAGCGTAGGTTGGAGAGCCCTATTCTAACTTAACGGAATACAGCTGTTAATTAATGTACCGTACTATAACCAAAGACCGTCATAAAACCATAATATTAAAAATAAGTATTACTTAATGAGCTGCTGTAATTAAAGTTTCTAGCTGTCCAAAAATCGTAAATCAGGAAGACACAGAGCTATTCTTGCTGCAGTAAACTTTGTCAAAATTATGACAATATCTAAAATTTGATATTAAAAATACAGATTGTTCTGAATTTTGCTCCTGGCTACGATCTCAAGTCTGCTTCTCTGTAATAATTAATTTTTTTACTGTAAAGGGTTGTTTTCTATGACAGTCTTAAGTAAATATTCTTTTCCTCGTATCTTAACTATGCTACAAAATAGCGTTGATTAATTCTCTTATCGTATTACAAATAACTTTTTCCCCCGTTACTTAACGAAATCCTTTATTTTTCATCTGAGCCAAGAAGCACGGAAGAAAACATGAAAATAATGGTTTAAGAAAGACGAAGAAGATTAAGAAAAAAAAAAGGAATAAGATTCTTAACTTTGATTACAGCCATGTCATCTCAGATAAAAAGTATAGGAAAAAAAACTTTTTTCCTAACGACACAATATCTTGACGGTGTTTTAATTAGAACATTCAAATTAATTACGAGGCCTATTTTAAACAGAGACGGCGCCTGAGTTCCTTTGAAACCCAGCTAGCTTTTGTTGCTATCTTCACTTAGCTGGTTGGTAGTGGTAATTTGCCTTTTTAGACGCGAATAATGAACAGCGAAAAAAAGAGAGTAAAGGCTGACGTTTCTTCTGGTGAGTTTCAAGTGCCATCTGTTGTTAAAAAGTGGAAGCATATTTGTCAAGGGTGAAAAACGAAATGGTGACGTTGCGATGTAAAGTAACAGAAGTTGTCTTTTGATTTGATTTCTTGTGGCGTCATGTGATAAATTTGATTGCGTTGTAACATTTCCACTACGAGCTTCTTGTAAACTTCAGAAAGATTTCGAGATTTTTTTTGTTTTTAGTTAATTATTTAGACTTGAACATTTATAAGAATTTGTCAATTAAAATGGAATAATTCAATTTCCGGAGGTGAAGTATAACCCGCGATTGCGCACGTGCAATCTATCAGTCAACATGTATTTATGAAAGAAATCGATTGGTATCAAAATTGAACACTTCCAGTCACTCATTTGCGGTATACAGTGCCTAAATTGCTTTCCGAGGTATGATTACTGGTATATACCGTAATTGAACACAAGCAAACTATACACTTATTGATGAAAGAAAGCAATCAGTATCTCAAGTTTGCATTTACGGTACACATATGGCTAGAGTCAAGGGTAACAGCCAGTGGGTATTTAGAATTTTGTTTCGGGGGTGGCTATGTACAACACAGGAAAGCAGAACACAATTGCCTACCTGAGCTAGAGAATTAAATATATTTTAATTTACGCATAAATTGAAGTTTTAATGGCAAGAATTGCAGACTGGTGAATCTTATGTGCAAAAATTTAGCAGTAAATCTAACCTTTTATTCTATTTCTAGAAGAAAAAGGAAGTATCCACTTGGCCTACCTCATTTCCCGGGCTACTTATTCCCCCTCTTTATTTTCTTTAATTCAAACATTTACTTTTATTTATAACTAAACGATGTAAATATTCTTTTGCTATAATAACTGAAGTCCCGTTATATTGATATCCGTGCAAAGTTTCCGCCCCTCTTAGTTTTGGTGTTACTGACGATGGCCGGCTTGAATCACAACTAACAGCGGTAGAAAGTATGATAGGAGAAACGAGAGAAAGTAACAACTAAGAAAAAGAAACAGAGGAGTAGAATGGACGAAAGAAAGAAAGAAAGAAAAAACGCAGTTCTTACATGGAATGAAATTTGACAAATACAGTATTATTTCTGAACAAAGAGCATAAGAAAATGGAAAATCAATGCAATTCTTAGAAATGATAAAACGGATTATTGTTGAACGTGGAATGCAAAAAACTAACAAATTTATTTCGTGGGGGGCTTGAGCCCGGGTTAAGTTTAGAGTTACTCCTCCGTTTTTTAATAAAAATTAGGAAAATTTATAGGAGAAATGATGATTTGGAGTTCTTATGTGAAGTTTAGGTGTATAAGTTTGGCAGTAAGCTATATTTAATCCGAGAAAAGATATGTGGAAGTGGGTACTATTTGCAAGACGCGAAAAGTTCGACGATTCAGCAACATGCCCATTTTATGTCGAGAACGGAACCCAACGAACTTTTGTGGGGCTTCTAAGGCCCGTTGCTGCTTCTACTACTACCTATACTATGAATCCATATAGTAAAACTGCACGTTTTAATGTTTTAACTGGTTTTTTGTAGGTATGAAAATGGAGGGGCAATTCTAAACATAAGCCTTGAGCCCAATAGCCCCCTAAATACGCCACTGTATATACCATATACCCTCTTGCTTAATGTTAGTTATTAGAGTATACCTTCTGCTTCAAAGGTACAGTATTTTTGTTTCGTATATATTTGTTTAGGTATTTATTTAAATCGTGGCATGACTCCAATGATAAAGTTGCTATAAGCTATCAACTTTCTTTTACATCGAGAAAATGCTTTTTATATTACTATTCTGCGATCCAAGAGATAAAGAGAGGTGAAGAGAAAGAGAAAAATTGAAAGATTACTTCAGCTCTATCATTGTTCAAGTTTGTACTGTTTTGATCAGTGAACACTATCAGTACGAAAGCTTTGTTTAACTGTGATATAAGTATTTTCAACTACTCCTCATCACAATTTTATTAATTATTTCTCTATTTCTTTTAGCAGTGAACTGGTTCCTTTTGCGTACCTACGTCGATTTAGTTTGTTAATGAAGTGATTTGTCTAAGGAGTACAAAAGAAGAGCGTAATTTTTCTTATGGTATAAAATATTATTGTTGCCTTTATATTTTAATTGGGCATGCATTTTACATTGCTCAGTTTTTTATTTAAAAAATACCTTCTGTGTCGTTATATATGTCTTTTATGCTAATCATAGATGTTCACAAAACAATTTATACACTGCGAAACTTTTAGGACTGCAGCACTGGGTATTTCATAATAATTTATTTCCGGAGTTGAAGTACATCCAATGATTTTGAACGTACAAGCTGCATACAATCACGGAAACTAAATTATTAACATTAAAACTTCGTCCTTGTTCTAGAGTAGTCTCCACCAGAAGAAACAATTAGACTCGGCATTTATGTAAAGTACAATTCGAAATAGCAACATTCTTGCAGCTACTTCAGTCGCTTTGGAGAAGTTCTCCCGTTCACTTGCTCAGGAGGAAAGAATGCTGTTTCTACCCACATTGGTATCGCTGATGGATATCATTCTAGAGATAAAATAAAAACTGTTTTCTTAAAACCTGTTTTATATATTTTCGACTGTGATTATCATCATAAAAGCAGTAGTTAACCAACGATAAGTTTAATTAAACAAGCTGATAGCTAGTCATGAATTTGAAAATGTTTAACTGTAAGAACATGCAATTTACAATTTCAATAGTATATTTGTAGTTTACAACATTTTGTAGCGAGAGGAATGCAATCTATTCTTTCTTGCATGTTTCAACAGTTTGAATGGCATTTCTAACAATACCATTAGTACAGTAGAGCGTCGATTATCCGAAGTAATTGGGGGACATGGGTGTTCGGAAAACTGGTTTGTTCGGATAATCGAACTGTACATGTTTATTTGCCAAAAAGAAGTACTGTACAGTAAATTTATTCACAAAAACAGCGGCTTGGCCGGTCAGCAGCGCCTTATGAAAGCCCCATTAGAAGCAATGTTCCGCCAGCGGTGGCTCAGTGCGGCGACTACTGTGGGAAACTTGGTTTGGGAGTGAGGGGGATGATGGACGGTAGGGTGGGAGAGTAACAAGTGCGAGCGAGTACACAGTTCGGTTAAGCGGTCGTTCGGTTGACCGACGTTCCGATAATCGACGCTCTACTGTATTTGATGAACTTCGAAAAATATTTTGTTTTTCTTCTCATGACGATGGAAAAAGAATATCTCTATTCTGTCTCTCCATAATATCCTATTTAATTTCTTTATAATTAACTACTCATGATCCTATACTGCTATTTGGATGACATGTTTCTCAGACGCTGAATTACGATAAGAGGAATTGTGTAATGGATACCACAATCGCTCGACTTCAACTCAATGAATACATTAGTTTTGAGATATGAGATATGGGACATTCCATGTGAAATCAGCCAATGAAATGATAAAATCTGACCTGACGATCTTTAATTTTTCTAAAAATTAGTGCACAGCTTTATTATAGTGGGAGATGAAAAAATCTCAAATATTACCTCTCTCCTCCTAAGTGTCCCCCATACAGGGTGTTCAAAAATTGCGAAAAAGGACATCTTTTCATTTACATTATTATTAAAAATTGTCATAAAATGGTTAATATGTGCACTAGAGACGTGAAACAAACACCATTGGAAAGCTTAAAGATTGCTCTACAAGTTGTATTACATTTAAAAACCTGTACAATTAAAAATAACACTTTAAATATTCAAATTAAAATTTGAGTTTTGAATTTTGCACAGAAATGTCCCTGTGAATTTGTTCAAAATTGTCCAGATTATAGTCTCATATGTGTACTAAAGCATCACAAAGTTGCATTTTGGGCACTCAATGGGATCCGATTCAAAATTCAACATAAATCAAGCATTGCAAGATATTGACCATGTGAATATCTGGGTTCAGATCGATAACAATTTGCCTGTATCTATTTACCTGCAGCATCAAAGGAATTTATATTTAACTTCCTTTGTTCCTTGAAGTATATATTTGAATTTACAGAATTATCCAGCTTTCGAGAAGTGTTGTTTTTTATTGTACAGGTTTTTTAAAATATAATACATGTTGTAGAGCAATATTTATGAGTTCCAATGTTGTTTGTTTCACGTCTCTATGCATATATTAATCATTTTATGACAATTTTTAATAATCACTGTAAATGAAAAGATGCCCTTTTGGCAACTTTTTAACACCCTGTATGTGGACACTTTCAGGAGGAGAGAGGTAATATTTGGGATTTTTTAATCTCCCACTGTAATAAAGCTATGCACCAATTTTTACAAAAATCTGAGTTGGTCAAGTTTGATGACTTGTTGATTGGACATGGAATGTTTTTATATGATTTGACAAACTTGAATCTAGACACTTTTGGAAGAAAAATGACATCTTTGAGTTTTACGTTCCGCTGTTTTGCCTGCTAGGTTACAGGAGACAGTGATGATGAGAAATGAATGAAATGGCAGAATGAAGAAAGTGGGAGGAAACGGAAGAACCCCGAGGAAACCCAAGCACACTGTGTTTGTCCACCACAAAGTTCACTTGGCGGAAGCAGGGTTTGAACCCGGGAGCCCATGCACCAGAGGTGAACGTTCTACCACTGAGCCACCGCGGCCCCACTTTTGGAAGAGGATAACAGCTGCAATAGTTAATATGGATTCTCTCATATTGAGGATAATTCACAGAAACATGAGAAAGAAAGACATAATTAAAAAATGCGTTAAGAATGATGGTGATCGTAAGGATCATCTCTGGCAGAGGTTAATGGCATATGTTTAGCAGAAGGGGTCCAACAATTTTTTTTGTAAAAATGTTAGAATTTTTGTAATTTCTGTTCACATTAGGTTAGTTTAGATTAGATTAGTTTAGGTTAGGTTAGTTTATGTTAGATTATGTTAGTGTAGGGGTCCAGCATAATTTTCCAAAAAAATGGTAGAATTTTCGGTTATTTCTACTAATATTCGGTTACTTTAGGTTATTTCAAGTTAGCTTAGGTTAGTTTAGGTTAGGTAAGCTTAGATTTGGTTACGTTATCTTACATGTTGCACACAATTCAGGGAAACACGGTGGAATTTTTGAGAATGTGTATTGAGAATGTTAGGAACATGTGGAGCAAATTTTTTCAGTAGTTCTTTCATTACATCTGACTGCTACAGCAGTTCCCACAAGAGTGTATCTCCACTGATGAAAACTACCAGTGGCGTATTTAAGGGGTCTTAAGCTCCCCCCGAAATTTTATTTACTATTCTAAAGCAAATGAAATATCTTGCAGATTTTTCACATTTCCAGGAATAGTTAGCAAAGCCCTCCCCGAAACAAAATTGTAAAGACGCCCCTGCCAAATACTAAAGTTCCATTCCACACCGCATCTCAATTGATCTGCTTTCTATCTTCCAATATATGAATTTGAAATGAAAATGAAATCTTTGAGTTTTACGCCCCACGATTATGCCGGTTAGGCTAAAGGAGACGGTGATGATAAAAAATGAATGAAATGGTGGAATGAAGAAAGTGGGAGGACCCGAGGAAACCCACGCACACGGTGTTTGTCCACCACAAAGTTCACTTGGCGGGGGCTGGGATCGAACCCAGGACCCCAAGCACCAGAGGTGAACACTCTACCACTGATCCACAGCGGCCCCACCAGATATGAATATGAATGATTCAGAACATCAGTTGAGATATATCACGAAATTGAACTATATTTGTTGGCAGCAGCGTAGTTACGTACTTCTGACAACTATTATGGGAATCGACAACGAGAAAAGAGTTAAGATGATACAGTTCGTACATTCGTTATTTTCCCATTGATCCTAGTGTGTCTGGCACCCTGTATTACCTTCCATTACTATAATGCTCAGTACTCCTACAAGTAGAGAGTAAGTATTTTCTATCCTGAGCATTATCCTAACCCGCTAATCGGATCAGCACTGCGAGTAATCTATCAAGTAAGGATAATATCCATAATTGCTTACATAGGAATACATGGGGAATCGATTTTTCATTATCCATGTCTTGGAATTAAGTGTATAGATCCTCTATATCCTGGCCCAAATTGAATATGATTCATCAAGTACTTTCTGAACCACCGGACAGACGTGAATACGGACAGACAGGCTAAATAGTACCTAAAAAAGTTTTGATAAACCAAACTCTTCTTTAAAAAAAATGACGTTTGTGCTTGTGGACATGTACTAACTAATTTAACAAAAATAATAAGGGAGAGGGAGTAGAAGATAGTTGAGTTGGCGCCGTTCTAATTACGGTGCAGCCTCTATCCTCTTTAAAGAATTTCTTGGTGCGCTGGCATCACTTCAGGCGAATTGCTTTCTTCAATTGGCACAGTTTGGAAGACGGGAGCACAGTCAAGAAACGACTTCGCTTTGGATAAAACATTTGAGAATCAGACGATAAAGCTCTCTCCGTCTCTTTCCTTTTTCTTCTCTTCCTTTCTTTCACCGCGTCATTTCTTTTATTTTTGGCTTTTCCGTTCAATGGAAATTCTCGAAACATTTCGCTTCATAGAGCAGACAAATACTGACGTCTATATGTATCGAAACGATATGAGATACGAAAGGATACAATGCTTCGAAGATGGGATTGCTTCTCGAAGAAGAAGCGATATGTAATGCAGGATTGGATTGTTATACAGCCCGTTTCATTCAATACAAATATAGTCTATTTTCTATGCTTCACTTTCGTTATTCAAGCATAAATATTTCAAAATACTAGCTGAGGAAAAAATAAAAATACTGTATTTCTCTTATAACAAAATATAATATTATATTTTCTTTACTTTGAGAAACTTCTTGAATTACAAGTAGCGTGGCTGTCTCTGTTAGGATTAAATGTCACTGTTAGAACCATTTATGTCACTGCTAGGAGAATGTGTCACTGTTAGGAGTATGTGTGTCACTGTTAGGAGTATGTGTGTCATTGTTAGGAATATATGTGTGTCACTTTTAAAAGTATTTGTGTCATGTTAGGAGCATGTGTGTCACTGTTAGAACTATGTGTCACTATTACGAATTTGTGTGTCACTACTAGGAGCATAGTTTCACAATTAGGTGTATATGTGTCACTGTTATGGCTATGTATGCTAATATTAGAAGTGTACGTGTCACTGTTAGGAGTATGTGTGTCACTATTAAAAGTATTTGTGTCATGTTAGGAGGATGTGTGTCACTGTTAGAACAATGTGTCACTATTACGAATTTGTGTGTCACTACTAGGAGTATAGTTTCACAATCAGGTGTATATGTGTCACTGTTAGCAATTTGTGTGTAACTGTTATGACTATGTATGGTAATATTAGAAGTCACTGTTAGGAGTATGAGTATTTAGTATCAGACAAACATGAGCTAACATATTTATTACATTCCACAGAATATATTTTACCTGTGCAGTACATGAACAAATTAACAATCTGTTACAGCAAAATAAAAATCATCAATTGGTGCGTGCAGAGCGCAAGAGAGTGAAGTTTAGCCTCCAAAGTTGTGTGAAAAAGAGAGACAAAGTTTGTACGGTACTCTTTAAGTAGATGTAAAAAAGTTAAGACTGTTTCTTACAATATAGGAGTTATTTTCAATATTTTAACTCTGTAAAGAGCTTGAGATGGAGACCTTAAAAATAACATGTCCGAAATATCGGAAAATGGAGTTCATTCCTTTGTTCATTGCACGCAACAATTAATATTGGTAACGAACGAGATACATCATTTAAGCGCCATTAGATTCTTCCGCTTGACTTTCTCAAAAACTACTCATGAAGATTTACTTTCAAGCATGTTGTTTTATGGTCCATCGATTAATATACTTGTATATCTAATTTTTGCAGAATTTTGTTCAGGACAAGTCAAAATGTTGGACCCGATTTCAGAAATTTATACTCGTAAACATATGTTATTGTAAGACATTAACTAAGAAAGATAAGCTGTAAAAAGTTTTCTTCAAACATATCACAAGTGTTCTATGGCACATATGAAACCGATAGTCTATATCAGTGATAAGTTGAGTTGATTTTGAGTTTAACGTCCCGTTAAGCAGCGAGGCTATATGAGACGTGGACCTACTGATTAACGTGGAATCCGAACCGCATAAGCTCCCGCCGGGAATCGAACTCTATATCAGTGGTTTTCAACATTGTGTCGCGACACATTGGTGTGTCATGCAGTCTCCTCAAAAAATTTAACAATAATAATTAGTTAAAATCGAGACAGACTGTACCAGTCAACACCTCCAGCAGTAGAAATAATGCTCAGTGCTATATAGAGTCATTATAAAAACTAATTCGTTTCACTATTATAATAGATATTATTATTATTATTATTAATAATAATAATAATAATAATAATAATAATAATAATAATAATAATAATAATAATAAAATATCCAACAAACGTGTCGCGATGTCCTGGACTTCAGTAAAGTATGTCGTCCGTCTAAAAAGGTTGAGAACCACTGGTCTATCTCGAGTCAAACCTTTTGTAGCATGTTGCGTTCAATATCAATTCATTTCATGCTCACTGCTGACTCCAAGCGGCAGAAAGTAGAAACACTGAGAGTGAAAACTTAATTTTGAAAGTTAACCTTTCGAAGCATATGTTCTCACCAGTGGCGTATTTACGATTTTGTTTCGGGGGGGGGGGCTTTGCCTGAAAATGTGAAAATTCTGCAAGATATTTCATATACTTTACTATAGTAAGTAAGATTTCGGGAGGGGCTTAAGTCCGGAAACCCCCCTAAATACGCCTCTGGTTCTCACAATAATATATGTTTATTAGATTTCACAGGGAAAAAAAAATCTGAAATCGGGTCCACCACTTTGACATGCCCTTCTCTTAAAGAAAAATTAAAATTTTGGAATAAATTCTAATTTTGGGCCATTTCTCATTAATCATACCGTAATACAGCCATAATGAAAGCTTTATGATTGTATACTTTACCATCTACCTTTATCAGGCTACCGTACAGTATCATTTTTTGTTTGGAAGAAAATAGTTCTTTTTGATTTTCTCAAAAACTACGCATAAGGACCCATACTAATAGCGATTCTTTTCGGCTAGATGCGATCTATGCTATAGATGGATGTATTTATCATTTTCGGATATATTTTTTTCCATTTGCAGAATTTTACAATTTAATTTCATTAACAGCGTTAACATTTTTGTTTTTACTGTATTTTGCTCAACAATTTCCCAAGAATACGTGTGAAACACATGCTTACATATGGGCTAGTGTGAAACAGACATGGGCACTCTTACTCATTTTGGCCTCATGAGAGCCGTCCTCACCCTCACTCACGCATATTTCGATAGGTCCGAGTGAGAGAGAGTAAGTGTGAGTGTGAGATAGTTGATTAAGTATGAATGTAAATGAGGGTGAGTTATCAATAAAATTTGAATCTGAGTGTGAGTGATGGCATCAATGATGTTTGAATCTGAGTATGAGTGAGGGTGAGGATATAAATAATATTTGAATCTGAGTGTGAGTGAGGGCATCAATGATATTTGAATCTGAGTATGAGTGAGGGTGAGGATATAAATAATATTTGAATCTGAGTGTGAGTGAGGGCATCAATAATATTTGAATCTGAGTGTGAGTGAGGGTGAGAACATCAATAATATTTGAATGTAAGTGTGAGTATGAGTAAGGACATTAATAATATTTGAATCTGAGTGTGAATGATGGCATCAATGATATTTGAATCTAAGTGTGAGTGAGGGCATCAATGATATTTGAATCTGAGTATGAGTGAGGGTGAGGATATAAATAATATTTGAATCTGAGTGTGAGTGAGGGCATCAATAATATTTGAATCTGAGTGTGAGTGAGGGTGAGAACATCAATAATATTTGAATGTAAGTGTGAGTATGAGTAAGGACATTAATAATATTTGAATCTGAGTGTGAATGATGGCATCAATGATATTTGAATCTAAGTGTGAGTGAGGGCATCAATGATATTTGAATCTGAGTATGAGTGAGGGTGAGGATATAAATAATATTTGAATCTGAGTG
Organism: Thermobia domestica; assembly: GCF_964235325.1. NCBI lineage: Eukaryota > Metazoa > Arthropoda > Insecta > Zygentoma > Lepismatidae > Thermobia > Thermobia domestica. The sequence goes on from NC_137454.1 coordinate 373,168,545, forward strand.
TGAGTGAGGGCATCAATAATATTTGAATCTGAGTGTGAGTGAGGGTGAGAACATCAATAATATTTGAATGTAAGTGTGAGTATGAGTAAGGACATTAATAATATTTGAATCTGAGTGTGAATGATGGCATCAATGATATTTGAATCTAAGTGTGAGTGAGGGCATCAATGATATTTGAATCTGAGTGTGAGTGAGGGTGAGGATATAAATAATATTTGAATGTAAGTGTGAGTGTGAGTGAGAGCATCAATAATATTTGCTGTTGTTGTTGATTTGGAGTTTAACGTCCCTTTCAGCAGCGAGGCTATATGAGACGGGACCTACTGATTAACGTGGAATCCGAACCACAAAAGCTCCCGCCGGGAATAATATTTAAATGTGAGTGTGAGTGAGGATGAGGACATCAATAATATTTGAGTGTGAGTGTGAGGGATTCGATTGAGGGTGAGTGTGCGTGAGAGTGGTTGCGTGAATCATATTTGAGGATGAGTGCGGGTGAGTAAGTGTGAGTGAAGTTTAGGAAAAACGCCTATCTCTGAAATGAAATGTTAAAGAAACAAAGTTGAAAAATTGTTACGAATATTCTGCAAGTCATGTGATAAATAGTAAAAACGGTACATTTAGCACGAGTAGAACACAGTAAACCGATTAATCAATGCGTAAAATCATATTTATTACTAGAGGTTGTACCTAAGTATTATAAATATGACATATAAAATGTCCTCAAAAACATACGAAAATTACCTAAAATTGTGAAAAAATGACGACTAAATTTGAAAATGTAACTTTAAAAAGAATACAACAAACATACGAAATGAGGGGCATGATATCCGCGATACCAGAAAAAAACCCACTAACTTCTTCAGTTGAAATATACAGTAGGCCTATAAGTTAAATTTGATGTTAAGTGAAGATAATCAAATAAAATATAAATTCAAACAATTTAATGAATAAGTCAAACAGTAAAATTATTCAGTGTAAAATATACGTATTTCCGAAATTTAAACCTACACTGAGAAAAATCCGTTCTCTGGACAGAGGTATATATTACAAATATACGGTATCCTCTTGCTTACTACAGAAATCAGACGAAACATACGTTATTCGTATGCTACATAGGCACTGCTCTTAGATGTTACATCATTCCGTTGCAGGATATCTGATATCTAACAGGAGTCTTCCTTATATTACATGCATATACGTACGTTATCTTCGTCAACTATATGTTATATACGTCCATTTGTATCCTGACCGCCTATATTCTTTCATACGGAAAGTACATACAGTTGGAACACTTATATAGAAAGTATTATAAAACACGCATTTTCAGTTATACGTTTGCTGTACGTTAAGTCCAAAAACTACAGGATTTACAAATGTAACATATGATTTTACGTACGAAACATACAATTTTCTTCTCAGTGTACTATGTGGCATCGTGTGATTTCGTGCGACTGCAGAGATAAAGAAATAATGACTCCGCATAAATCGTGTAATTATTGTTTAGAATTAAACAAATTGTATATGAAAAATAGGAAAGTGAAAATCAGAGACTTCCGAGAAGAAAGAGAATTTTGTAGGCATGCTCTTTCTTTCCGCTAGATTGTCGGAAAAGTAACAAATTTAAACATCAGAATTGATTTTAAAAATGTTACACCCACACACAAATTAATTTTGGAAATGTGTAATGAAAATGAAAAAGTCCAACTTTTTTCTCACTTAACTTACATAACTTTGCAGTACATCATCATTGTCTTAACAACGCAATCAAGAGCAAAGTATAATATATGTAGTTCAGATCCTTTTTATTTTGTTTTCTAAATTCCCATCCTATGAGAAAATATGTTTACTTTGGTGCAAAGTTCCGAGCTTATTATCAACATTAAAAAATGGCAAAAAGAAAAGAAAAGAAATATTACAAAAACACCAAAAATGACGCGAAAGTCCCCAAAACTTAAGAAAAATTGAAAATTGGCAAAATATTCAAAAATATGCACTTTAAAATCACAATTTTTGTTTCAGATCAAAGTGTAATGTTATATTTATTTAATGGGCGCGATACCAGTAAAAAGATGACATTTCATCAACTTCCGCCTCCTACTTCTTACACAATGTAATTCTGTGCGAATGACTAACTATTATCATAGATTGTAAATTATGTTTAATAAGATAAATTAATTCTTGTTTGGTCTTTCCTCATTCCCATCGACGACCAAACCTCAGGAATAAACGTCTATTATTAATTAATGATTGATTATCGTTCTTGGTATTCATTGGGAAGGCACATGACTTTGTGACTACATTGCAGAGCCGCTTCTACTTCAGAAGAAAAAATGAAAATGAAATGAAATCTGTGAGTTTTACGTCCCACGGTTATGCCGGTTAGGCTAAAGGAGACGGTGATGAGTAATGAATGAAATGGTGGAATGAAGAAAGTGGGAGGAAACGGGAGAACCCCGAGAAAACCCACGCACACGGTGTTTGTCCACCACAAAGTTCACTTGGCGGGGGCTGGGATCGAACCCGGGACCCCAAGCACCAGAGGTGAACTCTCTACCACTGAGCCACCGCGGCCCCTACTTGAGAAGAAATTCTGAAGAAATAATATATATATATATATATATATATATATATATATATATATATATATATATATATATATATATATATATATATATATATATATATATATATATATATGTAACACTTTTCTATCCAATTCTCTCTAGTAGTTACCAAAGCTTTATACCCGAAGATAAGAAAAAAAATAAGTTCTTGGCGTTATAAGAATTTTTTTTTTTAAAAAAAGAAGAAATTACGCATATTTGTAGCATTTACGTTGCATGGAACTTGCTGAATTTTCGCAACCAGGTCGTAAAAGCTGACCCAAAAGGTGCAGTCATTCATCTCATAATAAAACTACGACTTTTCACATAAACATCCAGAGGGAAGAGGAACATATCACATCTGTTGTTCACAGGAAAAGTACCATATTTTGAAACTTGGATATAAGTAAAAATGTTGACGTGGGATTTTTCTAGGAAACTCACTGTTATAAAGTGCAACTTTTGTTTATTGAAAGCAAAGTATCATTTATTTCGGTATTTTTTCCAACCTATTGTAATATAAAAAATCTTTTAAAAAGACAGTTGGAAAAGTTATTTTCAAAATAACTGTGATTTTACTTTTCTTTTATGCTACTTCCAGTAAATCAGATCAGTTGTAATCCTTATCATATTAATGTTAAACTAAATAATGAAAGAAAAGAAATAATTCCTGAAAGTTAACATCTATAGGTATCGTGGAGAGAATTCCGAGGGCACGGTCGATCAGTAACAGAGTGAGCTTACCTCTGACAGTAGCGGTACCTAGTTCGATCCCAGTTTGTGGCAGACAACATCTTATCCATGTGTTTAGTCGGGGTTCTTGCTTTTCCTCCCATATTCTCATTAATCAAATATTTTATAACCATTCACTTTCATTAACTCTCCCCGGAAGGTACACTCATGTCCAAAATTATTGTCGCATGTCTATAAATGTGTTTTTGTAGGAATACAATTTGAAAACTATTTCGCCCGGTATTTCTTATAGTGTTAGTATGTGTATAATCGGCAAAGACATGTATGTGGTAAATTTCATGTCAAAAGAGCAGGAAATAAGAATATTAAAACGAAAATAAAATTTACTTGTCCATTTAGCAACATGCTACTCACTCTAATTTTCATATTTTATAATTCTTTTCCTATGAAATTTACCACAAATATACATTGCTCGATTATACACATAGTCAGTGGCGGATCCAAGATATGATCAAGGGAGGGGCTAAACCATAATTTGCCGTTCTATCCAGTGTAAAGCTGAATTGAAGCCCATTTTATCCAGTGTAAACCTGAGCGTCAAGGGGGGGGGGCTATAGCCCCTTAGCCCCCCCTTAGATCCGCCCTTGCACATAGTGTCAGTATTAAAAATACCCTGCAAAGTCATTATCAAAGCAATTATATTCATACAAGAAGACAATTATAGATATGCGACAATCATTTCGGACATGAGTCAGTGGTAGAGTTTTTACCCCTGCTGTGTAGGGTTCCTGGTTCGACCCTCGGAAAAGCAAGTTTATGGTGGACAAAACCGTGTTCGTAGGTTTTCTTGGGACACTCTCGCTTCTTCCAGGATTCCCATCCCACCATTTCTTCCATCATCAGTCACTTGCCTTAATCACCGTCTCTGTTAGCCTAAAGGGCATAATTGTGGGACCTTAAACTGAAAGATTTCATTTCATTTCCAAAGATGATCACATAATTAATTTATAAACACGCATTGTTTGTTCTTCGGATTATTTTAATTAAATTACATATTATAGGATTATAACAAACTCCCCCCCCAGCACAAAAAAGCAGCATGCATTAATTATTAATTTAATTTAACTTATTGTACTTCTTTCAACTATCTTCTACTATCTATCTAGAATCTGATTTAAAACATTTTGGTGGAATTTCGTAGAGACCGTTTGAGTTGATATGAATACTGTATAAAGGATTCAAAATATGACAGAAAAATATAACCGTGTATAAAAACCTACCTTGAATAGCGATCCATTAAAAGGAAAGAGATCTGGACATAAACCAACCGCTCCTCTTCCACAAACATCCTGATGGAGGTTATGAAGCCCATATGCCATTGTATATATTGCTTTGATCACGAAAGACAATTTGGGGTCCTGTTTGTATTTGTGCTGGAGCTTTTCTTTGCCTGCAAAAAAGGGAACATTTATCATTCGTCACTTAAGATTGAGAAATCAATAAGAAAAAGACAAGGACATGGAACTATATAAACAGATTGTAAAATCTCAAGACAAAATTATAGGCATATATGAAGACCAGAGATGGACATTTTGCCAATTTCAATCTAATTCATTATTAAATAAAATATACAGACAACTGCGCTAAACATTTTTGCTTCTGTTTTTAAAATTAGATTTTGGAGGAATAATGTGGTATTTAGTGACCTCTTCTCACATGCACTGATCGTCCACATATTCGTAACGCAGCAAAGGGGAAAGGAGTTAGGTCTTGCGTTACGAAGTGTGACAAACGGGGTGAAGGGGTTTTACGTCTTCGTTACGAAACGCACTCTTTTTGCTATAATTTTTATTTTTATTCTCAGGTTAATGTGCAATCTTACTAAGTTCTTTTCTTTTTTAAAAATAAGCCAATAAATATTTCTACTGCTTTGCGAAATTGCGAACATATAGCTTATGTAAATTGAATAGAATCGAAGACGCTACTAGACCGGTATGACTGATGAATCCTGCATGCATTACATAAAATAATACTAACGTATGCCAATTTATTGGATGGAAATCCGGACATCGACATACACAATTTATATCCACACATAGCTCATGTAATAATAACCATGTTAGCATGGGGGTAATTTAGAATGCAATCTCATGACGAATTTAACCATTTAATTTTAGGTAGAGCAATAATTTGTTAAGATGAATAGTTTTGATTGCATAAATAAAACTAGAGATATCAGATCAGATAATTACTTCAAACTGGTGCTGTGGCCTTATGAAAAAAATCAATAATAACTGTCATATTAAATTAGAAGTTAGATTTTGATGTGAATGAAATTGGTAATGAAGTCGAATAATAGAAGTGTGTTATCAATTTGTAACCAGTATGTACTCACCAAGATTTTGATCAGAGAAGATTAAGAGATTGAATCTTTCTCTGTGATGATCTCTTTAAAACTCTCTCTAGTTCACTACTCTTTATTTCACCTACCTTTTTTTCCTAGTTTTTGGTAGCGTCATTTCTTCCGCTTACAATTACATTTTTAAGAATTTCCTCATGACTCGAAATAGGAGGTGTTTGTTATTGACTTGACACATTGCTGCATAACATGTTATATTTCCTATTAAAAGAATGTTTTATCCAGACATAGTTTAGAGTTATTAGAAGACTTCCTTAATTGCTCTAAAAATATGAACGACCTAACAGCACCAGAGGTGGATTTGAATTTTTATTTCCATTTAAAATACGAAAATTTACAAATTATTAATATCAAGATTAATAAAATATTATTTGCCCTTTACCAATTCGCTCCTGTCATATTACAATACTCCGTTTTGTGGCTATCGCAGCATTGCATTTACCGTACATACTTTTTTCGAGTTAATTGTTAGTGACCGTAAACACAACTTGAAAATGCTCTCGCGTTCCCACTCGTATCGCTATTTCTGAGAATTTTGTTCAAAACTTTCGATTTGAATCATTAGGCCTACCCACTCTATTCTTCTAAGGGGTTTTGCATGTGAAACAGAAAAAACTCTTTTTCGTAAAATAACATTTTACCCGACGGAACGATCTACAATTACCAAAGCAAAATAAGATATATATAAAGCCTAATTCGTCGGATATTCATCTCGTATTGATTTTTTTTTTAATTTTTGGATTTGAATATTTCCGGAGAAATCGAGTTTATTTACATTCTAGCGCTAATTTAGGACAATAATAATTTGAAAAGGGGTAAACTGAAGTCTAAATGAGGTGCTCGAAAGCTTGTTCACAAACGAGATATCTGCTGAAGATAGTGTCTGATAAAGCCATTATGTTCAATTAGTTAACGAAACTGTTACACAGTTATTATCTATATATATAAAAGAGAACGCACAAATCCTTTGTGAACTCATCACGCTAATACGGCTGAACCAATTTCTTTCATTTTTGGGGGGTTATTAGGATTTGGACCCTAGATGGTTTTTATCATATCACTTTAATTTTTAATTACCAGTGTCTTGAGATAATTGACCATTCAAGTGTCCATACGTACAAATCCTTTGTTATTAGTTCATCATAGGTAAAAATAAACGTATTTATATGCAACCCGCATGACCATGCGACTCGGCGGGTTAACATAAATGACAGGCGCTATAATTTTAACATTTACTGCAATTTGAAAGCGAAAAAGTAAAAATTATCTAAGTAACAAAGTTTATTGCGTTCCGGGGTGACCGCAGCGAAGCGGGGTGAACGCTGCTAGTTTTAAAATAAAAACAAAGTTCGCTTTGTTCAGTGATTGGTATTTCTATTAAGTTAAGATGGGTGCCGTCTCCTTAGGACAGTGGTTCTCAACCAAAATTCCTATCACGACCCCCATTTTATCACATTCTCTTGCCTTTGATCCCCTTTATAATTCCTGGTTTGTGTGGGATTTTTAATACACTTGTTGCGAAGATCTCACGGTATCAATCCATTTCTATAACAGTAGAATCCATTTCTTGTATATAGTGGGATCGATTTCTTGTATATACTTCCCTAAAAGCAAATGGATTAAAACCAAATTTGGTCATTTCATTCATCCTACGCTTATCTTCACGAAATCATGAAATCCTCTCTCGACTCCTAGGGAATCGCGGCCCTCAGGTTGAAAAACCCTGCCTTAGAAAAACGACAGTATGCAATTTCGAAGAATTAAGACTGGTTAATTAAACAATTATATGGGGTTAAAATATTATTGCGGCACTACAATTTTTAATACTTTGATTTATTGGCGAGAAAACACTAGAAATGTATTCAGAACACAAGCATTTTGTAATTAAAATTCTACCATTAAAAACCCTCTTTTTTATTGTAATAAACCCCAAAATAAGCAAAATTGGTGAAAAAACAAAAATCAAAAAGTGTTAGGTAAAACAGGGGGGAGTTGTTCGACCTTGCGTTACGAAGTGTGACAAGGGGGAGAGATTGGTAGACATTGGTCAAAAATAGCGTTACGTAATATGTGGACAGTCCCTTATTCGTAAAATTAGAATGGTTAACGTGCTCTGAGAAATTTCTATTTTAAATTTTTCTGTTATGAATTTCTATTCTTGCTATTTTTAAAAGTTATTTTCTTGTTATATATTTTACTAGCTGAATACCTGTTCTTCGCACGGGAAGAATACTTTCATTTTGCACATAAAGGGCTGAATTTGGACTTAAACAGCATCGGAAGTGTCACTCTTCCTCTCATCGACCAAGAAAACTATGGATTCGACAATAATATCGGCCATTTTCGATCGGTGTTTCGATCATATTTGACTTACACTTTTTAGAAGTTTTGTTGCAAGTTTTTCACGTGCAACTTGTGTCGGACATTGGCCTTACAACGACGGAGACAAATAGCCTTGCTGCTGATTTCTCCATTAAAAAATAATCAACAAATCAATCAATCAATCTTAAATTTAATGAAATTATGCTGCATCTACTCCTGAAGCATTTATTTATGAGATGTGGATAAAATCATAACAGTCATCTTGAGAAAACTCCGTCCACAGAAAAGTCATCTGTACAGGTAAAGTATCCCTTATGAATTTATTCATGAGAAAAATCTTGTCATATTGTTTGGGTATTGATGAAATATGAACAAAGTCGTCTGAATTATTTTTGAGAAGATTGCACAATAAAACTTACCTGCAAGAGTGAACTGCCCCTTACGAATCTTTTTACGATAAATGATATATGCTGTATTGAAAACTTATTAATAAAATTCATTCATGAAATAATTACGAACAAACTCAAATGAGTCGTTTTTGCGGTAACTGCCACAAAAGAATTTAGCCTTAATCTTAAAACACTCCCTTGCGAATTTGCACATGAAAAATTACTTATGGTACAGTCTCCCCCCTTATGTATAAAGGTAACAAAGGAAGTTCTGTCACTTTTTCAATTACCACCTTCGAACATCGATATGTCACCTAAGACACACTTGGAAGATCAAAAATAATAACCATCACCATCGACGACCTTCTGCTAACGTTCTGGATTCCATTGCGGTAGAACTTGATGAGCCATAAAGCGAAGAAGTATCAAGTACATTTTGCATCTCTACTTGGGATTTGAATTGGCGTCTTCTAAGGTGATTGTCCAAAGAATAGAACAGGCGATAATCGGACGGTACAATGTCCGGGGAGTATCATGGATGCATTAGTGTTTCCCATCCAAGGCATAGAATGGTGTTCCGGGTTATCCTAGCCACGGGGGCTTAGCGTTGTCCTGTAACAGGAGGACCCCTTTGCGATTCAGAAGCCAGAGTTTTGAGTTTTTCTTGAACACGGCTGTACTGGTCACAGTACTCACAAAGGAAGAGAGGGAGATTATATATCGAAGTGGAAGATGCCTTATACACCAATCGAAAGCATTAATGACGCCTATTACAAAACTGTAATATATTTTTTTTTGAATGCATATACTGTGCGAGCTATATGAATATACAGGGTGTCCAGAAAATTCGTTCCCACCTCTAGAAATTGCAAACGGTGAGACAGATTCCAAAACATAAAAACATTTGTTCGAACATTTTAATAGTACAACATATCAAAGCAAAAAGTGTTGTCCCAGGGCCACCAGCAGGATCACAGGTGGGGTCTAACTCAAAAATTGCAAATGGTAAGGGAGTCAAGTAGCATGTCGTTGGAAAGCTATTGGGAAATGAAAGAAGACGAAACAGCTCTCGACTCTCTAAAATTACTCTGTGCAAAGTGGCGGCCGGTCGAACTGTCAGCAAAAACGTGTTGTAAAGTCTATCGCCACATTCCAAAAAACTGAAACGGTAAGACAGATGTCAAAACACCAAAACGCATGCCATCATTTTATAAATACAATGATTGAGAGTAAAAATATTTATCCCAGGGTGCTCCACAGAGTCCCAGACGGGGTTTTACTCTAAATTTTCAAATGACGAGGGAGGTCAAGTAGTATATAGTTGGAAAGCCGTTGTTAAATGAAAGTAGATTGAACAAGTCTGGATGCTTTACGATAACACTGTGCAAACATCTTGCCTTTTAGTTCTTTCTGTAGTCGGTTTTTCTTTTGTTTTCACTTTAATATTCGCATTCAACGGAAAGAAAGAAAATGCCCCGATTGTGAGATTCTGCTTTTGGGCCCATTAATGCCTAAATAAATAAATAAACACAATAAAATAAAAGAAAATTGAGAAATATAAGAAAAGAAATAAACAACATTTGACATCTTTGAGTATAGAACTGACTAGTTAACATGTAATGTAGATTAGTGGTATTTATGCTCGTTGTCTGGATTATCAAGTATAAAATGATTCAAATTTTTAAAAAAATTCTTGTAGCAGGAACAGCAAATACGTGCAAATGTCTCATAATGACAACAAGTCCCGATTGCAAAATGGAAAGCGAATGCACTCGGAGAATCGAAATGAAGATGCATATTTTGACCGGCCGCGATTTTACATAGGGTAATTTTAGAGTCAAGACCTGTTTCGTTTTCTTTCATTTCCTAACAGCTTCCAACGATATGATACTTGATCCCCGTAACATTTGTAATTTTTGAGTTTGGCTTCCGCCTGGGACCCTGCGACAACACTTTTTGCTTTGATACGTTGTACTTTTAAAATGATCAAACACGTGTTTCCCTATTTTGGCATCTGTTTCACCGTTTGTGATTCTAGGGGGTGGAAACGGATTTTCTGGACACCCTGTATATTCATATAACTCGCATAGTATATGCATTCGAAAAAATTTATTATAGTTTCTTAATAGGCGTCATTAATGCTTTCGATTGGTGTATAAATCATCTTCCACTTCGATATATAATCTCCCTCTCTTCCCTAGTCAGTTACATTGATGCTCTGACCAGCTGGTAGCAGTTCCCGATGCATGATGCCGCGAGAAGTCCACCAAACACACAGGAGGACCTTCTTCTGGTTCAGTGCTGGTTTAAGCTAGTTGGAACTTGTTCATGGGATGCTAACTAATGATGACGACGCTGTGCAGTTTCGTACAGGACCCACTTCTCATCACACGTCAACACCCTGTCAAGAAATTGCTTCTTCCTCAGACGAGACAGTAAAGAAACACAGGTGTCTGCTCACGTTACCTTCTGGCCTGGAGTCAAATCATGTGGGGCTGGGACGCATCGACCCAACTTGTAGTGCTTCCCAAGTTGATGGAAATGCTACCGAATGATTTCTTCACTTACACTGAATTGTAGTTCCAGTTCCTCACATGTCTGGCCACTGTTCGCCTCAATTGCTAGCTGAAGATATTCCCGCACGTAGTGCGTCTTCGAGTATTTCGTCATTGTCCCTAAACTTGTTAAACCATCGCTGCACTGTGCGCATAGTCACGATATCCTCACCAAAGGCCTAGCACATCCTCCGCCCCGCTGCAGCGCCGTTTGACCCCAGTTTGAACTCGTACAGCATACACGCACTTATGACGCTCTGTGAAGGTCCCATGTTCACTCTGTCCTTACGCAAGTTTACGATGTAACTGAATTGCCACAACCAGGTAGTATGTTGGATATACCTACACCAACAACTGACCTTCACCTTATCTCCATTCGCATTCAACTCATGGTGTGAGGGCCAATTGAACACGGACCTCCACAAAAAGCGACAGAACCTCGTATTTGACTTACATTTTGTTTTTTTTTTTTAGAAATTTTATTGTGAGTTTTTCACGTGCAGCTTGTTTCGGATATTGATCTTATCCATGATGGAGAGAAATATCCTTGCTGCTGATTTTTTCATTAAAATTTAACCAAACAATCCATCTTAAATTTAATTAAATTATGAAGGATTTGTTTATGAGATATGGACAAAATCATAATAATTATCTTGGGGAAAATTCGTCCGAAGAAAAGTCACCTGTAAGAGTAAAGTATCTCTTAAGAATTTGTTCATGAGAAATATCTCGTCATATTGAGTATTGATGAAATATTTATTTATGAGATAAGAAGAAAATAACCTGAAACGTTTTTGAGAAGATTGCAACGAAAACTCATCCAGAAGAGTAAACTACCCTTTACAGATCTTTTTATCATAAATGATTTATATTGTATTGTAGACTTATTAATGAGACATCCACTTATGAAATAATTATGGACAAACTCAAATGGGTTGTTTTTGAGATAACTATCAGAAAAGAACTTGCCCTTAATCCTAAAACGCTTCCTTGTGAATTTGTTCATGAAAAATTACTAACGATACAATCTCCCCCTTGACTGCTAGAACTACACGGTCAAAAAAATTAGGGGATCAGAAGAAAACCCATGTAAAACTTCTTACGAATAATGTGACAACACTGTATCTGATCCAGTTCGGATTAAAATCGACTAGCACAATGAAGGAACAACGTGCAAACGAACCGTTTGAAACACCTGTGCACGTGATCGATGACGTGGCGCTACTAGAGGTCATTTTGTAGTGTATCGCTGCCAACACATTTCAGCTCCGGGATATCTCTGTTCTCATTGTGAGTGTATAGTTCGACACAAATCCACGTAGTAAAATGGCACAACAACGTGATTTGCCAGAATCGCTAGCAAGGCGAGCTGTCGGAAGGTTGGAAACTGGTCAGTCACAGCGGGAGGTGGCAAATGCCATAGGAGTGGCACAAAGTGTGATTTCCCGATTGTGGAATCGATTTCAAATAACTGGAAGTGTTCGAAGAAGACCAGGACAGAGCCGTCCACGAGCAACCACAGCCAGAGGCGATCGTTATCTCTTGTTAATAGCCCGTCGAAACCGGTGTCAGAATGCAACTCTGCTCCAGTGAACCTTTCGAACAGGAACAGGACACACAATATCCACTCAAACGGTCCGCAGTCGCCTTCGAGAAGGTGGCCTCTACGCACGTAGGCCTATGGTGTGTGTCCCATTGACTGCATGACACCGTGTTGATCGAAGAGTGTGGGCGGAGGAACATCGTGGGTGGGGGCGCAATAAATGGGGCAATGTTTTGTTCTCTGACGAGTCTCGATTCAGTGTGGAGCCTGATATTCGACGTGTTTTGATCTGGAGGGAGTGTGGAACACGACACAATTCCATGTTTGTGCGAGAAAGATTCCAGTATCATGGTGGTGGACTGATAGTGTGGGCAGGAATCAGCATTGGTGGGCGTACTGAGCTCCACATCATCCGAAATGGCTCTTTGACGGCTCTCAGGTATAGGGAGAGATCCTGCATCCTCTTGTTCTTCCTTGCCGTTAGGCCAGGAATTGCCGCTAGGACAGTACCTCCAACAGTCATTCCAGAGCTGGAAGTAGCTCTTCTGGATGAGTGGCACAACATCCCTCAAGAACTCATCGATAATCTGATTGAATCCATGCCACGCAAGTGTGAGGCTGTGTTGGCTGTTCGAGGTGATCATACGCCATATTAAGGAACAACCAGTGTAGTTGCCTTGCCTGTTTGTGAGCAGTTCGAGAGGTGCACACACAACCGTCTTGTTTCATGAGCCATGTGAACAAGGTTTTCCGTGCCTCAACACCAGTATATGGTTTATTTTTCTAGTGTATCTTACAGCATTCCTTCTTGTATGATATACATGAGTCAAATCCATACACTATCTTAAGGTCTTGTGTGATATTTCAGCTGATCCCCTGATTATTTTGAGCAGTGTATTAAGTCATATCCAGCACATTTGCAGGTGTTACCAACGCGTGAACGGATGCAACTTACAGTAACTTATACGCCGACTACAATTGGTAAACTTAAGTAATACTAAACATTGTTTTGATGTGGACTTGTTGATCCACGAGAAATTTCTTCATTTTAAGATGAATTTCTATTGTTTGGAGCGTGTTGTCTATGAACATCATATATCAATGACATAGTACCTTGTTGTGTTTATAATGTATAATTTCACCACATTCTGCAAGTGAGAAGAAAGTAAAACACTGATCATACATGAATTAGAAAATGATTAAAATAAATTGAAAATATCAAATCTGGAACAACTAAAGGAAATAAGTTTGTAATTCTTTGTCTCCATTCATTGATCTACTTCAGTTCCTCGTTATTTGAACACATCTTTGTGGATTTGAATCCGGCCCTCATGAGTAGAAATCCAATGTGGCAATCACTTACCTACGCCAATCAGGTGCATAATCTTGCACAAAAACTATTGGCTAGTTAAAAAAAAAACTTTCACGTAAAACCAGACGAGATACACTGAGAAAAATAAAACATATGTGGAGTACGTAAAAACGTAGGTTACATATGTAAATTATGTAGTTTTTGGACAACGCACAGCAAACGTAAAACTGAAAAACTATATTTTATACGTACTTTCCGTATAAGCATTCCGAATAAACGTACTCTCCGTATGAACGAAAGAACTGTATAGGCGGTCAGGATCTGACATACAGATGGACGTATGTAACATATAACTGACGTAGTAATACACGGAAGACTGTTAGATGTCTAACATCCTGCAACGGCATGATATTACGTTTAAGCGGGAAGGTATGTAACATACGGATAACGTATTCTTCGTACTGATTTCCGTAGTAAACATAAGGATTCCGTATATTTGTACAATATACCGCAATCCAGATAACGTATTTTTTCTCAGTGTACTAACATCAGTTAAACTAACATGATACGAACGTAAGCAGGGCTATGGTAGGATAATGTACCAAAAATTTTCGAAATCCGTGCAGCGGTCTAGAATGAGTTTGCCGTCAAATATCGTTAAATTTATTATAATTTATAAGGTTATAAAAAAAAAACAGCCATGGCATTTTAATGTGACGAGACTGAGTATTGTAGGAAATCAGGCGTGCACCCAGAAATTTTTGTTGGGGGATGGAGATCCAATACTACAAGCTGCTACGTCTATTGAACGGGAATTATTCTGCATCCGGGAAGAGACGGTAAGTAATTGTAAAATGCATTCACCCATACTTGCAGAAAAAAAGTGATAGAACTAGATTGTTTCTATAAGGGAAAGAACACATATGAAGTGTAAGATCAAATTTTCACGCTATATCAATCATTTCCCTGTTAATCAAATTAAATTTATTGAGAAAGTGTACAAATGTATGTTGCTTTAGGAAGTTTAGAGGGGAGGAAGTCCGGATCCGTTGGACCGTTTCCCGTGATGCACTCCTGTATGAAATGTCGATCTCTGGTTATTCAAATTATCAACAGTGTTAAGTTACTTCAACCAAAAGTAACTCAACGTTTTATAATAACAGCGTTAAAAAATAAACCATTGATATAGAAAAAAAAGTGTTTTGGAAATAATTAAAAGAACAAACGTTAATGAAACGAAACTGTGTTTAATTTGCTGTACACGTTTGAGAAATCCACTTTGTTTTTCCAGTCGATTATAAAGTATTGGATACATTTTGAGTGAATTAATGTTTTGTTTGATCTATTGCAATTAGCTACAGATTTTTTAATTGGGAACGATGCAGTTTTTATGATCTAATTTTTGTTACACGCTTGTCGTATATACACTCAATCGAGAATAATAAATTAAATATAACAATTCAGCTAGTTTACAGTTCTAATTGAATTTCGATAACAAAATTGCCTTTAAATAATTCAATTGTTTTATGAGTGGCTTGATTTTTTATGCATGATATAGGGCAATAATCCTTCCTTCCGTAATAATTTTCATTTTATTCCATCTCAAGATCTCTAAAATACACCGAAAGTTTGGATGGTCGGAATTTAAGTATTGTCTTTCTTACTTGATTTTTACGGGGTATTTCTATTTTTAGATTCAAGTCTGTATTTACTCATGTGAGTAAACAAAGCATAATAATAATAATAATAATAATAATAATAATAATAATAATAATAATAATAATAATAATAATAATAATAATAATAATAATAATAATAATAATAATAATAAAGTTTCATTTTACAGATATGGAACTTCAAACAGATTTACAACTTCCGCTGCAAATATTGAAAGCATGAAACCTGTTAAGTACTAAATTTCTACAACTTCCAGTCTTGCAAGAGATATGCGTGAAACTTCGAACGCTCAGAACCGCACGAAAATGTGCTTAGATTATAAGTCGCTCATCCCAAAAGCAGTAGATGAGTCATTCCCATGCAAAACGACACTGTTGTTTGCTAGCTCCATTCGACAGTGGCATGTTGTACCTGCACGAACCAGGCCAGTAGCCAGCCCAAAAATGTAGAGGGGGGAGGCCGGTAGAAGTTAAGGAGGGGGCCCGATACAACCATATTATAGTTCATCACCATATTATAATTCATTTGAAAGCCTACCGTGAAACTTTTAGGGGGACCAGTAAAAATTTAGGGGGACCGGCCCCCTAGATCACCCCTGGATACAAGCTGGCACGAACAAGTATCTACTCTAGTTGTGTGAATGGTACAGCTGCTGTAGGAGGCCTTCTTTTGAAGTATTCGGTTGTGGGTTAGAGTGTAAAGAGTGTACAGTGGGCCACAGAAATTCTTGATGCACAAAGTCCGCGAGATAGGCAACCCAACTAACGCCTGCTCCAAGATTAATTGCGCCTGGTAGAGTAGCTAGAACAGCAGCATGAAGTTGCCGCCAACTGTTAAAAAACAAATTGTAAAGTGTGCAGAGGTGACGAGAAACGCTGGCTGACGAAATGACAGAAGGGAGTCTTTGGATATTTGTACTCACAGTAAACAGCACAATACCAATATATATACGGACACCAGAGGCACCGATGAGAAGATAACAGTCGGGGAACTTAAATAATCTTATAATTAACTGAAATGAGGGATTATAAACAAGTTAACTTACTTCAAATCATTATGTATATATACGTATCAAATAATATACGGATAGATTATGTAAACACATTATTTTAGGATTATTTTTAAGTAAACACAAAGCCTTACGCTGAGTTTTGAAATTATTAGCAATAGTCCTACCTGCAAATCAATTAAAGTCTTTGAAGTCTTTGAGTTTTACGTCCCACACTTATGCCGGTTAGGCTAAAGGAGACGGTGATAATGAGAAATGAATGAAATGGTGGAATGAAGAAAGTGGAAGGAAACGGGAGAACTCCAAGAAAACCCACGCACACGGTGTTTGTCCACCACAAAGTTCACTTGGCGGGGGCAGGGATCGAACCCGGGACCCCAAGCACCAAATCAATTAAAATATGGTCGACCAGTCGGAGGAAGAGCCCAGCCTCCAATGAAAATTTTGGGTGTCTAACAGGGCCTGAACTCCTAGGTTCCGGCACCACTGATTAATACGTTATTACTTCGAAAGAAGAACTTGTCCGATTTCATTATTCGTTAAATGACTTTTGAAACTGCTAAATATTGGTATGCAGTAATTTATATATAAATATTAAAAATGAAAAATTCGATAACACTCAAACGAGTTGGAGAACCTATCCGTACTAAGCGTATTTCCCCTTAGGTTGTAAATAAAACTGAAAGTTCTTGATTTGAATAATATTTGTGAAAATTTACACATTGAGACACAAGGAGAAAAAGGAGAATATAGTGTCAATAAACAACAATTTAAAAGTGCACGAAATTAACGGTGAATATCAAATATAAAATCAATAACATAATTAACTCTGTAACTCGTTTTCTCCATTCATTTTTCTTTCTTTATTTTCAGGATTACATCATCACTGAATTTCTCCACTGGAGATTATCTTTCATTTAGCAGCATCCAACTGGAGCTCAGCCTTGTAAATGAAACATTTTTAAAAAATTGTTAACGGCGAAGGGGAGACTAGAACTCGAATCAGCAGTTTAGAAAACCACAATGCTAACCACTCACCTAAAGCGTTACTTATTTGGGCGCGGTTCAATAAAGAGTCTCTTCTGTTCGCTCAAAACAGTAGCTTGTTAATAGTCAAATTCAAAACACAAAAATATGTAGTTGAGAATTCGGAGGGTATTATATCACTGTATTCACTAAATTATTAACATTTCAGATTTTTTAAAAAACAAAATACAAAACTTCTTTATTTTGAATGAAATACGGCGCGTATATTATACTCATAAACAAACTAAAGACGAATCAACTACTGCGCATTAATTGTGGTTCAGTGGTCAAGGCACTTTACCAGTAATCCTAAGGTAATCAACTCTTATCCACGAACGACCAGTACATTTTTTTTTTACTTTAGAATTTTCGGTGGCGATTGATTAGCGATGACACATGTTCTAATATCTTCAGATATTTAAATACTCGGATTTTTCAATATTTGAACTATCAAATCTTTAGGAATAATAATAATAATAATAATAATAATAATAATAATAATAATAATAATAATAATAATAATAATAATAATAATAATAATAATAATAATAATAAACTAATAATAATAATAATAATAATAATAATAATAATAATAAACTAATAATAATAATTTATTATCACTCAGGGCATAACATTACAACCAGAAACGTGATATTTGGCAAGAATATTTCGGTTTTGTTTAGTATTGCCCACGAGAAGAGGAATTTCTCATCTCATTTCTAAATGCGCCTTTGGTAAACTTTACAATACACGCTCCAGCTGCGCATCGATATGTACGACCACTTTAAAAGGGTGTAGTAGAGTAGGGTAGGACACAGTAGAGTAAGGTAAGGATAAGTAGGGTACAGGTAGGAACGGATTAGCTCAAGTTTTGACCCATTTTCGTAGAATTAATGGAGTGACATTTCTATTTTTAATTTCAGTTTAGTACATGTACCAACAGTATTTAGTAGTTACTACCAAATGTTTTGGTCAAATTCACTAAATGCAGGTTTAGTATTTACAACCAAATTATTTCTATCCAAGCACCAAACCTGGATAATTTTAATCAAATGTTTGGTATTCCCAAGCAAATCCTACTCATTTGGTCATTATTTAATCAAAATTACCAAATGCATATTTGGTAATGATAACCAAATACTAGGTTCCTGCAACCAAACAAATCGTAACCAAATGATTTCGTGCTGGTGACCAAACGTTTGGTTGGCGCTATATTGACCAAACGATTTGGTAACCAGCACTAATTTTTGGTCAATCTGACCAAACCTTTTTCTCAGTGTATAACCATACTTTTAATAACATATGATTAACATAAATTAACAAATACTTTTTCATGAAGTACAGAATTTTTGTGCTCTCTGCACTAGCTCACATTTAGCATATTATTTTTTAAAGAAATTCTTGTTTCATATATCTCTTGTAACTGAACAAATTTTGCTATTATTCTTTCCCTCATTTGTAACTCAGTGACATTTTTTAAATATTTTCCGGGGCTGTAAATAAAGGTATTCTACATTCCTAAACTTATACATTTCCGTATTTGTTTAAAGCACATGAACTACTTTACGAACAGTAATGTGCGTTGTGGAATTATTAGTGACACTACCATAGTACGTAAGGTTTTAATGTTGATATCACTATTACCCCAACAACCTGTCGGTCTTCCCAATGGAGTTGGGAAAGTCCGACACTTCTTCATCGGTCATTTCAATTGTGCCTCCACAGCTACACATTGCTTTTGTGTAACATGTATTGTATCTGTCAACTAGCTGAAAGAACATACTTAATCATGGGCTATAATTCGTTTCTTTAATAATTCATTACAATCTTGTAGAAGCGTTAATGATCTTAGGGTATTGGTATTACCCCAAATGACCATAGTAATCACAGAACCACCATTACGAATATTCTCCGCTATCGATCGATACCCCTTCCACCACCATATCTCTACCACAACTCTTACAGTGCACCCTTTAAATACGGGAGGTCTTTTTGCCGGACCCTGTATTTTTTGTTATATATATATATATATATATATATATATATATATATATATATATATATATATATATATATATATATATATATATATATATATATATATATAAGGAATCCACTTTTTAAGTTTTGCAGTATATATATTTTTTAAATTCCTTGTATTTAGTGAACTTAAATTTTTACCCCCTATTTAAATACGAGGGTTGCTATATATATTTCTGGCCTAGGCAACACTAAGTGTTGCCAGGTGCAATCTGACATTTCCATTGGAAAGTTTGACATTTTGTAGCATAAATGTACTCAGAACTTTTTGACTTACGACAATTTTTTTTTCTTTTACAGGTACTTGAAGAAATCAACTTGGCAAAAAAATGGAATTAACTCGTGAACATTTTCGTGCGATCATTTTTCACAACTTTCGACGTGGATTATCACGACAAGAGTGCATCGATGAACTTAAATCTTTGTATGGCGACGAAGCACCATCCTATAGCACTGTGAAAAACTGGTACAACGAATTCAATCGTGGCCGACGCTCGCTCAAAGACGAATTCCGTGAAGGTCGTCCAAAAACAGCCGTTGTGCCAGAAAACATCGATGCCGTACGTGAACTGATAATGCAAGACCGTCATGTGACTTACCGTGAGATAGAGGCATGCCTAGGCATTTCTTCCACCAGCATACATTCGATATTGCATGAACACCTGGCCGTAAAAAAGGTTTGTTCTCGTTGGATCCCGCACAATTTGACAATCGCTCAAAAGAAAGCTCGTGTGGATTGGTGTAAAGAAATGCTGAAAAAATACGATCGCGGTGCTTCAAAAGACGTTTATAAGATCGTCACAGGTGACGAATCATGGATCTATGCGTATGAGCCCGAAACAAAACAGCAATCGACCGTGTGGGTCTTCCAAGACGAGCCAAATCCAACGAAAGTTGTTCGTGGAAGAAGCACTTCGAAGCAAATGGTCGCCTGTTTCTTCGGCATAACTGGTCATGTGGCGACTGTTCCGCTTGAGCAACGTAGGACGGTCAATTCTGAGTGGTACACCACCATTTGTTTGCCTGAAGTCTTCGGAGAAATTCGAAAAATGAACAAGAGAAGACGAATCATTGTGCACCATGACAATGCGAGCTCTCACACATCGGCTCAAACCAGCGCATTTTTGACCGGCCAAAACGTCGAAGTGATGGGTCATCCGCCGTACAGCCCTGACTTGGCACCCAATGACTTCTTTTTATTCCCACACATCAAGAAAAAAATGCGTGGTCAACGATTTTCGTCGCCAGAAAATGCTGTTGAAGCATTCAAAAACCATGTTTTGGAGGTGTCTCAATCGGAGTGGAAAAAGTGCTTCGAAAATTGGTTTGAGCGCATGCAAAAGTGTATAAATCTTGATGGAGAATATTTTGAAAAACAATAAAACCATTTTCGTTGATAAATATTCGTATTTTCATTATTAGGCCAGAAATATATATAGCAGCCCTCGTAGACATAATTTATTTTCCTGCCAAGATAAAATCTGAGGCTATTCAAATGTTAATAATGAATTCTTATTAATAATGAATTTTTCTTTTCGTTCAACTCGGCTGAAAAAAAAATTACGCAATGTTCTGCGGTTTCAAACCAGAACATTTTCATTTCGTGCAAAGATAGATTTTTTTTTAAAAAAATCTTGAATATAATATATGAAATGAAATCTTTGAGTTTTAGGTCCCAAGGTTATGACGGATAAGCTAAAGAAGACGGTTATGATGAGAAATGAGTGAAATGGTGGAGTGAAGAAGGTGGGAGGAAACGGGAGAACCCCGAGAAAACTCACGCACATGGTGTTGTCCACCACAAAGTTCACTTGGCTTGAGCGGAGATCGATGGTGTCTCACATAAAACCGGCACGCCTCACATACCGGTTACTTATCTCTAATTAAATTGCTTGTGGCATGACATCACTGTTTCGAAAGTGGCTACGCTGCATTTTATCGAAAAGTTGAGTGCAGTAGTGTGTTCGTGTGTCAGTTGTTGTGAGAAGTTCGATGGAGCAACCACCCCCACATGGAACTAAAGTATGGCCACATCAGGAACGTGTTTCCTGAAAATAGACTGTGGCCTTTGGCCCCCAAGGTCCCCGGACTTAACATCGTGTGATTTTTATTTATAGGGCACACTGAAAAACAAAGTGTATGCTGACAATCCTTATACAATAGACAATCTGAAACCGAACATTACTAGAGAAATTAACAACATCACGCCTGCAGAATTACAGCGTGTTGCTGGTAACGTCATCAAACGAGGTTGGGGGCCGCGGTGGCTCAGTGGTAGAGCGTTTACCTCTGGTGCTTGGGGTCCCGGGTTCGATCCCAGCCCCCCAAGTGAACTTTGTGGTGGACAAAAAACATGTGCGTGGGTTTTCTCGGGGTTCTCCCGTTTCCTCCCACTTTCTTCATTCATAAGAACGTAAAACTCAAAGATTTTCATCAAACGAGGTCAGTGATGCCTGGAGGCTCATGGCCACCACTTCCAGCATCTCTTTCTTTAAACAGGTAACGGTTTAACGTTACTATAATCTATTCATAATTGCTGTTAAAGTGTTACTTGAATCTCGTGGTGAGGCTTACCGGTTTTATGCGGGACACCCTGTATAAATAAGAAATTATCTTAGTAATTTAATCTGTCGTTGTAAAGATGTCAGGAAACTAACGTTGACCTCATCACTTAATATCGAAGTAACACTGCAACATTAAAATTAAGGTAAATACGTTAAATTGTTCTCTTTCAAAAATAATTGCTTGAATTCTATTTATTTATCTGTATCATGAGATAAGGCACATAATGATTATATCTATTGAAAAAGCAATCCAATGATATAACAACAAAAGAAAATAACATTTAATAAAGTGAGTTGGACAAATGAAAAATAGATATGTGTTGGGATACAGCGTACTCAAAATGAATGTGAAATCGATGAAAATGCGTTGTAATTAATATTCATGATTCAAAACAGAATAGATGAGTATAATATACGGTATATTGGAATCCTCATACATAACTTTCAGGAGATGAATTATCCGAATTACTGGAAGACAAACACACACTGTATAAGGTTAATGTGTCCCATACTCTTCTCATATGTTTGCAAAAGCCGAATGATGGAGAGTTACGTAATTTACTACTTACAACAACAACAACAGAGAGCCGGAAAGAGCAATTTGGGAGGAAACTAACCTCTAACTAATAATGGTAATGATCACTGGAGTGGTTTACCATTTCAGTCGCTGATTTTATCTCAATCTAAAGGACATTAATGCTAGATAAATGTTCTAGATGATGGTTATGGCAGCCAACTTAGCATACAGTTTCTTTTTTCCTAAGTTTCTTTCTCTTCCTCGGTGGATTCGATTCCATTACGGCAGGTAGACATCACCGCAATGGTAAAAATGACTCGTCCGTAAACGTGCACGAGAGAAATCCATGGAACAAGACAAAGTATGAGTTTTGAATTTTCATTTAAAGTATAAGGTAGAGTACGCGCAACCTGTTGATTTGGTCACCCACTTAACCAACACTACTTCAAACTTTGGATTGCAGTTCTTTGGATTGCATGGAGGCACAGTGGCTCAATGGTAGACCGTTTACCTCTGGTGCGTGGGTCCCTGGTTCGATCTCCGGCTAAGTAAGTTTGTGGTGGACAACATCGTATCCATTGGGTTTTCCACTGGCGCAAATCCAGGAGGTGATGAGGGGAACATGTCCCTCCCGATCTTGGAACTCGGGGGACTTTCCCCCAATAATCCGATTTGAAATGTGATTTTTATCTACATTGTGGATGATTAAGTAAAAACATACCAATTATAAATATGCATGTATTCATATTTCAGAATGTGTTACCGGCACTGATTTGTAATATTGATATCTACCACTACTTCATCTACATCTCCTGATATATAATATACAACAGGTTCACCTCAAAAATCAGATTTATCTACCGTGACACGAGTCTCATCTCTCCCCCTCCCAGAATAAGCCTCAAATCTGCCCGCCTCCTAATGTTGAAGACAACTCTGCTCCCGTGATCCTCCACAATACTGATTTCAACTTTGTAAACATATTTTGAAAATCGATATATATAGGCTGGCTCGTAATTCGATGCATTCCTTGCAAGGGAATATTCCACAACTACTTTTGAACATTTTCATCTGTATGAACCGGGGGTCGCAAATCAATAGTTTCTGAGTAATTTGCACATGTGTGATTCCTTTCAAATTTGTCAGCTAACGAGAGGTGCGCGAGAGAGCTTTACCACTTCCATATATTGCAGAGCGCTGAAACTTCACATGTGTAATCCTACACACCTATGTAGGTCATATGTTAATGTACAGCTCGAAACTCTGCACCGTTGCTGTGTTGTAGGTCCAAACGTGAAACAAAGTGTAGTGATCCAAAATCCATCACTGCACCTCAGAAAGCAACGTGGCAAACATCGCAGAAATACTTGTTTTGTAAAGAAAAAAAAATTGAACGGGATCGGATGAGATTCGATCTGGGGTCAAAACAGTATAAGAATTACTATTCCGGCACTCTACCCACTTTTTTTTTTATTTGCCATTTGCAGAAGAGTTACATGAAGCTAAAACAGCTTAGGACAGATATTCATTACATAGTATACGTAAATAATTTGAAAAATATTTGTGAGCTACATTAACAGAAAATTGTTTACAAGCAGTTTTAAGAAACATCACATATGCATATTCATTTCCATACGCATATGTGCCCATAAGATAAAAAAATCGTTTGACCAAGTAACCATGTGACGCTATTGTTTTTCGTGAAAGGAAAAAACTTATAGTCTGGGAACAAAGCATAATTATGATCAAACTTATGTGCAGGTTCTCGGCAAATCACACTTAACAGGCGTTGTAATTTAGCCCAGATAGAAGAAGAGTGAAGACACAACGTCAGTCTGTGTTCTAGCGTGTCTTCCTGATTATAGTGTTGACACATATCCGTAGGGAGTACACTAATACGTTTTAACTTAACATGAGTAGGTACGAGCTCATTCACTATCGTATACCAGACACCCACGACCGCTGATGTCAACGTGGTGTTATGAATATTGTACCAAATTCTGGACCAATTTTTCGTTGGAAATTTCATTTGGATACGCGGAACAATATTATTGCAAAGAGGTGCGTGGAAGTGTGTGGATAGAAAGCGGATATGGGAGTAGTTGGTAGGATCAGATAAAGGAACATAGGACCAACCTTGCATGCAGTGTTGAATATACACCGGGGCCTGTTTGAGTGACATTATATTAGGAGGATTAGGTGCAGGGAGGGAAGAGATCCAACAAGAAATCCATTGGTGGGGATTTGGTCAGTAACTTGAAATTGTTTATAATTATTAGCTAGAAAGAATGCAGTACATTTAGCTCTGACTGATATTAGGTGTCACAGAATATTTTGGTCCTAGAATATTTTTGTACCCCCAATAAATAAAAGAACATCCGAAAAAGAGGCAGGGTAATAAAAGTGACAGCGGTCATAACCGCAAATTATCTGTGCCTTCAGAAGAAGAAGGGCAACTTGGCACGCGACACAATAACTGACAGGTAATAAACAGACCGCTCAGAATCTGCAGATCCCTTCAACGAATGTTCCCAATTTCCTTTCTCTGTTTTATTTTTCTTTCTTTCTTTCTTTCTTCTTTTTACAAAGAATACAGTAGAACATATTTATATTTATAAGTTTTTTTTTTTTAATTTATTCTGGGTTACCCTTAGTGTTTTGCAACAAACATCCTGAATCGAATTCTGGAACATGTTTGTCACTCTTAAAAAGATAAAGATTGGTCAGAATTTTAAGAATTTATTGCCGAAATCTCAGTTTCGTGTGCTGATCTAAAATATCATATACCTATTAAATGGATAACTAGGTTAGATAGTTCGGATTCGGGTCAGTCACATTTGAAATAGAATTGAGAAACAAAAAAGAAGAAGAAGAAAGAAAGAAAGGAAAAAGAAAAGAAACTACAATGCTTCAAAATAAAATTACTGCTTTCTATTTTAATAATTGCTTAAGCTTATGTTTATTATATGTAGAGTTCAGAGCATAAGGCAATTAAGCAATAAAGTTGGGAGAAAAACAGGCATAAAATTTGTACTGTAAACTCTATTCCTTGGAAATTTCAAGTCTTGGACGGTATGCTTAATTATATGAAAAATTTTGCACTGTTTTTATTTATTTATTTTATTTTTTTCCTCTTTACATTCGCCTACTTTACCTTGATTTGAGACTTTCAAATTTCATCCTATTTTCCACTGACAAGTATCTGTAACTCTACTAGGAAATAATTATATATTATAACTATGTTGAAATTCATTGTACTTTGGCTAATGACAAACACTTTAGCATTTAATGTCGTAAAGGTCAGATCCACCAGTACTGTAAGAGAACGGTGCTTCAGCTAGAAATTCAAACTCCGATTAGTGATAATTTCATAGCCTTATTTATTACAAGTGTGAGCTCTGTAGTTAGTGGAAGGCGTGGATCATGAGTCAAAGTTGATGACAATGGGTTTCGGTGGATGATGGGCCAGAGTAAGTCATGGTGAGCCACAGTGGATCATGGTGGGTGCTGGGTCAGAGAGGGTTATGATAGGTCGTGGGTTCAGTGGGTCATGGGTCACGGTGGGTGGTGGGTCAGTGGATCATGAGTCAAGTTTCTATTGACCCACGTCATCTCTGTGCACAATCATGCAACCTATAGGACTCACCGCCACTTTCATTATCTGGTGTACAGTAGATCTAATTCAGATACAGCATGGCAAATGCTGACCGTGAAAAACCGCCTAAGTCGACTCTTTTTGAAAATTGATAGTTCTACATTGTGTAGAAGCGGCTAAGGCGAATTCATAAAATTGAGGAAGTTACAGCATTTCGTTCTGTCAAAATTAGCATGGTAACTGTTGTTAAATTTAACTTTAAACTGCTCTCCTGTAAAAATTACTTTTCTCAACTTAACCGGTTATTGACTGGAACCAGCTATTTATCTGGAATCTTTTCCAAGATGCGAAGTTTAAGAGTGTTTCTTGTTCTCTAAAAATAGCATCTCTAAAAATGGCATAATAAACGATTTAATCAATCTCGATAAACGCACATAAAATGATGATTCAGTACTAAATGTAATAGTTATTAACTGACTCCCGTTATGAATTTGTAAAATGCATTTGAAATAACACATCACCCCAGAAAGCAGAAAGGTGCTAAGCGCCAAATTGCAAATTTCTCAGGAGATGAATAAAAACGAATGAAACACTAATTAATTCCGATTCTTTCTTTCTTCTAGAATTCAGTTTTTACTACAAACCTTTCATATTGTCTCCTGCCACTTGTTTCCTTTCTGCACAACATTAAACATGGAATGGGTAGTCAGGATATGCGCTTAGCTGGAAATTAAAGAAACTGACGCTTAGCACCTTTCTGCTTTCTGGGGACGATATATGTAAATAGCAAAAGGATAGATTATATAATGTTTCTGAGAAACTGAATTTTCAATTGGTTTGGAGTATAATGCCTTTTCAGCAGGGCCGGATTTAGCATTTTGGCGCCCCTAGGCCCAATAAGTTTTTCCGCCCCCTAGTCTGGTTAAAGTTACTTTCCTAAAAACCTTTATTAAAAAATTATATCAGGCCTATATGTTAATTGCTTAAACACCACTCCACGATGCAATTTTATCATTGCAAGTTTTTTGAGGAATTTACTTGGTTCTGGGCTTAACAAAATACCGTTAATATATTAACAAAAGATTGGTGAATAACTTTGCTTTTGTTCGATTTAGCCATTTGGGCAAATAAATAAAAAACTGTAGTAAAAAAATAAGTAAATAAGTAAAAAAAGACAGCCAATTCTCCCGTGTTTGAGATCAATGTTGTAACGAAGTTGATGCATAATGTTGAAAAATAGTTTACCAACAATTATTTGTTCCAATGAACTTCAAAATCAGAATGCTTTATTAGCCTGATTTTTTTAATCAATTAAAAAAATATGTTAAGTTATGGCTATTTATTTTTATTTCTAGATATTTTTTTAAAAAAATCTCTCGGCCAAGCGCCCCCTGGGAGCTTGCGCCCATAGGCCCGGGCCTACCGGGCCTATTGGGAAATCCGGCCCTGCTTTTCAGCACCAAAGATGCATAAGATATAGACATACAGCTTCACATGAATCCGAACAACATTAGAACTACATCGGGGTCTTTCCCAGCGAAGGCGTGTATAGTAGCCATACAGGAACAGTGAGTTCGATAAACCGATTCCTAAATGCAGAAAAAGGCTTCGTTGACATATATATCCATTATTTGTTGATTCTCATCGTGAAAGTCGCATTAAACAGCAGTTTAGATTGTTAATTCATTAAGAACCTATTCCATCTTTAACTTTTAAGCCATTAATTTTTCTGTAGACTTACTTTTCTATTTTTATTTTTTGTAAACTGGAATTTTCATGACGTGATTTTATTTATTTTTTCCTCAAATCTAGTTAAATGTTCCTTGCTTCTTCAAAATACATTTGAATTACTTATAAATTTAATATTACTAAAATAAAATTTGATTATTAAATATAAAAATTATATTAATAAATTTAATTTTCACAAAATAGATTTGGCAACGAAATCAGGAAAATCGAACCATTAAAATTTCAGTTGATTAAGAAAGAAAATACTTCCCCATATAAACCAATGGGCTGAAAATCAAAGATGGTGCAAGTATTCAACATCTTTAATAACTACAACGAAAGGAAGAAATAAAACGAAAATGTAACAAATTGCTTGAAAATATCAAATTCCTATTCTTATTGGAACAAGTAGTTGTCGGCGTGGTTTGGTGGTTAGCATACCGAATGCCCATTACATGCGGCAGATTAGGATTACAATTTTATCCATATCATCAATATCGTAGCCCTCTCTGCTTGTTTAGTGGCTACTACGTGTGCCTTTGGTGTACGTGGTTCCGGATTCGAAGTGTCCGGTATTTCTCAACAGCTGAAAAAGACTTAAATAACAATCAAAAAAGTTTATTTTGTTAAAAAAAGAGAGATACAAAACTCAACTCTGATGCATGGGTCCCTACTTTGATCCTTGCCCACAAGAGTTTGTGGAGGGCAATATCATGTCCGTTTATATTCTTCATGTTCTCGCATATTCTCATTCCACCAATTATTTTATAATAGCTCAATTTCTATACCCACCTGTCTCATTTTGCCTAACCCTATTGCCATAACCATGAGTCGATAAACATTTTTTTAATATCTATAACAAATATTGATAGTACACATGTATTGTACTTTCCTTTTTCGCAGAAACCAAGTAAACATGTGAAAAGAGTAATAAAAACAATCATATTATCAATTTCTGCAGATTTTAGCCTATGAGTTTCAAGCTACTGGTTGTTCTTAAAGTAATAACTTTTGAAGACGACAACAATTTGCCTAGATAATGAATACGTGAAACATTTGATGCTCTTAGTTAGAGGCTTACCACATATTACGTAACGCTATTTTTAACCAATTTTTTACCCCTCCTTCCCTCTTGTCACACTTCGTAACGCAAGGCCGAACCCCTTCCCCATGTGTTACGTAACACTTCTTGATTCTTGCTTTTCAGCAATTTGGCTTATTTTGGTGCTTATTACAATAAAAAACTATTATTAATGGTAGACCTTTTTTACTATAAAATGCTTGTATTACCATAATAATAAGTATTTTAACCCCATAAAGGTTTGTAACTAACCAGTCTTAATTCTTCGAAATTTCATACTGTCGTTTTCCCAAGGATATCGCACCCATCCTTTTAGGTAACCGATGATTGGCAAGGAGGAAATACTGCCGGAATATGCAGGTGAAACAAGATCTAAAGAACTGATATCGACTGCTTTTTCCACGATCCAGGATGCTTCATGCATTTGAAGTTCACCAGTGGTGACAATGCAAAGAAGTTTTCTTCCTCGTCGACCACAGATTAGAAGTGGCTGCACTCGTAAAGGAGCAGGGACATCTCGTTTGTGAACTTGCTTTCGAGCGTCTTCTTTGGACTTCAGTTTGCCCCGTTTCAAATTGTTCTTGTTCTAAATCAGTGCCAAAATGAATAAAAAACTCGATTTCTCCAGAAACATTCAAATCCAAAAATAAAGAAATTCCGTACGGAATGAATATCCGATGAATTAGGTTTTTAATATCTTATTTTTTTTTTTATGCAAATCGAGGATCGTTCCGTCGCAGAAACTAATATTCTCAGAAATAGCGATACTAGTGGGAACGCGATACTAGTTACAATCACTAATAACTACCTGCAGAAAAGCGTGTGCCATAAATGCAATGCTGGGATAGTAACAAAACGTAATTTTATTGTGGGACACCCGAATTCAATTCCCGGCGGGAGCTCATGTGGTTCGGATTTAACGATAATCAGTAGGTCCATGTCTCACATAGCCTTGCTGCTGAACGGGACGTTAAACTCAAAATCAACCCAACATAGTTTTATTGTATTGTAAGAACCGCAAGGTTCGTCAGCAGTCACGCTACTATCAAATAGCGTTTTCGAATCCCTTCTGCATTATTAAGTTTATACAGGCTGTAGTTCACAATTTCCCAAAACAATAGAAATATTTGTTTATTTATTTATAGAAAAGAAAAGAATTGAAAAAACTAGTTTGAAAGACTGCATATAAACCCGAGAATAAAAATAAATATTACAGCTAAAAAATAACTTGTTACGTAACGAAAATGTAAACCCCCTCCTTCCCCCTTGTCACACTTCCTAACGCAAGGCCAAACCCCTTCCCACACTTTGCCGCGTTACGTAATATGTGCACAACCCCTTAGCATGGATTACAAGCAAAAAATGAAATGAAATCTGAGTTTTACGTGCCACGTTCATACCGGTTAGGCTAAAGGAGACGGTGATGATGATTGAAATGGTGGAATGAAGAGAGTGGGAGGAAACGGGATAACCCCGAGGAAACCCAAGCACACGGTATTTGTCCAACAGGAAGTTCACTTGGCGGGGGCTGGAATCGAACCCGGGACTCCAGGCACCAAAGGTGAACGCTCTACCATTGAGCCACCGCGGCCCCAGGATTACAAGCAAAACTAAACAATCTTTTCATTGAATTCGATATGTGGTCGTGCATACATTATGACCACAGAAACCTAATAGCGGACTGTATATTTGATTTTATTTGATTTTCTTAGTTTTGCGTCCCTCTCAGCAGGCAACCTATATGTGGATCCGAAACACATGAGCTTCTGCCTGGAATCGAATCCGGCTCTTCCGCGCCAGAGATTCGTGCGCTATTCCCATAGTCACGAGGGAGATCTATCCGATAGTACAACAGTGATGCCAGTTTGGTAACAGTGAAAGTCCAGTCCGAATCCATGAATTTTCCCGACTAGATGCAAAATTTGCCACCAACTAATTAACAATATCTAGAAAAAATTGAAAAATATTTGTTTACAGAGCTTATGACGTATAATTGAATTCATTCTCTAGTATAAAAAGACATTATTTACAGTTATGCATGACAAGATCACAAACAACATTTACAAAATGCTATCTACTTTTTTCTTTCTTTCTTTCTTTTTTTTTTTTTTTTTTTCCTAATGAACACAATGTTGTTCTTATAGTTTGGAAGTGGATGTATTCGGCAAAGCAATACTTAATTCCATTTTACTGATCTTAACACGATTTTTGTGTCAGTGGACACCGCTTGCTACAAAAAGATGAAGCAACATGCAGGGTATTTTGCAGTTACTTTACATTAGTTTGACGTTTCAAGTCTTTTGTGTTTCTGAAACTAACTTTTATCACGAAGAGCTCTATGTTACAGGTATCTAACCCGAATCTTACTTTTGTATCTATTCCCGACTCGGACTGTAACAACCCGTTAAATTGTGGATCCGAAAGCCACTTCTTGTTTAATCTCAGTTTTATCTCGATTCTTACCATAGCTTATCTTAAACAAATAAATAAAAACAAACACTCCGTGGAGCAAGTGTTGCATTTCTCTCTTTCGTCCTAACACGAATTCGAAAAAAAAAAAGCTATGCTTCTATGAAAAAAAAAAAAAAAAGATTCATAGAGATGTACGTACACCGAATGATAGGAATATGAAGAATTGTTTTCTTCCTTGTCTATTGATATCAGTTGGTATTCTTAATGAGTTTACTCATTAGTTTAGAAAGAAAGAATACTATTCCAGACATAGGTCTTACGTATTCTCGTGAGTAATTCGTGAGACCAGAATTGCCGAAAAGTTATAAGGACAGATGGAATAGGTGACACCAACGTGATATTATCAAAAGATTTATTTTCAGTAATGGTGCCAGGCAGAAAAGTTAGTCAGCGGCAATCTTTGCCTCCATCTATTCCATGCATACATAAGTATCGGATGGTTTTGATATTTCTTCTTGTACTTCTCAAAAATGGAGGAACACTTTATAACTGTGGAAACAACAAACACATCTCACGTGTGCGAGGGAAAAGGTAGGTTTTTACTCACTATCAGTTCGCAGCAGGAGTCTATCGTACCAGATTCGTTTTTGCTTTGTTTTCTTTGCTTTTATCTATAAATATACCACATTGACTTGACACCTAGTCTTCCGTTTCAGGCGCTGCTATCGGCTGAAGAAATTCCACTGTCTTTCGCTAAGGCTCCCTCGCCTACCAGCTGCTGAGCCCTTATTGGCTCAACGCGTGGGTGTGCCGGGGTGTGAGCTTTAGTTCGCATTTTTGCCACGGCTCAAGACAATTTGGCAGCATAATAGTACCCTTCTTCAGTCATATGGTTGCTGTCTATTTGCCTGCTTAGATGAATGCAAAATCGGTCAACCTTGAGATGAGTCAGTATATGAATTGTGTGAGAGAAAATGTGCACCATGTTAGTATATTTTAAAGAAAAATTCTCGCACTTCAGCCAGTTCTCATAATTTCCCGCCAACTGGCATCATTGCTGTACAGCTATATGGTTTTTGATGTCTGTCTCTTGGAAAATGGAAGTCTGTTTTAGTATTTCAATAGGTCAACGAATGTGGGGCCAACATGTTAAAATTCTATTCCGAAGCCAGGTAGAAGGGGTAAAAAGAAGTCACGTAAACACGACTTCTCCATGATTCCGTGTGGTTTGTTGTTATTATTCATAATGTCGGCAAATGTATGAAAGAAGCAGTGTTGGGTAAGTTACTTGTAAAAATGTAACGCGTTACAAGTTACTTTACTTTCTCTTAAAATGTAGCGCGTTAGTAACGCGTTACTTGCCCCAAAAATAACTGTTACTTTACTTCGAAAGTAACGCGTTAGTAAAGCGTTACTTTTAGGTCTTAAACTTTATATATGTGAAAAAATTACTTCAATTTTCCGTACTACTATTACTACCGCTATTATTATTATTATTATTATTATTATTATTATTATTATTATTATTATTATTATTATTATTATTATTATTATTATTATTATTATTAATTTTAACAACACTGTATATAATCATGGAAAATAGGTGATTTGTATTTGAATACTAAAAAACTAGTTGATTGCCAACCTCGGTAGTCGTGAAATCCTGGAGTCAAGGACATTGTTCACGAGATTCTGAATTTGGGTTGAAAGTCTAGATTGAGTATTCGAGCACGAGCAAAACACTGTTAAAAGTTATAGGGCACTGGCCAAATATCTTCAAAACTGCTCGGCCCGGGTTTAGAATTGTCAACGACTCGAGCAGCTTGGCTCACAGCTTATTCACTATCAACCCGAACCGAGAAGTGAGCCGAGCCAACAGCTTACCCAACGGACTCGGCTCAATTGAGCCGAACCGAGCAGATGACATCCTAACCAAGCCATCTCAAGTCGAGTCGGTTCGAGCCATCTTCTCAGTTGAGCCGAGCGGAGCTGAGCTTGTTATAAAAAATCCCTTGTGGTTTCGCTATCGAGACGAGACGAGATGTGAGCAGTGTTCCCTCTCGTGAGCAACACTAAAAGTATTCCATATTACTGATTAGCTTACATTTCTTATGGCTTTTGCTTTCTAGTGTAATGAGGCCATGATTTGAAGACGAGTTAAAACGAACGAGCCATTTATCAAGCTCGACTGGACTCGAAACTCGATGCGAAAAACTGAATCGGCTCGGAACTCGGCTCGAGAATTTTACCTTTGACTTGACTCGAAACTCGACTTGAATTCGAGTCGAGTCGAGTTTTATCTTGACTCGTGCTCATCCTTATGCGTTAGAAAATATGGTTGCTTATTATTATTCTGTTAAACTAATTATATAATAATAACAATGTTGTTATGTAAAATTAAAAATACAGAATATAGAGAAACAGTACACTACAACTAATAAAATGAGAACACATGAATTGGGGGTGAATCAAAACTTGTCTAAAATCGATACATGCTTTTTAAAGCTAGTTTCAAACTCTATAATGAACGGGACTCTAGGATAAGCAAACTGATCTGAAAGAACTCCAATATTACATACCATCAGCAAACTATTGTCTAGTAATAAAGTAGGCCTGCTCATCACAATAGTTTATTC
This sequence comes from Thermobia domestica, assembly GCF_964235325.1. NCBI lineage: Eukaryota > Metazoa > Arthropoda > Insecta > Zygentoma > Lepismatidae > Thermobia > Thermobia domestica. The sequence continues at coordinate 373,202,669 of NC_137454.1, forward strand.
ATATTAACCCCTTACTATGTATCGTTAATTATGGCACCCTAGTTGTTGATATTTTCCGCCGGGGCACTTCAGACACTTTACTTTTAAATTCTGTCCACCATCATTCTCAGTTCTTAAGAAAAAAGTATTCTTTCAAATGTTCGAACGGTAAAATATTTTCGTTCTCCATCTTTATAAAAACAACACCAATCAAAGTAAAATAGACTATCATTGCACTCCTAGTTCACTCACTGAATGTATTGATTTGGAGCTGTCAAAATCTACGACAAAATCTTCCAGGTGCTTGCAATCTGTACACGTGATTTTCCTGAGGCTGTCCTCATCTTCCAAAACAGCAAGTGACACTACGAACTTATCTATTTATCTGTGTGTCGGTGACTGTCGGTCACTGACATACAGAGTTCATGCTCGATTGTTTCATTCTGAGAAATTCACTTGCAGGAAAGAAACATTTGTTTCCGAGAAAATATATATATTGTAGTTATATTGTAGTTGTATTATACATATATTGTAGTTACTCATCCGAAATGTAACGCGAAAAAAGTAACTCAAACTAGGTACGTTACTTAAAAGTTTGTAACGCGTTACCGTTACAGTTACTTTGGAAAAAGTGTAACGCGTTACTAAGAAACGTTACTTAAACAGTAACGCGTTACTTGCGTTACGTTACTTCCCAAGACTGGAAAGAAGCCTTTGCTCCAGTTTCCAAGACACTCGCAAATGTCGTCTAGATGCCTCAAATAGGTATATTGATTGTGAATCATTTTGCAAAGATGTTGAATTCTGGTGAATACATGCATGGAATCATTAAAATGTCAAACATATTCACATCGCTAAGTAAATACCTTCATGTATCATCAAGCTGGAAGGGGTGAAGGAAAGGAAGAATGTACTGCATGCTTGCGGTATTGTTTCTTTGTAGATCCCATTTTGCTACTTCTAAAATTACATAGATCAGAATTGCCTCTTGATGCTTATAATGAAAATCATAATGATATAGAATTTATATATATGTATCAAAGTGTAATCAATGCAGCATTTTGATACTCTACGGGAAAAAGAAAAAAACTTATTTCATATCTGTTTATAAATTTCGAAAAACGAATTAAAATTTGTGAAAGTAACATAAATTAAATAATTTTGGATTATATTTCTTAAGTCAACTACAACTAAACTATAGTACTTTCTGTAAGTTGGGAGGAGTAAAGGTAATATGCCCAGTAAGTGAAATAAGTTTACATAGATTTCACTTCACTGACAGATATAAGGTTAAGTCAAAGTGCATATTGGTTACTTTTACATATTTCTACAATTATGAATCCTACAAGTGAATAAATCAAAGTATATCCATCCTTAACTTCAATATATATATATATATATATATATATATATATATATATATATATATATATATATATATATATATATATATATATATATATTAGGGATGGTACCGAGACCGAGACTAATTCGAGACGAGACCGAGACCGAGACGGACTTTTATATATCGAGACGAGACCAAGACCGAGACGGACTTTTACCTAGCGAGAGGAGACCGAGACCGAGACGGACCTCTATAAATCGAGACGAGACCGAGACGAGACCATGGTCAGTCTCGAAAGTCTCTGTCTCGTCTCGAATATTGATAGTTATTTTGCCTTTACTCAAAATCTGTTTCGTTGCTGTATGAGATAATATGGGAACGGTTGACTGATGTACAGTGTCGTATTTAGGGGGTAGGTATCGGGCTCAAGCCCCTCCCGAAATAAATTTGTAATCATTTTTTCGCATTTCACGTACAACACAAATGTTTTTTTTTACCCGTTCCTCAAGCCTCCCCAAACAAAATCCACTGCTGTTGTATATAATCTTCTCTCTCTCTCTCTCTTTATTTATATATGATAAATTGAACGGTTGCTAGATAGGTAGACAGATAGACGTAATATATATATATATATATATATATATATATATATATATATATATATATATATATATATATATATATATAAGGTGGCCCATTTTAATCTTTCCACGGAAATATCTCGAAAACGGTTGAACATAAATGAACTGAACAAAAACTAAAATAAGAAATACCATAAGGCAGATCGAATGGCGATGTCATGGTGCCCCCCAGGGGCGCTATTCAAGGGGGCCCGGGTCCCAACTTTAAAATCTTAAATAGAAACATGGGTCGAGTGACACCTCGTTCGATAGGTCTTTAAAAACTAAAAGGTGAAGTGGCAAAAGATTTTTCATATCGGTCACCGTATTCAAAATAGCCCGCAAGATATGTTACCTGCATCAGATGAACGTCCAGTAGCACTAATATGAAAACGGTTGAACATAAATGAACCAAACAAAAATTCAAATATTAAATCCACGGGGCAAATCTAATGATGTTGTCGCGGTGCCTCCTAGGGCCGGCTTTCATGGGGGCCCAGACCCAACTTAGAAATTTTAAACGAAAATATGAGTCAAGTGATACCTCGTTCGATAGATCTTCATACACCAAACAGCGTTGTGGCAAAATATTGTTCATATGGGTCACCGTTTTCAAAATGACTGCCAAAACATGGTGCCTGTATCAGATAAAACGTCCAGTACCACTAATATGAAAACGGTTGAAGATAATAACGGATGAACAGAATAAAATTCCTATAGGAAATCACAGACGGTATTTATTATTCCAGGACTCGAAAATGTTGCAACAGAGAAGTTGCTTAGAGTAAAAGTTCCATAATGCAAAGGAGGAAATCTATTTTCTAGAAAATCATCGTTCCAACGTCCTCCGTAAGTGGGTGAAGCGGGACGAGAAGAAACGGTGAAATTGCAAATGAGAACCTTAGTTTTTGCAAATTGTATCTACATAACAAATTTATCTAAAATGTGATTTTATAACAGATAGGTGTCTGTAATAGAAAAAAGTAGGTAAAATTCTTGTTAAATATTACTTTCCATTTTGATTGCAGGCAATGATTTGTGCAAAAATGAATCAACTGAAATGCTAAACCAATTTGTCGAACAATGCAATTTTTAACAACGAATACAAATGTTGTTTTTTTTTCAAAAGTCGTCTGCACAATATTGTTTCATTACTGCATTACAGTACCAGTCACTTGTACACCCAAGTTTTTCAGACAAACCATACCTATCTCAAGTAAAAGTGGGGTTCTCATTTGAGATTTTACCATTCATTTACGCTTCATCCACTTACGAAGGGAGATCGGATTATTTCTCCGTTGGATTATTCTCGAGGCGTGGAATAATAAATACCTTCTGCGATTTCCTATACGAGTTTTATCCCGTTCATTTATCTCCAACCGTTTTCATATTACTGGTACTGGACGTTTTATCTAATCTAATACAGGCACCATGTCTTGGCGCCCATTTTGAATACGGTAACCGATATGAAAAATCTTTTACCACAACACTTTTCAGTTTTTAAAGATCTATCGAACGAGATATCACTTGACCTAAGTTTTTTCCATTGACAATTTTGAAGTTGGGCCCTGGGCCCCTATGAAAGGCGGCCCTGGGGGTCACCGCGACACCATTCGACGTGTTTTATGTCATTTTCCTGTTTCCCTTTTTGTTCTGTTCACTCTCACAACTCTGTTTAGTATTTGAAGGTCTATCGAACGAGGTATCACTTGCCCCATGTTTCCATTTAAAATTTTAAAATTGGGCCCTGGGCCCCCATGAAGAGCAGCCCTTGGGGACACCGCGACAACACCATTCGATTTGCTCCATAGTATTTCCTATTTGAATTTTTGTTCAGTTCAATTATGTTCAACCGTTTTTGAGATATTTCCGTGGAAAGATTAAAATGGGCCACCCTATATATATATATATATAGGTGGTCTCTCTCTCTCTCTCTCTCTCTCTCTCTCTCTCTCTCTCTCTCTCTCTCTCTATATATATATATATATATATATATATATATATATATATATATATATATATATATATATATATATATATATATATATATATATATATATATATATATATCAGGCCTATATTATATATACAGGCGCGGATCCAGGATATGGTCAAGGGAGGGGCTAAACCATACTTTGCCTCTTTATCCAGTGTAAAGCAGGATTGAAGCTCATTTTATTCAGTGTACACCTGAGCGTTAAGGGGGGATATATCGGTAGCACTTCCCTTGCATCCGAGCCTATATATAAACAAGCAGTGTTACCAACGGAAAATAAAGTTGTATTTTCTCAAATTGCACTATGCAAGGTATTACCTATTTCTAATTTAGATATTAAATAAAACCATAATACCATATACATTATTCAGTGTAAGGACAATACAATATCACTAACATCAACATTTTGGAGATCTCTAATAACTCAAATAGCATAGACGGTGCAGTGCGCGTCATTTGTATCTTAGCGTCAAATACTATGATCATGGTATGTATTTTGAATGAAGGAAGGAACAAAGTTACAAGAAATGAAAAATTTAACTTTTTCTAAAGACTTTACTTCGAAAACGTGCTGACATATCACGTCTCATCATGTAGATGCTTCCAAAAGACTTGAGTGATCATAATGTCATTTACAAGAATTGTTATTTCAAACCGTTTCAGTGATACCAAACACATGGATAGTGATTGTTTTATTGCTTAAAATAACGCATTTGTGTTAAGTTTTTATAATGATTGTTGTTTTAGTTTACTTCTATAACATTACAACAATAGTATTTGGTTGTTTTAATTACAAGTTGCAGTTCCATTATTTTAAGCAGTGTTGCCCACTTAAATAAATTGCTAAATTATTTTAAATATAGTGCAAACAACGTAACTAAGTTGAAAAATATTTTAATAACTCGTAATTGGCTTTATGGTGCAAAAATGGTTTCAAAAGACGAAGTTTTTCATAGTCTTTGGGCTATTTATAATGTTAATGTCAAAGTTTTGGTTCCAGCAATACATGTAAATGCAAATTGTAACTGAAATTAAATGTAGTTTATAACTTTTCAGTAACACTAGTTGTTCCCCTAAGCTTTAGGCCTGATGTACACAAAATCATGCTTAATTAAAAGTTCTAAATACACCGTAGTTACATTTCACTTGTTTTAGTTTGACCACCGACCACCTCAAACTCGATCCATACCATATAGCTATATGCAAGTATTCAAGGACTTACAGTTAGTAATACACACTGTGTTGATTTTTGGGTTGGTTTGTTTTAGTTTAACGCCCCATGATTATGCTAGTGCGTATAAAGGAGACGTGGAACTAATAATTATAATGGAATCCGAACCACTTCGGTCGTTCAACTGTACCCCCACCGGAAATCGAATTCGGGACCACGCGAACCGAAGTCAAGCGTGCTAGCCGCTAGACCAAATGGAGGTCCTCACATTGTGTTGATTTAAATCATTGAGTCAATGTTGCCAGATTCGAAGATCAAAAAGTAGCGTGTCTGTGCTCCAAAAGTAGCGGATTTGAACTATTTGTAGGCCAAATATATACAGTAGAAATGAATTATTTGACAACTAATGACTGATACTAATTGAATAATTTTTTACATGGACTGGAAAATGTGCTGGACATATTGCAAGAAATTATGATCGATGAACAAAAACAATTCTAGACAGGATACCCGGAGATAAAAACAGCCTAGGAAACGTCCTTATATAAGAAGGTTTAACGAAATCAAGAACAACTGGGGAGTAACCCGAAAAAGAATTGCTCAAGATAGTTGTGGAGAAGACTTGGAAAGACCTCCATCCAGCAGTGGATTGACAATGGTTGATTATGATTATGGCTATGATTTTATTATATCTGGACCTCAGAGGTAAACTAAAGCATGTCATAATTTCGTAATTTTACAAGAGAAGCGAAAAACCAGTTCCTTAATTAAGACATATAGTACTGTTTTCAAACTATACTAAGTAGTTACAAAGTAATAGGATACTTTTAGACTTACATTGTTACACCACTAGAAAGAACATAGTCTATTTAAAAAGTATTCTTAATTCAATTTCGACCAAAAAATGACTTAGCATAGTCTACATCTAAAGTTCATGTATATATATAACTTTTACTAGGTAAGATAGAGTAAAAACAGATTCAAAAATTTAACGAAATTCATACAGCGAAAAACAAATTTGATCCTTCATATTGCAGCAAAACCACAAAAATTAATACAAAAGAAAACTAGAAAGTTAAGAATCACTTGTTTTGCCGGGACAGAGAAAATAGATACATATAGCTCGAATTACCTATATACTTACATAATATGTATGTTCATGTTTCGCAAGTAAGTTTCAAGCAATATACAATTTCAGCGTAATGAACGCATGATTTGTTTTCTGGAATAAAGATCACATGCACTGCTGAGAAAAATGAAATGAAATCTTTGAATTTTACGTCCCACGCTTATGCCGGTTAAGCTAAAGGAGACGGTGATGATGAGTAATGAATGAAATGGTGGAATGAAGAAAGTGGTAGGAAACGGGAGAACCCCGAGGAAACCTATGCACACTGTGTTTGTTCACTACAAAGTTCACTTGGCGGGGATTGGGATCGAACCAGGGACCCCAAGCACCAGAGGTGAACGCTCTACCACTTTTTTTTTCACTTTTTGAATATTATTTTAATCTTATTTTAACGAAAGAAGTATTATAAAAAAAATTAAATGATAAGAAAAACTCTCCTAAGGGGAGGATTTGAACCCACGCCAACAACGATTTTTCTCACTAGCATGTTGCGCTAGCTCACTTTTTTTTTTAACTTGATTTATTGACAGCTTAACAATACATTTGTGCAATTTAACAAAAACTACAAATTATACAACATAACTACGGATCAAAAAACCGCCCCAAGTTATGAGGGGGAAACAAAAACTTCAAATAATTAGCAAAAAATCCATAATAAGAAGGAACATTTTGACATTTGACATGCGCACCGTACATAAACAATTTGTATTGGTATTCTGAATAATCTACATGAGTAACCAGATAGTACACCGTATAAGCACACAACCAGAGCATCGAATTTTGTTTAGGCTGCGGCATATAGCAAAAATCAGGAAGGCGTAATAAAGTATCTGGGAATGCTTGAATTCCACAGTGGCATATATATCCTAACATGGCCCGTAATAAATGCCATATTGGTAAAACCTTAGAACACGTCGTGAGACGATGTTGAGAATCATCTTCCTGTCCACAAGAGTGACATACGTTGTTTGCAAGTAAGTTAATGCGTACTAACCGAGCAGGTGTAGCAAGAAGATCATGTACGACTTTATACCACTCAATGCGTATATATTGTGGTATGACAGGACTATTTATATTTTTCCAAATTTGCGTCCAGCAAGAGGTAGGACTTATTCTTTCGACACGAGAGACTGTGGTATGGTCAGAAAGTAACCTTGTATTGTACAAGTTTTTTGCAAGCTCTCGAGAAGAAAGAGTCGGATCTCGTTCTAAATAACTGCCCTCCAATAAGAGTTCTTTTAAATAAGAGACCGATGGGAGTAAGTTCCCTATATTTAACGGTGCAAGTATACCGACTCTTTCATACCAGAATAAGGCCCACTCTTTAGTGAAGGAAGGAGATTCCTGATACAGTTTACAATACCATTTTGTGAAATACAGAACATAACACTTTAAACGGATATTGATCAAATTAAGACCACCACTCTCCTTCCTTTTACACAATATTGAATAAGGCACACGAAAGATTTGCCCTTGCCAAATATACCAAAGACTCAAAGATTGAATTTGACGGAGACTATCCTTCGGAGCAGGCAAAATTTGGGCAACATGCCATACTTTTGCATAAATATAGCTATGACAAATCCAGATTCGTTGTTCCAAATTAAATGGTCGAAAACGAATCTCCTGACAAAGTAACTTTATATTAGTGACCACTCTCTTCCAATTAGAAATAATCATTGAGGAAACATTTGGCTGGTAGACTATACCTAATATAGAGACTTGCGACACAACAGATATAGTAGTCGGCAAATAAGTCGGAGTTGTAACACCAAACTGTAAAAATTTACATTTATGCATATTTAGACTAGCTCCAGCAGATGTTCTAAACTGAGCCATAACCTGCATAACTTGTTGATAATCCTCTTTTGAACGGATAATGACACTAATGTCATCTGCATAAGATCGCAATGCAAGTTTAGTGCCGTTTATTGGAATTCCAGTAAGCTGGCGATCGAGTTCCGTAATAAGAGGCAGGAGATATATGCTAAATAAAACCGACGACAAGGGGTCTCCTTGGCGTATGGACTTATGAATTGGGAATGCTGGTGTCAAGAAACCATTGACTTGGAGTCTAGAAGCTGCATGTAAAAACAGGGTTTGGACTTGTTGAATGAATTTCTGAGGTAACCCTATATGTTGCATAACATTAAATAAATAGGAATGTCTCACATTATCAAAAGCTTGACAGAGGTCTAAACTCAGTAAACCACCCAGAGTACCAGTGGTATCAAACCAAGCAACTGTGTCGCGGAAGTCCATTAGAACATCTAACATTTTGTTACCAATACTAAAGCCACTTTGGGCGTCATGCAATAGATCAGGCATGAAAGGTTGCAATCTACGAGCAAGACATTTCGCAATAATTTTGTAATCACAGTTGAGTAATGTAATAGGGCGGTAATCACTCAAGACCTGGGGTTTATCTTTCTTCGGTATTAAAACAATGACCCCCGTAGCAAATGTGGTAGACACCTGGCCCGTCTCTAGAATATAATGAACGACTTCAAGAAAGTCCGAGGCAATAATATCCCAATAACATTGATACAAAGTATACGGAATTCCGTCAACTCCTGGACTACTCAATGTACTACAAGATTTAACTACTTGGTGGATTTCGTTTATTGTATATGGTTGGGTGAAGAGGTGTGTTTCAGAGGTAGGAAAATTCACTTGCGGCAGAGGAAATGGTGGATCAGACTGAGTAAGATCAGGTATGTCATTAAATTTATTTTGGTATTCGGAGAGTATATAAGCCGCTATATCAGGTTGCTTCTGAAGGACATTCGCATCCCCTGTATGAAGAGAAGGAATACTGAGACGTTCTCGTCGGCGAGTTTCTTTTATATGTTGGTACATGGATAACCTTTCGTGTGGAATCGTCAGAGGATCACGTCTTCTTGCCGTAAACCCTTCTAGGTTTTTGCGTTGCAAATTTAAAACTTTTGCTTTAAAAAATTGCAATCTTTGATATTGATCTGGAAGATCATTCCTGTGACTCAATTCTTGGAGACAATTGTGATAAAATTGCAAAGTATGTGTAGTCTGTATAGCCTGATCTTGTGCGATGCGCATAAAGAAGGTTTTGATATTGGGTTTAATCATTTTCTCCCACCAATTGAGAATAGAGTTGAAGTGGGGCTTACGTTCACACCATTTAACCCAACAGTTTCGAAAGTTTTCTTTAATCTCAGGTAAATCTAACAAAGAAGAGTTTAATTTCCAATAAGATTTACCCATTAACTTTCGTGGCACATCATAAGGGATCCATATTTGTACTGCAAAATGATCGGAAAAAGAATTACCACGCACATCATACATCACTTGTGGTGTACACAACCTATCACTAAAATAAAATCTGTCTATTCTACTCTTAGTACTGTTACTACGGACATACGTGTACAAATGGTCTTTCTTTTTAAAAATAGCAACATCCTGTAACCTAAGTCCATCGACTAAATATCGTAATTCAGGACTATAACTAGTGTCTCCTGTGGCATCTTTTCCAGGTCGAATAATACAATTATAGTCTCCCCTAAAAATTACATGATCATATGTCAGATTAAACATATATACTAACGTTTCATTAAAAAATATCTTACGTTCATTTATTTTATTATGCCCACTAGGAGAATATATATTAAGAAATAATATTTTGTTCCAAAGAAAACCAATAGCACGGCCATCTGGTGTCATGCGCAACTGAGAAATCTCAAATTCGTGCTTGATCAAAATTGCAGTACCTCTCCGGTTCACTCCCAAATTTACATAAGATTTATAACCAGTGAGATAAGTGAAATTATCTTCAACTACCTCTTGCAAAAAAATAATTCCGGGATCGTGGTCAAATATAAACTGTTTAAACAGTTGACGTTTCGTTTCCGAACTCATGCCATTAACATTAACAGTAACACAACTCAATAATGACATAAGTAAACACAGTAAACAAAGTAAACACAGTAAACACAAGGTAACCTTAACACTCATTTCCTGTTAAATGTAAACAACTAAAGGAAAACGAAGTATTCAGGTATTTACAGACGCCGTTTCAGAACAGTCCATATTGCTTGCCTGATTATCACCCGTATTTAGTTTCTTTTGTGAGGCAGTACTATTATTTTGCAGATGAAGAGCAATTTGTTGACGTGTCCGTCTTTTTGGCGATGCATTATCGTGTCTTTTATTCTCTAATTTCGAACGTTTAATTTTGCGTTGGCTAGATCGTAGTAACGGAAAATCATCATTACTATCGATGTCAGTGTCCTTGAGAAGGTCAGAGTTATTATCGTTTATATCAGTTTGAAGCACACAAGAAGCCTCTGTTTGTTTTCTATCGACACTCCCCGTTGTTGTTGTTGTTGAAGTGAATTGACCTTCAGTTACCTCTGTCTGAGCGAGTTCCACGGGAGAAACACCAGCTACTTCCTCTGGTGTTACGTCAGCTGTTTCTGCCTGTGTTTGGTTCTCAACACCTTCGCTTGAAGCTACAGGTCGAACATCATTAGAACTGAATTGAATTTCTTCCTTCGTTACATGTAATTCACTGTCCGTAGTACTAGATTGGATGGCAGAGGGGGGAAGTACAGGCACTTGACGGGGAACAGTAGGGGGTATAGGCAACACTGTAGGGCGAGTATTTAAAGGACAATTAGAACGTTCATGTAATTCTGAATGACATCGTTGGCAAGTTTTTGGCTGGCCTTCATAAATAACATGTCCTTGATATTTTGAAAACATCACAAATGATGGAATGTTTCGTTTAAGCTGGACACGGGCAAGATAAATGCCATTATTTACAGTATATCGATATTGTCTAGACCATGCATCAGGTGTAACACTTAACACATTACCATAGGCACTTAAAGTCGTCTGAATACAATGAATCGAAGTCTCCGGGGGCAAATTAAATATGCGTAACACTTTCACTTCTAAAGTAGCATCATTTACCAATACTTTAGCAACGGCTCCATTATTATATTTGAACGTGAGTTCACCATTAGCGTCGCGAAGAATCTGCTCCATTCGAGTTTTCCGCACTAATTTTAAATAAACACAACGCTGGGTGGTCGGAATTTGAATAGCAGCTATTTCGTCTTCTTGCAAATGAAAAGTTTCAAAAATCCAATCATGCAACTCAAAAGCACTAGGTTTCTGTGCGCCATTTTCAAATAGAAATTGAATCGTATTTACACGATTCATTTTACTTCACTTTTACAGGTCAACAGAATAAACCACGTACCTGCAATACACAGGAGCAATAAGCTCAGAAACTTATTAATAACAGTACGTCTCACTAACACTCGTATGCAACACAGTAAGAACAGTCTTCCGAGAACTCTTCCCCACGTCCGCTCTCGTCGACGTTTCGCACTCGTGTCGCTCACTCGGCTACAAGAGCCGACAGCATCTGCCACTGAGCCACCGCGGCCCCATGCACCGCTGAGAACTCAGGAATAAGCTTAATCTATGTTACGGCACTGGATATATGCTTATATAATACATTACGAACTTATAAACTTGTATAAGAAAACAGAATGTACTTAAAGTGAGACGCAAACTATACGAAACATAACACTTTGAATCTAACTTGTTTGGTGATCCAACCCGAGACCACAGATAGCAAAGATGAGTGCAGTAGCTCCCATAAGGTTAAGGAAGTGCCTGTTTTAAAGTGTCAATTAAACGCTGAGATGTGAAACGGTAATAAAGCAATTGATCAATTTGAAACAAAATATATGGTAGTAATAAGTTACTCTATTTGTTAAGATAATGAAGGTTATATTCTGTTTTTAAAATGACAATTAAGGCAGAGTGTTTTGGATAATAACTGAGAAATTGTAAAATTTCAATTTCGGTACGATTAAATACATTCGTACTGCTATGTGTTGCGTTATCCGTTAGGAGATATTGAACAATTCTGATTCAAAGGAAGGAAATATACTACTGTATAGTACTGGAGTTAATTTAATAGAGTTTAATTGTATAGGCAGTACTGAGGCTATTTGAGACAAAGTCTATTGCTGAAAGTGAAATATGGGTTACTATTAGGGTTTTATCCGAAGTATGTTATACCCACTGATGATTGAATCCGGAACACACGCATGGAAAGCATTAGCGTTAGCAATTTAGCTACCGGTACGAAAAAGTACATCATGCCATAATCTGTCAAGAATGAAAGCAAAAAATAAGAACCGGAAACGACAGACTGTACGATAATAATACTTTCACTAATATAATTTCATACTATTTATTTCGAGACTTTCGAGACGAGACCGAGACTTGGTCTTCGAGACCGAGACCGAGATCGAGACAAGCATCTGTTGACCGAGACGAGACCGAGACCGAGACGGCGATTTTTGACTCGAGACGAGATCGAGACCGAGACCGCTACTTATCAACCGAGACGAGACCGAGACTGTACAAAGTCTCGTCTCGTCTCGTCTCGATACCATCCCTAATATATATATATATATATATATATATATATATATATATATATATATATATAATTTGCTGTCCTTAATCTTACCATATGTTCTCTGCTTAAGGGATAGTTATTGTTACCTTTAAATAGATTTCCTTTGTAGGGAGAGAGCTATTTTCAAATCTAATATGAAATAAGGTTTCAATTATTACTAATATGCAAATCAAATATTTTGCAAACGTCAATTCATATATGTCCTTAGCGCCTTCAAACTATTTAATGTTGAATTTTTCACTTTTATTATTATTATTATTATTATTATTATTATTATTATTATTATTATTATTATTATTATTATTATTATTATTATTATTATTATTATTATTGTAGAGCTCCTTCGTGACTACATGGTGACTACATGTTCGGCGCGAGAGAGCCGGCTTGTCTTCCTGCGGGAGCTCATATGATTTGGATCCCACTTTAACCTATATGTGCCCGTCTTATAAAGCCTCTGTACTAAAATAGATGCTATATTTAAACGAAAGAACTTAGCAATCAAATAATGTTCTTGATACCTTTGCACTATATTTCCTTGTTAATTAATTTCATTTTTTGTATAAATATCAACTTTCCCCCACTCAATTTTTTTGTGCGATTAGGTTTTCGTATTTCTAGTATTATAAGCGTAACGTTATCGTTTTGTTTATAAAAACCAGGTATCATAAAATAGTACTCTCTAATAAACGCTTGCGGAATGCAAAATTAAGTTGATATAACTATCCACGTCTGCTTCAATGAAGGATATTAAGTGTATGAAACAGTTATTTGGCTCTCATTAACTCCTCTCTGATTATTTTTTCACGTAGTGTCGGAATCGTTTGATTTGGAATAACGTTGATGCTTCCGTGTAGGACAGATTATCAAGTGCTACTTTTAGGGACATCACTAACCATACTGTATTGCTTTAAACCTCTTGGTCAATCTGTCTGTAATAGGAGTTACTGTGGCTCTTGTAGATCGCTTACCTCTGGTGTGTGAGCTTCCTGGTTCGTCCCAAGTAAGTTTGTGATGGATAACGTGTTCGTGGGTTTTCTCGGAGTACTCCCCTTTTCTCCCACATTTTTATTCCACCAATTATCCCATCACCATTCACTTTCCTTAATCATCCGTCTCATTTATCCTACAGGACATATCGTTAGACATTATTACTATATGCCGATGATCTTAAAATATATGCTAAAATCAATTCTGTGGACCACAATATAAAGCTGCAGCAAGGTCTAGATTATATTGGTAACTGGTGCTCTTCGAATCAACTTGGGGTCAATGCAAGCAAGTGCAAAGTGTTATTATTTACTGGGAGCAAATCACCTTGTCACTTTGATTATGAAATTAATAAATATATAGTAAATAGGCATGATTCAGTTAAAGATCTTGGTGTTACGTTTGATGCTAAGTTAACGTTTGACAGTCACATTCTAAATATAACAAGTGAAGCATTCAAGCTATTAGGATTCATAATTAGAACAGGAAAAGAATTTAAGAATTGTTCAACATTACAGAAGTTGTACAATGCATACACCGTATGTTCGCTCAAAGTTAGAGTATGCTTCTACTATTTGGAATCCGACTCACATAAAACATCGTATGCAATTAGAAAGAATACATTCATTTTTTAAAAAAAATTCAAACATATAAAGAAACTCATATTTATCCTACTTATGACAGCTGTAAAACCATACTTGCTAACTTTCTTCTTCCTACAATAGAACAAAGGCGACTATTGGGGCGTTTACACTTAGTCGATTTGCGTTCGATTCAGTTGAATTGACGTCACTTTCAACTTAATCGGCCGTGTAAACGGGAATTCAACTTAATCGCTTGTTGATCGAAAGCGACTAATCGACTGGCAACTGAATTAAAAGACGTTCTATTTTCTGTGGTTGAAATAATTGAACACATCCATCTATCTGATTCGGCCTAGTTGCTTCGATTTAGTGGCAAATGCAGCGAGTCGATTTAGTCGTGCGACTAAATCGACCAAGTGTAAACGCCCCATAAGATTGATTTATTATTTATTCAAAAAGTAACGTAAAATATTTTGGATTGTCCTGATTTAGTTTTTTTATTGAATTTTCATGTTCCCACATTAAAAGTATGTAGAAACACTGGTCTTTATTACAGCAAAAAATCAAGAACTAATATAATGATGAAATCACCAATCTGGAGGACAACAGCTTTGTATAATAGAATGTGTTCAAATAACAATGAATTTGATATATGTGATATGTCGCCTAAGAAATTTAGAAATGCCATTATCATGAGTTATCAAGAGTTATGAATTCAATTTATGTTATCAAGAATTAAGAAGAAATTGCGTAATTTACAACACTGTAATTGGGCTATAGCCTGTTGTGTTGGCAATAAACAAACAAATAAACAAATAAATAAATAATTAATATGTATCTCTTTTTTATCCTACGATTGAAACACTGTCCGATGTATGCACAAGTTCTCGCTTCCTGCTGTATCTCCTGCAGTGATGAATTCAAGCACCTTCAAGAGGGGGCAAGAAGCAACTTGTTAAAACTCGCTTCGACATGCTATACTCTTTAACTTTTTGGTTTTGTAATTTTTCTCGGAAGAATAAAGTGCACAATTTTATTCATATTACACTGGTCGACAGTGAAAAATTTTCTTACATGAAACAAAGTGTTCCATATAGTTTTCGAGCTGCTGAAAACGAATCTGATCTTAATTTTGGTCCTGCACCCTCAGGTTTTGAAATAATGCCAATTATAGTAGATTTAGGTTAAAATTTTAAGGAAATCACAGAACTGTAGGTTTGAAGCCTCTCTACTCCTTTCCTAACTATCCCAGAATAACAAATGATACCTCGTTGGAAAGGGCATGGATCACACATTACAACGGTAAGCATTTATTACCCATCGCCCTCAATGTGTAGAAGAAGAAGAAGAAAAATATTGAAAAAACTGGGAAAAACGGGTTTTTTGAAAAAATTTAGAGACTGTACATTAATCTCTGAGACTGTCTTTAGAGACTGTAGAGTTACTGTACATTGTGTTGCAATTGTTTAGCTATTTCAATTCGTCTCCATTTAACTTGATTGGAATGATAATGATTGAGATATTGTTGCCTTGTTTCTTATAATTGAGAATAATTGAAGTTTTAAACTAATAGTTTTTGATAAATATACTCAATGTGTTTATGTTCTAACGATTTTAGATTCTTGTCTGTACTTCCGAAAGTTAGGTTTATTAAATTCGTTATTTATATGTGATATTCAGTTATGTTTTATTATTTAGTAATTATTTCCTTATTGAAAAAGTAAGGTACGCCACTTTGAACCTAAGCTAAATTTCTAATGGGAAGCTTTTTTTTTTTTTTTTTTTTTTTTAAAGGGGAGAGAAACTTTATGTATTAACTTGCGTTATATTTGTGATACCCATTGGTGTCCGAAGAAAATTTTCTAGGGAGGGACATCTCCATGGTTGCTATTTTAAGTCTGGTATACTTGGTTTGCTATATTACGTACACATTTTCATGAGCCAGGGCCCTCCTGCCTTCCCCTTCGACCGCCCATGCTGATACCTGTAAAAGGTCAGATGTTAAGTCAGGATTTTTGCATTCCATCCTATATTCTCAAACTTCTATTTTTCAAAATTATATGCTAGTAGTTTTGTGAAATCAGTGACTTTTAGTTTAGTTTCGTATGAGTATTAATTAAGAATGTGGGTGATCAGTATTTAAGAAGGAAAAAACTTAAATAGTTATCCCTATATAGCAGTTAGTTGTATTACCTATTATACCTACTAAATGAAATGTTCTGCCAAAGCTAGTTATAACACTTCCAAGAAACAGAAGTCAATTAAATAAAATAAGAAATCGATACGAGAGAAGAATTTTCGAGAACCCTGACGAGACGAGAATGTTTCGTGAACCAATACGTGATCTCATGGCCAACATTAGTAATTAGTAAAATCATGCTCAGTGACGGGACACATTGTCCTTTCATCAGGCTGTCAAAAAAAAGTATAAGCCTTCAAAGGTCAAAATTGAGAATAAATTTATGGTTATTTGAAAATAATATTATGAAAACACATATGTAATATTTTGTTTGGTGAAATTCTGTAATTTTTCGAGCAACATCCCGTCGCTATAAAATTTCTAAGCTTTCCGTTGAAAAAATAAATAAATAAATAAATAAACGTGATTTTCACAAGTCTTTTTTTAAACTAACTTAACACCGTTCCGGAAGTTCTACAGAGACCAAATTAAATGATAGTTTTATGGTGCAAGACCCGGGTTGTACTTTGGATGCATTAAAAGCTCCCAGGCAAGTTCTCGCAATATTAACGGATCTTTAAAGATGTATGCGATCTGGTGTTTTAGCCATATGACATCACTTCTATTAACCAGTTCCGACAGTTTCTTTGAACTGTTAGGTGCACTAGCGCTAACTGTTGACAGTACAGATCCGAGTCTATCGTTCTTCCCGGCAACAAGTAGTGATGTAGGTGGGTAACATTCATAAGATCTAAACGGCATAAGACCCAAAAAATAAGCACTAGACCTAAATTTTAGGTATGGTGCCATTTAGGTCTTATGCCGTTCAAATCTTGTCCATTTTTCATTCAATTGTCTTAGTTCTGAAATTCGCCATCACCACACGACACTGCGACGATGCAGTAACTACTTGGCAATAATGTTACGAATGTAGCTAATTCCAACGGTAACAGGTACATTTGTAATACTAAAATCTGCAGTTATACATGAATTACATAATATAACTTATTTAATTGTAAGAATTAACTATTTAAATTTTCTACAAATTCGTATCATTCAAATTTAGGTACGAGAATCCCATGACAAATTCCTAAAATGAATAAAATAGAAGTGGTTAAAGAACATATTTGACGAGACTTTTCTGAAACCAAGTTTTACATGCTGAGGGGTATGATCCCGCAAGTCCGTCGTTCGATTCTAGGGATGTCACAAAACTGTATTTTTTCCCCCCAAGAACAAATACACTCGTGTAGCCTCAAGCTTTTTTGAAGCATTTTGTAAAAACTTCTTTAGTTCACTAAACTAGGTGCAATAGCAGAAGACCTTCGCTCTGCACATATCTACATCATATTCCATATCTTGACTTTTATTCCCTTACTTGCTACTTTTACACAACACACATCTTGTTATATGTTAGTAACTTTGTTGTGTTACTTTGTCGAGTCAATATTTTGATATTGACTAACATGCCAGCTAATGCTTTCTACAGAGTGATGTGATCTATATCGGCATACATAAACAACATTTAGTGTAGAAATCCATCTTTTCTACTTTAATCAGCTGTATTGATAAATTCACGTTGGACGATGTCACCTCCTGTGAGGTCGATTGAGGGTAATGCTTGAGGTACTGAACCTTGGAGATTTGTCCTAATCCTTCTAGAACTTTCGATCTACGTCATGACAACCTGACTGTGGGTGTTCCCTAACATTCGAAGTTTACTACCTTTTATGGAGAAGACAAGAAAAGGGGTGGGCTTTTGTAAAACAGCTTTGAATAAAACCACGAACACAAAGTTTGTGGGGGAAGTGTGCATAAGATTTTCACGAAATAACTTCGTTGGACGACAGCTCATGGGGCTACCTCGATACATAAAGGTATTGTAATCAGCCGAAATATTGAAGAAACTTTAAATTACAAACCATTACATTTTACAGACCAAAGATTCTTATTTTACCAACTCAAATTCTGCTGCATCTTTTCAAATATGCATTTTGTGTATTTGATTTATAATTACAATAAAAACTGTTAAAGCTACATCAAGAATTTAGTATTCATGTATTTTAATGAAAGAATTATACGATTTAATCATTCATGTTTCCAACATCTCATGAAGCTGGTAGTTGCAAGGGGCACTTCGTTACCTTGCTTGATTGTTCATGTTATATATTTTAATATTAAATCCATGGGCCGCGATTAGGGGGGGGGGCAAAGGGGCAGTTGACCCCCACTTTTTTGAAATGACCCATCAATGTATATAATTTCATTTGGAAATATAAAGTTTTTGTATGTATTAATGGTTCATAGAATAAAAATGGTGCCACAAAATATTTGCCGTTCCGTGAGTACGTATTGGTTGTCTTCCCGTCCAGTGAAGAAAGTTACATGAATTCCGTTTTAATTGCCACGAAAAATGGCCCAAAAATTAACCTATTGGAGTGCCACAATTCGAGTGTACTTTCATTTCTTTTTTACAAGGGCTCGATATGTTAGTCAGTGGCTTTAGAACTAAATGAGATAATATTTAGCAAAAAAAGAAGTTCTTCACAAGCAGTGTTTCTTTCAGGAACAATGTTCCGGGGCGCACACTTAGTATTCCGGGGGGAGCACTGCTTGTACTATTCTATTTATTATTATATTATAGACGTATTATTTTGGTATCGTTGGGGGTTGGGATACTCTCAGAGCTTCGGGGGGCAGTGCTTCCCAAAAGCATGTCTGGAAGAAATACTGTTCACAAATTATTATTTAATTGCACAAAAATCGACAGTTCCTAAAATGCCTTTTCTTCTTTCTAATGGTAAGGAATATTTTGATTTCATTTTTCTGAGTTTAACATCCCGTTCAGCAGTGAGGTTATATGAGACGTGGACCTACTGATTAACGTGGAATACAAACAACATGAGCTCCCGCCAGGAATCGAACCCGGGTCTCCCACGTCAAAGGCGCGGCATTGTTTTGCAGTGTAATATATGAATTTAGGGGTATACATACTGTATACAATTTTGTATATACAATTAAATTTAGTGAATTCAACATAATTCTAGATTTTAGGTAGGGGTGCGCACGAGACGAGTCGAGACAAAATTTTCCTGACAAAATTCGAGTCGAGACACTGCTCTTCCAATAGAGAAGAATACATTTTTTTGAGGCGAAACATCACTTTTACAGCACATTTTCGAGACGAAACAGCCTCAAATCTTGTCTCGTGGGCATCCCTAGTTTTGGGATTATTTTGCATAACCGGAGTCTGCAGTGATTCTAAGTATATTGTTGAGTTCTGATGTATTCCAAGAAAGTGAAAACTGTATCTAATGACAACCAACATTTTTCGGGAAGCTGCAAAAGCATTTCTTTAAATGTCGCAGCATATGCTTGTAGTGTTTACTGTTTTTCTAAGAGTAATAACATGTAATAACATGCATGGAATTAAAAATATAAGTTGCTCATTAATTTCCAGTTTCAATATAACTTTTGCGAAACAAGCCTCATTCTTCATTACTGTTCGATTAATATTATCCTTTCTGTTTGTTTTGCGAATTTATCAAATAAGCCCCTAATCCGATCACACAATCTTCCAGACAGAATTTTAAGATGTTCATGAGCAAGGAATCCAATCTCTTCTTACACCTTCGTTGTTTAAGAGTACAAACGGCTAGTATCTACTTGCGTTGCTCTTGTCAATTTACTTATTAAATATGAAACACGATATACAGTATTTTAACTGCAAAATACAGTATCCTAATAGTTATACAACCTTTCGTCAAACAAAATGTTAGAAGCAACCAAAAAACTAACATTGATATACAAATGTTGAGATCATGTCTTGCCCCCCCCCCCCCACACTTTTGACGTCCAACCGCCGCTACTGATTAAATCTATATATATATATATATCTATATTATAAAAGAGAACGTACAAATCCTTTGTTCCCTCATAACGCTAATACGGCTGAACCAATTTCTTTTATTTTTGGGGGGTTATTAGGATTTGGACCCTAGATGGTTTTTATCATATCACTTTAATTTTTAATTACCAGTGTCTTGAGATAAGTGACCATTCAAGTGTCCATACGTACAAATCCTTTGTTATTAGTTCATCATAGGTATAAAAATAAACGTATGTATATGCAACCCGCATGACCGTGTCACTCGGCGGGTTAACATAAATGACAGGCGCTATAATGTTAAAATTTACTGCAATTTGAAAGCGAAAAAGTAAAAATTATCTAAGTAACAAAGTTTATTGCGTTCCGGGGTGACCGCAGCGAAGCGGGGTGAACGCTGCTAGTATATATATATATAATTAAGTTGTGTAGAAGTGAAGTGAATATATGAGGCAAAGCGAATAACGCAATTTACAGTCAACTGAAAACAGAGGGCAGGAAATGTTTGCCCCAGTTTATGACGTCACTAGTGAAAGAAGAGAAGGACGTTAGTGTTTTATGTGTACGTGTTGTTGTTTCGACGAGAGCGGAGAAGAAAAGAAAATACGCATTTTGCTAAAAAAAAATTCAAGAGGTAAAGATTTTGAAATCTTTTCTTACTATTCCGTAGAATGTTTGCGAACACACTATGCATGAATAGGGTGGGATCTTACCTTTGTTATCATGTTTGAGGATTATCGTAAATGCGTCGTCCATATGCTGTAGACAGTCTTTTGTCTCATGTGGTAGTGTGGGGCAAAGAGAATAGCGATTCACTTTGCCCCAAGCATAATGCAGTACTGTTTTAGAACATTTATGTGGCACTAAATGTGGTATTGACGGTACGTATACGTTGCAACACAGCTAATTTGAATATTGAAATTCATATTGAATTTGTCCCGTTAACACTCACCGAACAAAAACATAGCAGTAGTAATAGTAGTAGTGCTGGTAGTCATAGTAGAGTAACATCAGTAGTTGTTGTAGTAGTAAGTTGGGTTAGGATAGGAGTTCCGTTAAATAATCACAGCGGCTATTAACGCAACTTATCCTATATTCAACTATGTAATTCTATACCACTGTTAAGAAACTATTAATTTGATTTTACATCTTTTAAAATGATTTTAATTAACTTCAGTTCTTTGTTTCTTTGTTTCTCTACTTTTTGCCTCGAATCAATTTACGTAAAATGTTCCATACATGTTCAGTACTAATGACTACAGTGGCGTACGGTGAAATTTTGTTCGGGGAGGGGGGAAGCTCGAGATCTCTACGTGCAGAGGAACTAACGAGTACCCCTATCAAGGAATGTTTAAAACACAAGAGTGCGAAGAAGTATAGCAAGTCTACTATGTCTACCGAACCAAGTACTAGTGCACTTTCGTAAATGAACTACCAGAGAAGAGATGGAAATCTACCATTCAAGGTTCTCCTGCGAGAAGAAATGTTTTGCTGCGGCTATAGCTCTACCAAGTACATCTGGAATTACAAAGGAAAACCCTTCAAAATCACCAGAAGGAGATGGTAGTTACCAATGCGGTTCTGTCATGAATATTATTCAGATCCACTTAATGAAGACTGGATTCAGTGTTCTATTTGTCTGTCATGGTTTCACGAAAAATGTACCGATTATTATAAGGGACAAGACATTTACATTTGTGATCTGTGCAAACCAAGCGTGTTATGTGATATTATTTTCAGCCCTAAGCCTTATTATTGTTTTTTTTTTCATCTGTTTGCTACTACGTAGATTGTACTCACTAGGGTTACTATAGATTCAAAGAAACTAGATACTAGATGCCTACTAAGAAAAAAGACTTCTATGGACTTGAGCTTTTTAAACATATTTAGGGATCATGTGTATGCACGCTTTGTCTAGACTTAATTCTATATTTAAATGTGTTAGGCTAATACTAACAAAACATTAAACATTTTAATCTTCTGGTAGGTAAAGCAGTTCATCTAGATGTCATTCTTTTATTATCTTAGACTATGCACACATATATTGTTCTTCTATACAATTTCTATTTTGCATATCTGTATTAAACCCTGACTTTTAATGTATGAGTTTTTGCTTATTCACTTTGCCCCATTATCATGATTCGCTTTGCCCTACCGGTGGGGCAAAGTGAATAAATTGCAGTAGTTCAGTAATTAAGCAATATCATTTATGTATATGCAATTCACGTTACTATTGTATTGTTATTTGAAAGTTTAATAATCATAAAATATTTCCTCAAAACTTTGGTTTCCTAGTCTTAAATTTAGTTGCCATTTGAGGCCTTTGAAGTTAAGTGATCCGCTTTGCCCTCCTTTCCTATATATTAATTACTCGTAGGGCCCGGATAATTATGTACTAAAAACAATGAAAATATGTACATATATATGCACATAAAATCTCAAAAATATGTAATAAAACTCTTTCAAAAGAGCAAAATATGTAAAATGAAAATACCAGCATTTTCTATTACCTTTTCTACATTTAATGTGGTAAATACATTATTTATTCAATTACAATGTTTACTACCTGTTACTTTTAGAGCATGATCTCCGCAACACTAAGAAACAGAATGAGTTTCAAATTTTCAGTCCGAAAACTTATCTCGTTATCGCGTATAAAAGAGTTTCTATGCACTAAATGGTCGTTTAACTTCACACAGTCTTGCTGCATATTTATACTTTCAGAAATCAGCCAAAGATCGTTCAACTGTACATTACGGGAGAATTCTAGAACACTGGTCCGCCTACCTGTACAACGGATACTAACCAAACTTAACATAGCCTCACCTCTCTAATTTCTAATTAATCTTAATCAACCTTATTTAGGAAGGAATTTTCACGAAAACTTTGTTTATGCCGTTGCAATTTTAATGGGCGTCCAGCGTTATAGAACCTTCCCGTACATTACACATCCTAAACATTTTAGTAAAAAATATCGTGAAGAACAAAACATTCTCAATTAGTCTTTTCACTATTTCAACAGACGATCTCCGTAACAGTGAGGAACGAAAATGTTTCAAATTTTCAAACATAAAACCTCTCCTGTTATCATGCAACAGAGCTTTGTATTGACTAAACGATCGTTCAACATCACACGAAGTAATTGGTGCCTCTTAAACTTGCACAAATCAGAAGGTGTGTATTCAATAGCCACGACATCGGATTTAGCTTCATTTAACACTCCACTAATAGCACAGATTGTCTTATAGCCTGGATTTTTCTCCAAAACGACAGCTATCTTCTTATTCACTGCATCCCCAACCGATCCTTTCACACCTACCAGAGAAGCAACTGTTGAGCGAACAATTTCAAGATTGTCTGAAAGGTTAGATGATGATTTCTCCAAGGATTCAATAGTACTAAGGAGACACGAAAAATTGCTCTGAGTGTAGGCAATATCATGCCTCAACTTCCCGTCATCAAACATTTGTTTCGCTATTTCTATGGAAGATGCATCTTCAGAATCAAAATGTTGTAACATTTGTTTCACTGCATCAAAGTTCGTAGCATAGTAACACACAGCATCAATCCAGCTTCCCCACCTCGTTAGTACCGGCTGTGGAGGAAGAGGTAGTTCAGGGAACAGTTCTTTAAATTTCTCAACTCTACTGGGAGCCTTCAAAAATACCTTCTTTGTATTTGAAATTATTGCATCCACATGTGAAAATCTAGAACGAACAAATTCTGCAACACGATGAAATGCGTGGCCAAGACAACTTAGATGTAACAGCTTCGGATACAATGCTTGCAAAGCGTCTGCAGCTTTGCACATGTACGGTGCTGCATCAGTCACTAGAAGGAAGACATCGTTATGCTTGATACCATCAGGCCACGAAAGTCCCATAGCATCATTAAAGAGTTTTGCAATGGCTTGATGGTTGCATCACGGCAACAAATCATTAGTTAACAGGATAGGCTTGCTGACTTCATTATTTTTCAACAAACCTATTACAACATTACCAACATGTTGTCTCTCTACATCAGTTGTTTCGTCGATTGACACCCAAATAGGACCATCATCGATTTCTCCACGAATAGAGTTCATTGTTTCCACATATAAATCAGGCACGTAATGCTCTCTGATTGTAGATTCATCTGGAACTGTTTCGTGTGTGTATTGTTGCAGAAATTCATGAAGTACTGTATTGTTTAGTTTCCAAATAGGGATATCAGCACATACCATGGCACGGCACAGATCACTTGAAAACTGAGACTTCTGTGGCCCTGGACTACTTTGAGCTTGAGATTCAGTTACTAGCAACTGCTTTTGTGGTTTAGGTTTTAAAGCTCGGGTCTGATGGCTTGATGTGGATATGTGTTGCACATCTTGGGAACGTTGAGGGCATGAGACACCCTTCTCACAAACGTGGCAATAAAGCACTTTTCCATTGGTGGAAAAATGCTCAAACTCTTCCGTGAAATGCTTAAGTCTTATTGACAACGGGGTTTTGTCCTTTGGCATCTTGGAAACAGGATTTGCTGACAGCACAGGAGATTAAATATTCGATAAAATAGCTCACACTTTCCCTACGTCATGCGTTGTGGCGGCAGGCGCTTCACTTTTGTCAATCAAGAGTTCAGTGTTACCAATAGCGTGAATACAAACTTCCCCATCTGATTTAATATTTTTCGACGAAGGAAAATATTAGTGGGGCGAGTTTGCGACAACAACACGATAGGCAATCGTAAAACCGCGTCGAGATAGTAATTCGATTAAATTATTAATCTCACGTAAGGATGTGAGAGTTACTACCGCGACCGAGAGTGTACGATTGTTAATCAAATCAGGTTGTGTCCAACTCTCCCTACCAATCCGCCAAACTACGCTTCAATACTATTTTAAAAGGGTGTAACGCAGTGAAACAATAAATAAATAAATAAAAATTAAAAATAAAGTAAGAACTTTAAATTCAAAGAGAGGTTAGTGTTTTCTTCTTTTCAAAGTCTATTGTTGAACAGTTTTTGTATGAAAAATCCCTATAAAACATGAAAATATCAAGAAATATGTAAAATTATGTGCTCATGGGTAAAATATGTAATTTTATGTGCATAAGTGTAAAATATGTAAATATATGTACTTTCAAATGGGTGTTTTTAGGCACTATGGGTCACAAATGACATTATTACACTGATTTGGTATAAAAATATAACCCCCACAAAAATATGTAATTAAATAATTATCCGGGCCCTATTAATTAGTAAATCAGGCTTGACACGTATTTATCTAACACATTTATCTAGTACTATTTATTTAATAAGTATAGCGTAATATATATAATCTTACTATCTTTATAATATGTAAATGTATGTAAATCTCAATTAGTGCATTATCCCTTTCATTTATAAATGCCAAATTTTCTTTTAAGATCAAGATTCAGTTAGTTAGATCGAGTATTACTCTCGCTCCCACTATAGTTTTTTGAAGATTTATTTTTTCTTGCTTGCTTTTCCAGTAATTTTCCACTGCTGTAGAAGTTTCTAGAACCATTGAATACTTAAATTTTTTCTGTCCCCGGCAAAACATATAAAAAGGCGGATTTTTTACATGGTTTTTGCTGTTTCAGCTAGGGAGGCTTGTAGAGTAGAGGTCTATGCTGGTGGCTGTTCAGTCCAAAGAGAATCAGCAAGTAAGCTTTTTCCTGGGAGTTTGTCCTTTAGATTAGTTAGTGGATGACCAGTGCATATGTTAGTCCGTGGCTTCCTATCCTGCTAGGGAAAGTGGTCTCTGGCCGTAACTTAGGTGAAATTCCAGAGTTAGGAATAGGAATTAAAGAATAAAGTAGGAGTTTGAGCTCTACGAGTAATGACTTAGATGGGCTCTAGTAAATGGTTAGAAGGAGTGAAAAGTAATTTGCTCTTGGGGTGACCCTAGGGAGAGAGTGAACCCAGGGAACTTAGGTTGTTTGAAAATTTCCAGGTGCTGGGGTTTTTTCCCATTACAATTGAATCCAGGTTGCGGTTTGGGTTCGTTCCCCGTACAGTCAGGCAATAGTGAGGCTTGGCTGGTGTTTTTGTTTCACACTGCTACTTTCGTGTTTGAAAGTATTAGAGTGTGTGTTTACCTTTTAACCTAGAGTCTTGAATGGAAGACGTAATAATATAGCTGGGCCATGAGTGACGGCTGCTACTCCTAATTCCCTGAGTTTACCAATCCTTTAAGATTTTAGTTAGTTTCCTTTTCTGGATTTCTCAGAGTGTTGAGAATCCAAACCAGGTGTAGGCCAGATTGTTACTGAAGTGAAGTTAATCAATCTTTGAAAGCAAGGAATATGGACCTAGAGTAGAGAGAGTACTAGTTTTCCATATTACCGTAGTTCCCAAAGAAATATTAGAGAAGTCTTTTATTGTTTATGATTAGTGATATTTAAATTAGAGTCTGTGCTCCTTGAACTCTCATGATGAGTTCTTTGGGAAGCCGAGAAAATATTAAAGATTTTCTTTCAAGGGCGAAGTAACGTCCTTTGAACCTCAAAATTCTAGTCACTCACCTTACCCTAATTAGAAAAATATTAAGTTTAATAAATCTAGTTATCCATCGTAAATCCCTTGAGTGTTTAATTTTAACTCAACCGTATTTTGAACCTGTTACCTAGACAACAGCGAGCGGACGATTTATTTCTTAAGGAATTTATTTCTTTTGTTGTAAGGTAGAAATTGCAGACTCGTTAGAGTAGGGTGATAAAGAATCTCGATTAGGTTTATAGTTTTCATATAGATATATATATTAAAAATTTTTTACCTTACATAGTAGAGATAACAATTTTCTTGCATTTTCTAGGTTGCCTTCAGTGTTTTCCCGACATTACTTTCAGTGACGGAACATAGTGGAGATACATTCAGAACTACAGTGTATTTTATAAAGAGTAAAAGCATTGTATTATAAAGAGTAAAAACACTCTATAACTTTCCAAAGATAGAAGAAAAGCCCATCGTTTACCTATTAGGACCAAATGCACTAGATATTACACGAATAAGCATTAAATAAGCACTGTATACATAAATAACGCAGTAAATTTAAAATTAAAAGAACATTTATTATGCTGTACTACATTTTACAATGTGTTGTAATACAGTTGATATTATAAGCAAAAGAACGAAAAACAAGAAATAACGCTAAAGTACTAATGTAATATGCAACGCAATACAAATGCAGAGACAAGGCGGATCCAGGAATTTTCTGAGGGGGAGCCCAGGTCTGAAAAATAAACTTAAGACATTTTTGATATTTGGTTCGCTAAATAAAAATGTAGACTTAAGTGTGGCGTAAGCGTAATACGTATTTATCTTCATATTGCCGAATTCAATTTTAGAGATACACCCACATTTTTATATTCCTAAACAAAAAGGTTAAATTCGGATAATTACAATTAATGTATAGAACCTCATTAAAATACTAAATTATCTTTATCTGAAATTGTTGAAAATAATGATTTTTACTGCACACACTCTTGTTCAAAAAATACTTTCATGAGAGAGAACAAAATATTTCTTAACTTACCTCTGAACGAAGTTAATATCCTTCCAACTAAAATGTTTCCACAGATTCTAGAATTTCCAGAATAAAATTCAGTGTCTTGATGGCTTTCAATTGTTCCTTAACACAAACTTCACAATACTTTAAAATAGGGTAGATTACCCGATTTTAGCGGGTATTACCCGATTTTAGGTCCCATATTCTTCCCCCGCTTAATGATCTCTTAATCATGAAAAGACACCCGATTTTTTGGATTGGAGAAAAATCTAAGACCACTTTGTTGATAAAGTGTTACTATTCTCAATGTAAACCGATACATATCTGTGTCAATCTCAATCGCGATTGAGTTAAATTTGGACTCAGCTCAAGACTCAGGCTGTGAGCTATTTGCCCAGTGGGCGTGCGCAGAGCCGTTTGCTAATAAGAGATCTGTTCTAATGCACAGTGTTTTTTTATTTTTATTTATTTGTTTATTTTTTTTAGTTCATGTGTTTTTATTGTAATGTATTGGATGTTATATACGAATGATCGTGTTGTGACAAACATACTTGAATTATTAATGACTTTATAAACTTCAAAAAATGTGTCATAATCGTACACATTTTGCTTCAATCCATGAATGGTAATGTATGATCTCATGGGTGTGTATTTCTTTGATGACCATTCTATTCAGTTCAGCTAAACAAGTCTGTTTTTACCTAGTCTACGCGTTTACCTAGTCTTTATATATTCAGAAATGATTGCAAATTGATCCTTAACACTTTGTTTAGCTTAGATTCATTATTAATATTTTTTATTTTAAAATGTTTATGCTGTATTTCATATATTGTGAAACCGTAGTAATTTTGTATGCTAGTACGATTTCAAGTAGCAGTCTTTAAAAATGATTAGAAATTTTATAAGAGATGAGCCAAGACTACTATTGTGCTGTCAAAATGTCTTGAGCCGTGGCAAAAATGTGAACTAAAGCTCACACCCTCACACACCCACGCGTTGAGCCAATAAGGGTTCAGCTGTTGCTAAGCGAGAGAAAGCGAGTGGAATTCCTTCAGCCGATAGCAGCACTTGCAACGGAAGACTAGGGATCAAGTCAATGTGGCATTAGAATAAATATGTTTTACCTTTCTTATGATAAAAATTTAGAAATTATTTTTTGTTTTTCTTAGAGAGAAAACCGTTTGAACAATATCTGCAATATGTCGTTTGCTTTTTTCTAAACTTGCCTTACATATATCCTTACAATTACAGATATCTTACTGTAATACTTACTTTACAATCAAGACTCACTTTTGTTGAACTCAATAAAGGCAAAAAGTAAATTTGTCTACTTTAGTTTCTTTAGAAAAGTACATTGGATGTGTCACTTAAAAAATAAATCAATTAAAAAAAAAAGGTCCGAAGGATCCGAGATTAGTATTTCTAATACACAAGTTCACATCAGTATTTACGGTTTAGAATCCCCGCTATTCTAATTTTAATATATGGCAACTTTAGAATTCATTATTGTAAAATTAATTTCACTGTACACACTGATGTAACTTATTGCAACAACGGTAACACACATTATTAAAAGTAATTTATTGTATACAAAGTTTAAGACGGCAATAGAGGGCGAATCAACTCGAATACGGCTTAAGTGTTTGTCAATTACTAATTTTATCTAACAAAACGACATTAGTAAGTTTTAAAAAATACAAATTTGTTCAGAATGTAAACACAGTTTAAAAAGATGTAATCCTTATTTCGCCTATTTATAGGTGCATATCAAAGCACACGGCAAAACAATGGATTAAAAAAAAATTATCATATTACTTTATACCAATAACTGAAAGTTTGCATCATTTCGAAATGACACATAAGTCTTAAAATAATAATTTCTTCCTATTCGTTTCATAATTTTAATGCTATCTGTCTGTACGAGTGCTGCTTAAAGTACGGACTGAAACATCCTTTTTATCAAATTAGGAACCTATTAATAACATTTTCAATGTCCACGTAAGATTGCGATGTATGTACAACAATGCAAGTCCAGTCGACCTATCTTCTGTCATCCTAGACCTTATCCAGCTCTTGAATCTTCTTAGAGTTGAAAAGCTTCTTTCTGCTGTCGCTGTGGATATTGGCCAAGTAAGCAATATTTGTAACAGAGTTCAAAAATAGATAGATATTTCCATCAATTTTGGAATATGCTACTAGCGCCGTGTTGAACGTTTTGATAATTTCGAAGTTGCAACTTTTCTTCCAACAACATACCCCATGTAAAAGTTTCGTTTCTATCGTGTCCCTATCGCGAGAAAGCAGAGGGAAGCATTTGTCACAAATATTTTCAATTCTTTCTTTCAATCACTCATATCCGAGATTTCTTCCAGCTATACGGGCACTAAAGTGTTTAAATCGTAGCAATTGACAGACTGTTTATAAAACGGTTCTGAAGATCAACATTAACACAATCTACTAATGGAATGTACACACATTTTTTTTCAATAAGACTTAATATTAGCTTCTTCATTATCAGAAACATTGGGATAGTTTGTCCAGTTGGCTTGTTTGTCAGTCAATCGTAGAATGCGAAGAGGACATCCATGGTTCTCATTACGCTTTTTTTTTTTTTTTTTTTAATGTTCAAAGATAATAGAAAAATCTGTCTTCTCCTTCAGTACTTCAATTGCATGTGTTTTCTCCTGTACCGCGTACATATCTTCCCGTAAGTATTTACAGAGCACAACAGCAGTGTTCAGGATATCACTTAAACTGACAATAGTAATTATAAATTCACCGTTAAGAATCGAATGTAATAAATAGGGATGCGCACGAGACGAGTCGAGACAGGATTTTCCTGACAAAATTCGAGTCGAGACAGCCACAAATTTTGTCTCGTGCGCATCCCTAGTAATAAACAGTTTGCCATAGCTGCAGAAGCGTTGTCTTGCCAACGGGATACACATTGAAGAGATTCGGCTATTTTCAGCGAATCTCCCTGGAACTCCAAAATGGAAACGTGCCTCTCAATCCAACGGGTTTCACAATAACTTCGTAGTGAGTGTCCTAACACATTTTGAAGGTCATAATTGCGTTTCGAAGACATGTGGAAAAAGGCTAAAACTTCTTGAACACAACCAACAGCGTTCTTGCGCTCTGAACCTAAATTCGTTACTGATATAAGGTAAAGAAATACCTGTAAAGACAGGCACGTATCCATAGGGAGGTAACATCGAATAATGGAATTGCAGTGACGAAACTTCATTTGTTGAAGTTGATACCCCCTCCACCTCGAAACCTGAAGACATATCTATTTTATTATTATTATTATTATTACTTTACTGGAGAATAATTTTTCGCCTGAGTGCTGAAAGGGAGCATTTCTTCACAGAAAATTGAAAAAATGTAAAAGTCTTTGATTTATTGATAGAGATAGACAATAGATGAGACTCAAATATTTTTGCGAAATAAGAGACGAGACTTTAGCATTTCTCATAGCTCGTCTCGCGTCCATCCCTATTTATAAACTGTTTGGTTATTTCAATTTCAAAATGGGGTTTCGTAGTGATTTTTATGCACTGGCGGAATAATTTCACACGCTTCACAGTAATGTTTCTCCTCGAACTGAGAACTTACAGCGAGGGTGCGACCTCCTCTCTATGTGCGCCCTTCATCTATCGCGACCTAGGCATGGAGGTAACAACCGCGACTTAAACCTCGACCTCGATCGCGAGGTATCTTCGGTATGTCTTTACCCTAAATATAACACATACATCAAAATGAAAATTAAATCTTTCAGTTTTACGTCCCACGATTATGCCGGCAAGGCTAAAGGAGACGGTGATGATGAGAAATGAAAGTAATGGTGGAGGAAAGGGAGAAAGGGGAGGAAAAGGAGAACCCCGATGAAACCCACGAACACGGTGTTTGTCTACCACAAAGTTAATTTGGTGCGAGCTGGGATCGAACCAAGGACTCCATGCACCAGAGGTGAACGCTCTACCACTGAGCCATCCTGGCCCCTAACATCTAAGTTTAGATCAATTCGTTTTGCTAAGCTCGTTAGTTTGTACATAGATGGCGCAACTGCACATGACAGGAAATGCGTAAAGTAGGAACGAATATTAGTGTTAGTTCCATATTTTAAAGACTATGATATAAACGATAAATACTTTAATGCACTAGAGTTTTGTGTGTTTCGTTCCAGTAAAGCAATATAAAATAGAACTGATATCTTTTTATAACAATAGTTAACGAGAAATCCTTGTGCAAAGTTTCTTTACGTAAAACATTTTTATTACAATTACTGTACTATATTACAATAAGTAATATTGTTTTGTGTAACTACTGTGTTTGAAATAAAAAGTTAGACCCCATGGAGTAACAAACTGGTATTCTTATTAGACAAGTCAGTAATGTAATAAAATGTTTCGCAACTTATTTTTGCTCGTAAAGTATTCTCGAATTGCATCGTACAGGAAATCCAGTTAGAAGACTAATTTATTTAGTACTTCGAATAACTGGCAGCAATTTATATCACTTCTCATATGTGACATTTTTTTCTTTTAGGTTCAAGTTTATATTACTGAACTTGACATATTGAAAAGTACACTTACAGTCACGAGGAAATTAGAACCTGCAAGTAAAGCTAAATGATTAATTCGTAATCGTTAAATTTGAAATACATAAGAGTTCGTGGTTCACTGAAGTATTTGTAAGTTTACTGATACGTAAAATTTGCGTAAAACAATATATGCAGTGCTACAATTTCAGTTCACACAACCGTGTGTAAAGACATTCTTTGTATCGTGTTTGCATGTGAAGTAATTCTATTATACAATATACCTAATAATAATCGAATTTTTTCCATAGACAGAAGGTTATTTACCTCAAATTTATATGCTAAATCATTTATTGCTCTATCACTTACAATGTTATCCTGGCATTCCGTATTCTACTTATTGTTTTGTTTTCAACGACATTTTTACTCTGCACATTTGTATCTCGAGTGGCACATATTCTGCGTAACATGTGCAGTCATGTCCAAAATGATTGTTGCATATCTATAACTGTCTTCTTGTAAAAATATAATTTGATAATTATTTTGCAGGGTACTTTTAATACTGATACTATGTGTATAATCGCGGAATGTATATTTGTGGTGGTAAATTTCACAGGAAAAAAATATCTTACGAAATTATAATGAGTAACATAAAATGTTGCTAAATGGACAAGAAAATTTTATTTTCGTTTTATTGTTCTTATTTAC
Organism: Thermobia domestica; assembly: GCF_964235325.1. Classification (NCBI taxonomy): domain Eukaryota; kingdom Metazoa; phylum Arthropoda; class Insecta; order Zygentoma; family Lepismatidae; genus Thermobia; species Thermobia domestica. The sequence continues at coordinate 373,235,787 of NC_137454.1, forward strand.
TGCTCTTTTCACATGAAATTTGTTACATACATGTCTTTGCCGATTATACACATACTAACATTATAAGAAATATAATAATTCGGTATCAAATTATATTCCTACAATAACATATTTATAGACTTGCGACAATTTTGGACATGAATGTACGGTGAAAAATCATATGGGAACGAAAATAGAAACGAATAAACTATAACAAACAAGTCCTTATAGCCAGCCAGCATCGGCCGTGGAAGAATAGAATTGTCTGGTACATAAATAATGTTGAAAGTTCAGTCTAGGTTTTTAGTGGTGTCCGATAGAGATTTTAAAAAGCCAACTTTTTTCAGATGGAGGTTTTTTTTTTTCATAAAAATGCGTCTTTCTTAACAAAACGACGAAATTTTCATTTTTAAATTTTTTTTATGACTTTCTTCTTCAGGAACTATGTTTGTTTCCTGGTAGTGAAGACTGCAATTAATCAAGTGCGTTTACAGTTTGCACTATTTGTGAGTTATATGTTCAATCCAGGGCTGGGTGTCTTGATTAGTTTTCAAACTTGCATTGCAGTTGTCACCAGCAATTTGTGAGTTATATAACCCAAATATCGCAAGTGTCATTTCGGTTGGTTAACTATTTTATCAACTACCAGAAGTTACGCATTTTTATATGTGTGTTTAGGTTTTCTAAATTCAATCTAACAGAAAAAAAAACCAAAGAAACATACAAAACGATTTTCGATTTGGTAAATATATATATATATATAATACTGCTTACATCCTGCTCTCCATTTGAGAATCATTTCACCTTAAGCTTCAGAAGGTTTAGTTTATAAAATTAAAGCCATAACAAATAGGATATGGGTTAGTGTAACATCATTATTCACACAATTCATTATTCCTTTACCTTATTTTTGTTGATAAAAGCTGAAAAAAAAAAATCCCATCTATATATATAAAAGAGAACGTACAAATCCTTTGTTAGCTCATCACGCTAATACGGCTGAACCAATTTCTTTCATTTTTGGGGGGTTATTAAGATTTGGACCCTAGATGGTTTTTATCATATCACTTTAATTTTCAATTACCAGTGTCTTGAGATAATTGACCATTCAAGTGTCCATAACGTACAAATCCTTTGTTAGCTCATCATAGCTAAATCTAACCGTATTTATATGCAACCCACATGACCGTGTCACTCGGCGGGTTAACATAAATGACAGGCGATATAATGTTAACATTTACTCCAATCTTCTATGGTTTTTATCATATCACTTGAAAGCGAAAAAGTAAAAATTATCTAAGTAACAAAGTTTATTGCGTTCCGGGGTGACCGCAGCGAAGCGGGATGAACGCTGCTAGTACGCTATATTGTGCATAGAACTACATGTTCTTATTTGTTTGTTTCTTTCAAGATTAGGGTTTAGTTTCAGCATTGATGCTATATGAAAAGTCAGCAGTGTACACAACAGATCGTTCCCGTAGAGGTTAGAAGAGCCGGACATTTTACGTAGTAAAAAGAAATAAAATTTATTTTTTGAATGTATAAAATGATTCATAACTCACCATATAGACCATTGTCAGAAGTGTCCGTCTTCGCACAGTTACAATTAATTTAATATAAAACCGGAAATTTGAATATTGTATCTATATTGCCCCATTTCTCCTCCAGAACACGAATTTGTTATAAATGCTGTAACACGTATCCGATCAGTTTTAATAAAGAGCTTAAATTTCCCTTATTTTTTTAAAGAATTTAAATATTCGAATTTGGCACCTTTAATTTATATTGAGTATTTTCTGAATAAATATTTTGAAATTCGAATATTATATGAATTTGTTACTTTGGGCACAGAATTTCCAAAAAAGCTGCAACGATTGTTAGTTCACTTTTAATGGGAAATTCATATACTGACTTTTATCTTCCTTACTTTGGGAACTTGTAAGATACACTAATCTTGCCAAAAAAGATTTGAATCTCTTGCATCTCCTTAAGAATACGTATTTCGAACATGGTTGTTTCTTGTTAATATGCATAGCTTGATATAAATCATTACACGCAGTGGCAAAAGAAAGCATTCATTTTCATTTACATATATTCTATAATATCTTGATTAAGGGGGAGGTTTAAATCACGAACCCCTTATCTTCGTACGAAAATGACAGATATAAATGTTCAAAATTTCGGCTTTTATATATATATAAGCCGAAATTTTGAACATTTATATGTGTCATTTTCTTATAACCAGTTTATATACCTCTTTTCTTATATATATATTGTCTTCTTAAATAAGCATTAACACAATGTCTCTCAATCACAGAAGAGTGTTAAATGGCATGATATTCTTGTACAAAATATTAAATAACAAATTAAATAGTAAGGATTTGGTCTCTGCCTTTCATCTCAGGGTACCCAATGGAAACATACGTGTGAGCAATGGAAATTTCTTTTATTCTAAGAAATCTCGAACAAATGCAACAAAACAGTCACCAACGTGGAGGATGGGTGCAGTCTACAACAAACTGAGTAAATGTAAAAAAGTTCTGGATATACACAGTATGAGTCAGAATAGATTTCGCAAATATATTATAGATATTCTATGTAACTCTGGTATGAACACTGTAATTGGGTAGAATAACCTGTTGTGTTCTTGTTCTTAAAATAAATAAATAAATAAATAAATTATTCCATAGAAATCTAAACGTGATTTTTAGATGTTCATTCACAATTGTTGAGAAGAGAAAAAAATTGAGAAAACTATCAGCAAATCTCTTTTACTTCTTTATTCACAGGTCGGTTTATTAGCTGTCTGTCGCTATGTCGCGTGGCAACTTGTCCTTCTTGCGATTAAGACCGTCATCAGGTCTATTGTCCTGCCTCTTTTTCGGATGTTCTTTTATTCATTGCAGAACCCAAAATATGCTAGACAAGAATAAAGTATTTGTTTTGAAGGGAGCAGCATATTCTGAGCGGTCTGTTTATTACCTGTCAATCATTGTGTCGCGTGCCAAGTTGTCCTTCTTCTTCTGAGGGAAAGATAATTTGCGGTTATGACCGCTGTCACTTTTATTGCCCTGCCTCTTTTTCGGATGTTCTTTTATTTATTGGGGGTACAAAAATATTCTAGGACCAAAATATTCTGTGACATAGGTTCAAGCCCCCACGTTGAAGGGGTAGGGTAACAGTGTCACTCTTGACACGAAAATAATGCTCTGCCCACAGAAACCAACCAATCAGAGAATTTATTTTACGAACATACAAATCACTAATGGGATATATATGAGCGGAGTACCATAATTTAGCACATAAATAACTATTGATATACCAAATACGTTGTATTAGGTTTAAGTTGCGCAGTTTGTGATTTAGACTGAGCATTCGTAATTTTTGAAGGAGAGGATCCCAAATATGTTCATACTGTAAACTGTCCGAATTCGAAAACGTTATGCCCAGGATTTTCACTTTCGTAACCAGTTCAATGTTGGCAAATGGTAGGGGTATGCCGTCCATAGCCCAAGAATGAAAGGGCAACACTTTCGTTTTTGTAAATTAAGGATTTCGCCACTAAGAGCACTAAATTGTTGTAATTGGTCAATAATATAGTTAAATTGTTGTAGAGTGGTACAGCTAAGGCTAACATCGTCTGCAAAGGCAGTAACTGATATATTTTGCAGGTCATTCAGATCAGGTTGTATATATGCAGCTAACTTATATAATAAAGGTTCTAGTGCGAGGCCAAACAAAAACATGGAAATCAGGCAACCCTGACGAACTCCTTTCTGTAATGGAATGGGAGCAGTAGAGAAACCATTTATTTGAAGCTTAGCCGTGGCTGTGCTATAAATGTGAGTGAGAAAGTTAAGGAAAACTTACGGAAAATTATACGCTCGTAGCACAGCAAACAGATAGGCATGAGATAATCGATCAAATGCATTTTGAAAATCAAGGGATATAAGGCAAGCCGGTTTTCTATCAAACGTAAAATAACCTACAACATCTCGAATCTTGGTCAGCGCATAATAAACATTCTTATGTGGATTGAGAGCAGCCTGAAATGGACTAATTTTGTCTTGAAATATTGATTTGAGGCGTCGCATTAGAACTTTATTAAACAATTTGAGATCGGTGTTGAGCAAGGTGATTGGCTTATATTGTGTGACAGTGTTGGCATCATAAGACTTAGGAATAAAGATAACATGACCATCATTTTGAAGAAAGTGCGGAGTAGCATAGAGTTCATTATATAAAGTTACCATATCCACGCCTATGATATCCCAATACTGTTGATAGAGTGCATACGGCAAACCGTCACTCCCGGGACATGAGGTAGTATTACATTGCTTAAGCGTGTGAAGTATTTCCGCTTCTGTTAGTGGTGCAGTTAATGTCTGATTATCAGACGCTGATAATTGTGGGAGCAACATATTTAAATAATCGTGATACCCTTGGGGAGGGTCCGTAGTGGCAGCATATAACGTTGTATAATGGTCAAAGAAAACTTTTTGAATGTCAGGGAGGGCCGTAAGTTTGGTATTATTATGATTCAGGGTGTCAATCACCTTCCCAACACGACGCTTATGTTGTGCCATATAGTGATAAAATGTAATGTGTTCATCGGGAAGACAGTCTCCGTCTGGCAGGGTATGAGCATATTTGCGTACATCATTAGCATGAAGTTGTTTTATCCATGCCTTCGTTTTGTGAATTGCAATCATATTTTGCGGGGAGCTGGGCAGGATCCAAAGTTCATGAAGCGCTCTGTAAAGATACGCTAGGGTTTCACGCCGTTCTCGTTTCTTTTCAGCTCCTTGGCATTTGAAAAAACTTATTATTTTAGGCTTCGCATATTTGACCCACCAGTCATTTAGTGTCGGGTAGTAGTGACGTTGGCGGAGCCAGTACGTCCATTTAGTTCTAAACAAACATTTCGTGTAGGCGTCAGTAAGTAATTGAGTATTCAGTTTCCAAGCTGTTCTTCCATAGGTTGTAGAAACACCTAGCGCAAATTTACATATCCAGATTACTGCGGCATGATCACTGAACGGAACTAATTTCAAATGAATATCAGTGATGGAGGATACTAGATTAGTAGTTGCCAAAACTCGGTCCAACCGACTGCTCATAGTAGAATTTTTAAAAGTGAATTGGAGATCTCGCCGGTGGTGTACCCAGACGTCCTTAAAAGGTATTGACGAAACTAGCTGCTGAAGGGCAGGGGAGGGAATAAACTTTCCAGTGGTATCAATTGCTCTAAAGACAGCATTAAAATCGCCTGCAAGTATTATGTTATTCAGAACATTCGGAAACAATGGTAAGATCTCAGTAGAGTAAAACTGTTCCCGTGCTATTCGATTATTAGTGCCAGAATACGAATAAATATTAATGATCGTAATATTGTCACAAGTAATGCTAATACCCCTGCCAGACGGCAAATAAATAACATTTGAGACCTCTATACCTCGTTAACATAATATAGCTGTACCCCGGTGCGCTGGTCCTATATTTACATATGCAATATATTGGGGTAAAAAGTCAAATTCTGCAAACGCCACTTCTTGTAATAAAATAAAGTCAGTCGATGTTTGGTTGATAAAGCTTCGTAAGAGGTTGCGATTAGCATCACTTTGAATTCCATTCAGATTTAATGTAATATACGATCGAACATTTGGCTTACGAACTTCTTGCATTGACCCAGATATAGTGCACAGGAACAGCAGAAACAAAAAGAAAGGAAATGACCTCTCCGGTACGTTTCTAAACAGACGGCACATTTGTAAACTACCTATATAACAGAATATAATAAAAAGATAAGGTAAATAAAGCTTTGGTATCGCAGTCACTATTAGGTAAATCTTACTTGAGAGTCAAAATTACTACCAGACCGTGAAACTATCAATCTTGAAAAAAAAAGAGAGAGAGAGAGAGAGAGAGAAGAGCTGTGTGGTGTGTTGTTGGTCTCGTGTCTGAAACGTGTAAGATCGCAGAACGATATAAACACGTGGCACATGTTTTTTTGCGAATTCACTGGTTAACATTGTTTTCACCATTTGCTGGAGTGAGAGAAGACACTGCACTAGAAGACCACACGGATAAAGTACTTGTTACGTCATTCCGTTCATTAGCTACTTTTGTTTTCCTTTTCTTTGACACGTTTTCATTTTGCACTGTCTGTAACGGAGGCTCTAATACAACAGGGAGAGTCACAGATGCTGCTTGGTTAATAGCCACTTCAGGCTGTTTACAGTCCGGCGAGAGGTCAGATGACAGGGTCGTTGCAGTAGTGGGAATCATCTTGGAGGTGGCATGAGGGGCACTGCCCTCTTTACTCTGCTTCTCGGATACAGCTGACTGAAGAGATTCACTTTTGAGGGGCAACTGGGGAAAATTCCTCTCATCCTGTAAATTAGGAGCCGAAGGGGAGGGGGTGCTCTCTAGGACCATTGGTTGGGCAGTAGAAACCGTTAGCAACTGTAAATCGGGTGAAGAAGGGTAATAACTAGGAGTTGTCGGCATCTTACCATTGAAAAGTTCAGTCATCTTAAATTCAGTGGTAGCTGAAGTAGATATCAAGTGGGGGTTTAACTTTCCGTGGACAGGTACTTGCGACGTGGTTAGGGGCCAGACAAATAAAGCAGGTAGGCGGTTGACCTTGATACATGACACTAGCACGACACCCACGAACCACAATTTTAGAGGGAATATGTTTCTCTAAAATCATTTGAACGAGTCTATTGCCATTATAAACTGAAAATGGTAACGTACTGGACCACATTTCCTCCGTGACATGTATCATTTTTCCATAGGGGTGAAGCACTGCACTAAGCTCATCATTAGTGATTTCCATTGGGGAGATCCAATATGCGTACACGGTTATTTTGTATACTTGCACTGGACAACTGTACGTGACTTTTTGTACCATTTTCATGCTCAAAATTCATGGTTTCCGGGTGCTGACGAAGAAAGGTGTCCACGTGATCTTGACATTTAAACTTGATGTACAAACTATAATCCTCATTATGAAGTTGAATCGCTGCAATATCCTGAATATGTAATTGCAATTCGTTAGTTAACCAAGCCTGTATCCTGGCTACACTGGGCCGGATATGACGCGTCATCTTGTCAAATGCAATTCGAACTGTATTTTTACCTAAAGCATTCATTGTGAGTGGTTCAAAACTATTGTAGAGTGACACAACAACTAAGATTCACTAAACAACACTATGCAGAAATCCGGGTTAGACACTGACAGACACACAACTGAAATTGTATCAAACACAAAGGCCGACAAGGCGAATGTATAACCAAATTACAGCGGAGCTTACACACGAGGTGCACTACACCGAGTCTCACAACGAACTGACCCACTTGACCACGCAGACTCTTTTTATTAACAAATAAATGCTCATGGCTACAGAGCATGTCACTTCCAAACTTAAGACAACAGTTTTTCTCTTTATTTCTATATTTCCGTACAACATCTTGGTTACAGAAGCTAATTTATGTTTGGCAGACAATTTATACCCTAGATTTAAGCCAATAAATGCAATATTTTACTCCACTTTCCAGTTCCTTGATTCAACTCTTCCCCTACCAATCCTGTTAATTCCTTTGCAATCGTGCTGTGCTACTGCAAAAAATCCCTCGAAAACATTATTGCCAGTATACACAAAACCGAACATAATTTTGTTTTTTTGCTTATATTTTTATTATTGTATTATATTTGTTGGAAATATCTCCTCAGATGGATTGCTTTCTATTATCTCCACTTACTAATAGCTGAATTTTACCCATAAACATATGGAAAATGAAACAATTGCGGAAAATCGTGAGTTACAGTATACGCGTAATTTTTTTGCGCATGGGAGTACGTGACCTTGGTATATCCGCTGGTTGCGTTAAGAGGGTGGTTTCCCGCCAGACTTAAATTGGACATCTCAATTGCACCAATTCGAAAGAGCAGTAACGACTTAGATTAGATTAATGTTTGATTCCATGCTAAATAGTTTTGTATGTCCAGCATAGAACCGACTTAAAACCATGAACATTAAGTATAACTTGCATTAAGTTAAATTGTCTGTAGACAAATATCGTTAGCAGTATAGGAGCAAAGTTTATTTAGATTGAATTACTCTTTTGTTTTCCTAAAAAATTATGCCCAAATTCTTATGTAAAACATTATTTCTGGCAACACTCCCCAGTGAAACCGTTTCCTATATAATTTTGGGAGCCAGATTCAGGTATGAAGTATATGTTTCGTTAACAGTTATTCAATCAAATAAATCCAGATCCTTGGTAAGACAAACATACTGTGGGAGAGCCCGGTCCCCTAGGCGCCCGCGTCACTTGCATGTTATGCTCATATGGGTTAACCAAAGAAGTTTGTTGGGAGTCTTGCCAGCTGCACAGGTATTTCAGACATGTAATAGCTATACTGTTGAAATTGCTTTGTATGTTTCATATTAAAGTGATATTGTCATTTAAATCCCTCTAGCTTAACGTTGATTTGTCCTGATTGCTTCTAGATTGATTCACAGTTTTATGTGTAAGTCAATTACGCTTTTAGCTTGCATTCACATGCTGATAATGCTCTTCAGAAAGATAAACAAGAAACATATGCTCAGCACTTACACCCATCCCACTTTGACAATGATTATCAAACAGCCTTATCAAAGATAGAGATAAGAGACATTTGACATACATTCCGAGTCATAATTTCCTGTAGCTACCGTATTAAAGAAGATACAGTGACTTAAAATTAAACTCGTGCAATAATAACAATAATAATGATGGGTATTCTACCATTATTGGTACATCACTAGCCGCAATTGAGGAGATTCCTTGCTCAATGTTCCTCATCTAACCTCTTCGTCTTCATGTACGATTTTCTTGTTCTGATATCATTCATTAATTGCCCTCTCCCTCTATTTCCTGTCACCATACTCTTAAGCACGTCCCTCATGATACAGTTCCTGCTCAGCCAATGTCCCAACCAGTTTCTCTTCCTCTTCTTAATAATATATAAAATTGTCCTTTTCTCCCCCACCATTCTAACACCTTCTCATTCGCTTTCCTCTAGACCCTAGTAATTCTTTCCATTCATCTCCACACCCACATTTCGAAAGCTTTAAGTCGTTTTTCGTCATTTTTGCCCTTGTTTCTGCCCCATGCTGTACAATACTCCACACAAAGAATTTTATAAGTCTTTTTTCTCAACTCTTTATTTAATGTCCCACGAAATAGTCTTTTCTTCCTCCTAAAGGCTGTTTTCGATATTCCTATCCTCACAAGACACACAAATTGCTTTTAGGATATTCTTTTAAATAATTTTGTTACTGAATATGAAGAGGTTATTTTATAGAATTGTACAGGAGTTTTCAACCTTTTCCATTGGAGTATCACCAAAGGACATTAATTGTTACGAGTAATATCATCCCAGTAAGCAAGTGTGCCTACGATAAATCGAAGTTTGCCCTTAATTTCCCTTGATATACGTACTTAACCTTAAAGATTGCCTCTGTGTATGTCTTTGTTAAGTGTAAATTTTAAGTCATGCTTCGAGTCTAGATAGCCTTGACGTATAATCATATTCCTGTATATGCTTAGACCAGATGCAAGATTGAAGGATGAGCAAAAACACCTGTGCATTAGACTTAGTCCTAGAGACTCTCTCTGTGTATAGTTTGCCAGGTGTGTCATTTTAAAGGAATTTTAAGGTCAGCCATATTACGTATTGCAAGTCTGAAGCAAGCTTGCAATCCAAAGAAAAAATAAAATCTTTCAGTTTTACGTCCCACGATTATGCCCTTTAGGCTAAGGGAGACAATGATTAAGGCAACTGAATGATATAAAAGAATTGGTGGAATGAGAAAGTGGGAGAAAATGGGAGTACCCCCCCAAAAAAAAAACAGCGGCGCAAATCTGTCCCTCTCTCATACATATATATCAGGTGTTCTAAAACTGGCGCCCACAGACCACATAGCATTATTCTACAAGTCGAAACGAAGCAACAATATATATATTTGTATACCTTTCGAGTACTCCTCTGGAGACACAAATTTCACTATGAGGCAATGTCGCAAATAAGAACCATAGATTACATCTACCAACTATCAAATAGTTATATCGATTCTTTCCATATGGCAGCCAAAGTCGTTATTCGTTGATACTAGCATTACTTATTAGTGTAGCAATCGATTCAGCTGCTTGTTGCATTCGTAGAGTAATGCTAATGGCTGCAAGTTAATCTGCGACGTTGCTACATTGCGAAATTTTGATTCCCCATAGCGGCTGAAGGAGGTTCCGGAGGGCAAACCATCATTTTCAATTTATTTTGGCATCATTTTCCCATCATTTTCCACTACGAGTTCAAACACTGGTACGTTCTGTACATCTAACTCCAAAAGAACATCAACGGTGCATTTCAGCTAGAAGTAATGATTGAACGCAGCATACACCGTTGTTTTGTAAAATTTTGTGCCGGTAAGACAACATAAAAAATGAGACCCGTGGTCACCAATCAACAGCATGCTCTGATGAATTCCTCAGGAATATTAGGGAAGCGGACTTTTTGGAGAAGTTTTCGTTCAATTTTAGAAAAGGTAGGCATACACCATACTACTGGCGTTCATCGGTAAGGTTAAAAAAAAAAAAAAAAAAAAAAAAGAGTTGACACCAGCAACAAGGATTGCCATCTGGATGTGTGAAATTTTCTGACTAAATGGGATAACTGGAAAGGTTTCCTGCTTAAGATTGTCATTTATGATGAAAATAGATCGTTAGAACAGTGATTGGTTTGTGATAAGACAGTTTTCAAACCTCTACTCACAGAAGGTGATTATTGCTGAAATGGTGGAGGCGATCCATCATGTCTTTCTCAGTCGAGATGAAACGATCACTGTGCACCTCAATGTTGTTCTCAAGCATCCAGGAATGATCAACAGTCATGGTGTCTCCCTCAAAGAAAAGTGAATATACTACGGTATAAAACTCTTCCTTAGCCACCGCACTCTCCTTTCTACTTTCCCACCGACTATCACCTTTTCCGGTCCCTCAATCACTTCTCAGCAGGGAACAACTTCCTTGATAACCGGGCGGTGTAAAGAACTTCCTTGCATTGAGAACATCAGACTTCTTTTGTTACGGAAGTCAGAGGCTGGCTGAGCAATGACAAAAGTGTGTGGTTGGAGCTAGAGACTACTATGTTTAGCCAGGTATTGTACGAGTTTTAACTTTTTTCTTTCGAAAGTGACATACTGCTTGGGCATTTTAATCGCACCAACCCAATATTATCCTCACTTAGAAGTAAATACTTCCTTGTAAGAATTCGTAAACATTCCTCAAACTGATTATAGTAAGAACATCATTATAAGGAAGAAAAACTTTCCTTCGCCTGCTACAAGACAATAGTATAACAAATTTCCTACGAACGTTCTCGAACGCCAAGCATCTAAAGGCAAGAGCGCCGATTTCTTTGCAAATTTGGGGACCATTCAGATGTGTGTTTGGGTGCAGACAAGAGTCTAAGATGGCATATATGAGGATTTTAAGACCAGTGGCGGATCCAGAAATTGTTTTTGAGGGAGGCTGGAACCAAATAATTTAGAAAAACAGTGGAACTAATTTGTGCTGTTCAAAGTTGATATTAATGTATAATACACTTGCCTATAGTTAAAAATAGGTTAGTTCATAGAACCACAGAAGTGGCGTTACCTGATATTCTACGTCTTTTATTTAAAAGTTTTATTTTATTAATATTGTTACATTGTTCAATGTATGTCATTGTATATTTATTCTGTATTCTTAATGAGCTAGGATTAAAAGAAATCTTCAGGAGATACATGACATATTTTGTAACAAAGAATACATATCTCAAACTGCACGACAAAACAGAACTAAAAAAATCATTCTGGAATGTTTCTGGGCGAATAGATCCACTACTTCAGACACATCAATTGGAATATCTTTTTGAATATTCATTAGAGCTAGCCCAGTGAGTCTGTCTTGACCCATCGTTGTTGTCAGATACGATTTTACCAATTTTAAAGTACAAAAATTTATTTTTGCAGAACATGTTGTTACTGCTAAAAGATGTAGCAGTTGTTTTATCTTTGGGCATGTAGCATGTATTGAAACAATATTGGCTACAACCTGTTTCACGTAGGAGTGAATTTGTTTTGGTGGGTGGCTCTGGGTTCATGAAAATAACGTTGTTTACAAGCCTAGCTGTATCAAGTATAATTCACGAACTACATCAGGCTTTTCAGAATTAAAGGAAGAGTAAAGATAAATCGAAATAATTGTTATTTGACTTGCCAATAAAGCGTGTGGAAGAGGATTTCTTCAAATGTATTTTGCATGGAAGTTTCGGATATTAAGATACGGCCATTACTAGTACAGAATGAAAGTCCCCAGAATCACCCGATGTACTTCTAGACATTAGTACAAAGCTTCTTCAGTTAGCATCACCAAACAAAAGTTCTCCACTGTTGCTCTCTGGGTATCTGTTTACAACTTAGTTCGCGATTTGGCTGTTAAGACCACTCGTAATTGAAAAGACCAGCAGTTAATATTTAAATCCAAACTCAAGAGGAAACCTCCATCATCCATTTCCATAATTCAGATGAAAACTTATTTATCACTTCAGCAAAATGCTCAGCATTTTTAGTGTGAATGACCTCAAATTTCTCTTGCTCTGATATTTTTTTTGGGGGGAGGGGCTTCAGCCCAAAGCCTCCCTTTAAATCCGCTACTGTTTAAGACAAGTTGAATTCAAATTATGCCAAATATCGAATATTCATAAAAATTACATAATGAACAAACTCCATGGCTCTGGATAAGTAGAGTAACAAATAAAACACAGTTCTGACCAGAGCAGAATGAAATATATTAAAAACTATACTTACAATGTGTCACATTGTAAGTATAGTTTTTAATATATTTCATTCTGCTCTGGTCAGAACTGTGTTTTATTTGATAAAAATTACATATAACAATAAACAATACCTATCAAAATGTTTATTCATAAAAACTACATGGGAGGCCCACGTGAGCATTGGAGGCGCCCGGCCCCTCCAGGATCGGCACCCTTATCTAAAGGGTGTTTCATCTAAAACTTGCACCACAAATAAGTGGGAAATGGAAAACAGAATCGATGCACTATTTTTACAAGCGCCAAGCATCAAGAGACAAATAATATCTAATATAATCTGCAATATCACCAGATAAGCAGTGTTGTCATCCAAGTTAAAGCTTTACTTTTTTAGATGGCACTACGTTACATTATTACGCGCTTCAAATCTACAAATTAAACGAAAATTTACAGTACCACATTCATTATTCAGTTTTGCAAACTAAAGAACTTTACAGTAGCACAAACATCAAAGCTTCGCAGGTCTCTACAACAGTTAATAACGAAACTAACGCAAACAGGGCAATGCATATCCAAGGAACCTTAGCATCGATTACTATTACCATGGCATGACGCTTATCAAATTAAGAGAAGCGAAGTTACACCAAATTGAAAGTTTGACCAAGAGGCTTATTTCGAAAACAGTGCTTATAAAGATTACACCCACGTACATAGATGGCTTTCAAAAGACGCAAAGACCATAATGCCATTATATATATACAGTATATATATATATATATATATATATATATATATATATATATATATATATATATATATATATATATATATATATATATATATATATATATATAAATCTAGTATCTCAAACCGTTTCGGAGATATGAAAAACACGAGTAGAGACTGTTATATTGTTAAAAATACTTTATTTGTGGAAAATGTTTACAACGGTAGTTGCTTTCCCTAGGTTAAACTCTATAGCAATAGTTTATGGTATTTGTAACTCCAAAAAATTCTTGGGGCCGCGGTGGCTCAGTGGTAGAGCGTTCACCTCTGGTGCTTGGGGTCCCGGGTTTGATTACAGCCCCCGCCAAGTGAACCTTGTGGTGGACAAACACCATGTGCGTGGGTTTTCTCGGGGTTCTCCCGTTTCCTCCCACTTTCTTCATTCCACCATTTCACTCATTACTCATCATCACCGTCCTTTAGCCTAACCGGCAATACCGTGGGCCGTAAACCTCAAAGATTTCATTTAATTTTTTTCCAAAAAATTCTTGAAATTACATAATATTCTACTAAGATTCACAGTGTATTAACTATCGTCGTTGATAATCGACATCTTTCTCTTGTCGTTTCAAATCTGACTCCAATTACCACTCCAATAATAATCTGACTGTGACAAAATTAACTGAAGTATTTATACAAAACAAATGCTTGCACTGCAGCTTGTGGCTCCCAAAATTCGAGCCGAAATCATTACACGTGCGTATGAGATTTCTTTTAAGAAATCTTACTTAATCAGTTCTTCTTAAATAGGGATGCTCACGAGACAATATTTATGGCTGTCTCGACTCGAAAATGTGCTGTAAAAGTGATGTCTCGACTCGAAAAATGTATATTTCTCTATTGGAAGAGCCGTGTCTCGACTCGAATTTTGTCAGGAAAATCCTGTCTCGACTCGTCTCGTGCGCATCCCTATTCTTAAAGATTAAGCGTGATGTCAGCACTCGGAATTTTACATAACTTACATAATACTGTCCGATACAACGTGTTTCTGTTAAAAACAAAACATAAAATTACAAAAAATGCTTACATTTACAGAAAAACTTTCAAACAGTTACAATATTCACAGACTGAGTTTTTATGAAACTGAAATAACAAAACTTAAACAATTGGTGCCGCGGTGGCTCAGTGATAGAGCGCTCACCTCTGGTGCTTGGGGTCCCGGTTTCGATCCCACCCTCCACCAAGTGAACTTTGTGGTGGACAAACACCGTGGGTTTCCTCGGGGTTCCCTCATTTCCTCCCACTTTCTTCATTCCATAATTTCATTCATTACTCATCATCATCGTCTCCTTTAACCTAACCAGCATAACCGTGGCACGTAAAATTCAAAGATTTCATTTCAAATCTTAAACAAAAAAAAAAAAAAAACTTTGATATTCTTCCAAACCTGAACATTAACATAAACAATATTGCCAATATTATTATTTTCAGATATTAAATTATTAAGACTCCATGAAAATATTAAATAAACTTGAACAAATTTATAATATCTCTGAAACGGCTTAAGATACCATATTACTATAAACGTCATTATGATTTTTTCGTGTATGGAAACCATATAAGTCCTTAGACAAGACACTTATCTAAACACTTTTTCGAAATAAAAACTTTTAAAGAAAATTACATTTTCGATCTCATGTAACATTACTCCCATTTTTCAAAATATATCACACTATGTTCATAATATTCGACCCTAAAGTGTTTTAAGCCTATTTTGATCCGTCCGATTCAGTTGCCATGACATCTTTGAGTTTTACGTCTCACGATTATGCCGGTTAGGCTAAAGGAGACGGTGATTATGAGAAATGAATGAAATGGTGGAATGAAGAAAGTAGGAGGAAACGGGAGAACCCCGAGAAAACCCACGCACACGGCCGATTCAGTTGCGTTATTACTGTTGTAGAGATCTGCAAAGTTTCGTTGTTTGTGCTACTGTAGCGTCCTTAGTTTGTAACACTAAATAATGAATTTTTAACACTAGGAATAACACTAAATAATGAATTGTTTAACACTAGGAATAATACTAAATAGTGAATTGTTTAACACTAGGAATAACACTAAATAATGAATTATTTAACACTATAGTCCGCGTCACTCGAATTGACGTATGGCGTCAACTAATAAGCTTGCGATGCGCTGTTGCCAAACCTTCAGTGAAGGTGTCTAATCACTCGTAAATGATCATAAATATGAACAAAATCAACTACGAAAGATTAAATTTCTTACTGAAGATTTGAAATCAGCGCACTGCGAGCTTATTGGTTGACGCCATACACCAATTCAGGTGACAAAGACTATAGGAATAACACTAATTAATGAATTGTTTAACACTAGGAATAACACTAAATAATGAATTGTTTAACACTAGAAATAACACTAAATAGTGAATTGTTTAACACTAGAAATAATACTAAATAATGAATTATTTAATACTAGAAATGACACTACATAATGAATTGTTTAACACTAGGAACAACACTAAATAATGAATTATTTAACATTAAAAATAGCTTAACACTGAATAATGAATTTTTAACACTAGGATTAACACTAAACAATGAATTTTTGACACTAGGAATAACACTAAATAATGAATTTTTAACACTAGGATTAACACTAAAAAATAATTTTTAACACTAGGAGTAACACTAAATAATGGATTGTTTAACACTAGGAGTAACACTGAATAATGAATTGTTTAACACTATAGTCCGCGTCACTCGAATTGGCGTATGGCGTCAACTAATAAGCTTGCAGCGCGCTGTTGCCAAACCTTCAGCGAGGTGTCTAATCACTCGTAAATGATCATAAATATGAATAAAATCAATTACGAAAGATTACATTCCTCACTGAAGATTTGGAATCAGCGCACTGCGAGCTTATTGGTTGACACCATACACCAATTTAGGTGACGAGGACTATAGGAATAGCACTAAATAATAAATTGTTTAACACTAGCAATAACACTAAATAATGAATTCTTTAACACTAGGAGTAACACTAAATAATGAATTGTTTAACACTAGAAATAACACTAAATAGTGAATTGGTTAACACTAGGAATAATACTAAATAATGAATTGTTTGAAATAACACTAAATAATGAATTGGAATAGCCTAACACTAAATGAATTGTTTAATATTGATATTAGTGCTTATGATGAACATATAAATTTGAAATGTGTAATAATCGAACTAGTACCATTTGGAAAAATACAAGCGTATGTTTGATTGGTAACACTGCTAATCTGGTGGCATTTACAGAGTCTGCCAGATAACTTGCGCTTGATGTTTGGCGTTTGTGTAAACAACGCATTGATTGTCTCTTTTATTTCACAGCTGTTTGGGGGGGAATTTTAGGCGAATCATCTTATATTTATAGTATAAGGTTTCAGTGGATTAAAATCTAATACAGGTTATTATCCTTTTAATGCGTGTTAATGACTGAAATTTAGTGCACTTTCTATTTTATGTATGGACAAGCAGACAGATAAGCGGACAATCTGATAATTTGCATTATTTATAGCAAACCAGTCTCTTATCGATCTATTAGACAAAAAAAGAAAAAAAAGGCATACGCGCTACGCGTGAAGCAGAGTTGCTTCACATTGGCGACCAGGTGCTCGCTGCTTTTAGTTTATGGCGAGTAACTTCTAAAGTGAATGGAAATAACGATGTATGTGTCCTCAGGGGAACGTTATGGAGAGGTCGCGCAACCTATTCTGAAAGCTCTTGCACGTGCGTACGACATTGGTAAGTAATCAGTAATATTCCCCCTACGATATATATAGGAAGAAGATAGATATATAGAGAGGAAACACACTATTGAATTGTTAATGAAGTTGAGGTCCCCTTCCTCGGATCTCTAGTATATACCGTATCACTAATGAAACTTAATGAAAGTTATTGGCAGGAGCTACAATTATCCACGAGCAGAAGTTCCTTAAGGCCATGGGATAAATTTCAATAAGAACAAAAGAAACATGCTATCTTACAAAGCACCCAATATTGGTTCGGGTGTCTGCATGGATTACAACCCATCTTATTGTTTTTATGTGGATAACATCGTTATCATGGTTTTCCCGGAATTCTTCCGTTTTCTTCAACTATTTCATTCTACAAATTATTGTGGTGCGAGCAGTCCTTGGTTCGATTTCCGGAGGGGGCGCACGGTCGAAAGAGTTTAGAAAGCTTTTTCAGACCAGCCATCCTGAGTAAGGTTTTCCTCATTCATACCACGCAAATGCCGGAATGGTACTTAACACAATAGTCCCAGCCCAGGCCCTTTCCTTCCTTCTCCTTCCTCGGATAGTGATCACCTAAGGGACGTCATCGCTCACACATGACACACTAATATAGTCATAGATGCCGAAAGCACAGAAATCTAATTCCTAATCCTAATCTACATATTATTATATTCTAGAGAAAAAGAAAAAATCAAATAATTGAAAGTAAATTCGGAGAGCACAAGAATAACACTTTGTAAAATGAAATGGTGCGATAGGCAAGGCGCTATATTTTACTTTCCAAAGAAGCCTTGATTCCAATTGCTGCAGGTCTTGAGTGTGTCAGCGAAACTATCTGGTGAGCATTCGAAACAAGTCTTATTAATTTTGTACGGAACACCGTTATTCATTCCAGCTCTGATTGCCACTTCAAAATAATTGAGACTGAGCTACAATATTTCAAAAAGTCTTGGGAGCAAAAGGAATCGATGTCTGTAGCTCACTAATAAGTAAATGTTATACGACAGTTTGTAAATAGTTTGGCACAAAATGATTATTCTGAGTGTTACGAACTGTTCAAAGGTTCCCTGGAACTAGCAGCCTATATAAATGTTCAAACAACAGTAAAAAAAAAAAATATCGATTTCCAATTGATTCAATGCATCTTGTACATCCAACAACATATTCGAAAGTACTTCTTTTATTCCATGGTTAAATGACATAATCTTTGGATAAAATATTTTTAGCGTACAAGGACACTGTATACTTTCTCCAGTATCTGATTCCAAGTAAATGTAATTTGCTATTGGATAATGTTCGAATTTGAAGCCTTACAGAAACGACTTCTTGGCTAGTTCTTGCGGTGAACGGTGCCGGATTTAATGTTTTGCCGCCTCTAGGCCGAAAGGTGTTTGCCGCCCGTAACTCCAACGTTCAAAAATGTTTACACAATAAAAAATAGAAAAACAGAAAAACTTATTTTGTTTACTATTTTTTCAACACATGGGAAGAGCACCCACAAATGAGCACCCATATCTGCTGGATCATGTCAGAAGAGTAGACCGCAATATTCTAGATATGCGTATTTTATTTAGGAGACCCAGAAATTCACACAATTAACAGGGAATGTGGGACGTAGGTATTTGGAGATATTGCAAGACCTCTTGCTCTTCCAGAGTTGGCGTGGGTCAATGAAAACTTGACCCACGACCCACTGACCCACCACCCACCGTGACCCACGACCCACTGACCCACGACCCACCGTGACCCACTCTGACCCACCACCCACCGTGACCCACTCTGACCCACCACCCACCATGAACCTCTCTCATCCACTTTGACCTACTCTGACTCACCAAAATCCATCGTCATCAACTCTGAACACAATCCACGCCCTCTTCTGAACTGACTAAAGAGTTTACACTTGTAATAAAACAAGACTGTGAAATTGTCACTAATCGGAGTTTGAATTTCTAGTCAATCGCTCAAGCACCACTCTGTTACAATAACGGTGGATCTGACCTTTACGATATAATATGGTAAAGTGTTTGTCAGTGAGGAAATTGAAACAGTTCGAGGTGGGGGAAATTAGTGTGTGCCTAAAATATACTTGTACTAAGAGAGTATTCTTGCAAGTGTTAATTTCTGAGCGCATTCCACAAAAAAACTTCTATTCGCAGGAAAATATCCCTGTACAATATGGAAAAGGTTACGGTTTCTAGGCATGGGCGCGAGACGCGAGAACGCGAGAAGTCTCGTCTCGTCTCGTCTCGCAAACGAGACGAGAACGCGAGACGAGACTTATAATATTTTGCGAGACGAGAACGCGAGACGAGACCTGATATCTTTTGCGAGACGAGAACGCGAGACGAGACTTCAGCAAGTCTCGCGCGAGAAGTCTCGCGAGACTTCTCGCGGTCTCGCATAGTTTACATTTGTGATATTGATATGGTATTCTTTTGCAAGTACCATCATACATATTGAAGAGAAGATAGTTAATAATGTCAGGATCGAGTTTTGTAATAAACATGGGTGTACCGACAGCAGAGCGCCAGCAAAGAGAGTGATGGCAAAAGAGCGACGACCAGGAGAGCGTTAGCCAAGAGATCGACGGGTCAAAAGGCGACGCACAAAGAAAGCGACAGCCATTAGAGCGACGGTCCAAAAGGGCGAGGCATAGAGATCGATAAACTATGGATCAAATGCTTGAAACGTAGTCATAATTCAAAATCAGTAAAAATGGACAAAAAATTGCTATAATGAGTCTTTTGATCTTGTTAATTATCAATTTGACATCAAATAAAAAAAATGGAGGACCAAATTTGGAAAAAGTAAAATTGACGAACTGGACTTGGTACATTGGTGCATTTGACTTTGTTGATTACAAACTTACTAATTTGACATTAAAATTTAAAAATTCAAAATGGCGGATCCATATAGCGGACTGTGTCTGGAAAAGTTTGAGATTCGAGAGGGAAAAATACTTTGTCTACTTCAATAGCTAGGACAGAGTCAATCTACCAGTCATTTATTAATTAAAATATAACTTAATGAAGTCATTTTAACTTTTCAGTTAAACAACTGTTCTTTTCCCCCTTATTTTTCGAAAGCTTAGTCCTCAACCATATAGAGTCATTCCACCTGAAAGCGAAAAATCGAGCAAAACGGTCGATTATGTGAATGATAATAACCAGAAATATATATAAAGTTCTAAACCGTGTGGAACAAAAAGGCACAGTGGAATACTAACAATATTTTAATTCCAGCAAGAAATATGCTTCCTCCACAAGTGGTGAAAATTTCGATTTGTATTTCGACTTACTTCTGTCCCGGCATGTGTTTACGTGGCTGCACTTCCTTGCTGCTTCACGCTCCTTAGCAGCTGTAAAATTTCACAAAAACATTCTTGTAAACAAAGTCCGGGTGTAAAAAGGAATGCAATCACAAACAAGGGTCGTGTTTTTCTGTTTTCACTCCTTTTAGTAGACTCAGTTCACGATTGTTTGTAATTGCTTGCAAAACTTGATTTTGTTTGTAGCGGTTTCAGACCCTGGAATGCAGACAACACAACAATCTTGATGTAGCGTTGGAGCTTCAAAAGGCTGTAATGGTCACATCTGTTTTGGAGATTGATATGTATTGTTTTCTTTTCTTTCTTTCTTTCTTTCTTTCTCTCTTTCTTCTTCTTCTTTTTTTGAATTTTGGAACAACAACAACAATATAAAGTGACAACATGAAAACAGATACTTTAGTGAGGCTCAGAAACACAAATTTGAGCGTTTTAGTCATTTCCGATCAGAAGTTAGAGGGGGCATAGCTCAGCATCCGTTCTCTATGCACTATATACTTTATACCACTAGCACTAATAGGAATTAGAAACACAAAAGATGATCTTTTTTCTATGGAAAGTACAGATGATACTTATTATTCTCTCAAAATTACATTCCCTTTGACACAACAATTTTTTTAATATTTCTTCCGAAAATATAATTTTGGTTTAATTCATCGACTTGGACTAAAAAGATCCAAATATTTCGTAACCCAAAATGTGTGTTTGCGTCACTACTATGTGGTAAAAAAAAAAAAAAAAAGGAGTGTCCACATATCTATAGTGCAATTTTGAATTTATTTATTTATTTATTTATTTATTTTTTCATTTTCGATAGAGCTCCAAGAAAATGAACATAACTTAAGATTCAACTATGGCCGTATCTTCAACATTAATGGCGTGCATTACAAACCATTCCATTTTCCTTCCTATCACATATTGATAAGTGTTCAGACAAACACTCAAATCTCGAATGCGACCGCACAAAGATTTTGGCATAATTTGTCGTTTCCACATGGAATAACTCTATAGGTATTGTCTACATGTTCAGCCGAATCCCCATGGAAGTTATTCCCTTCATCACCTTCGTTTGAGTCGTCTAAAATTTTGTCAGCTTCCGTGTTGAAAATAATTAAAAGGTTTACAGCTTCAGATGACAAATTCTTCATTTTCTTATGCAATGATTTGCCCAAAGAAGAAATGAAAGGATCCGTTGTTGCCAAAAGCCTTCGGAACTTATCATCCATGTTTTCAATACGAAAACAGTTTCGAGAGAAATTCTGACAAGCTGACAAGAATTCAGACGGTTCAGACGATGAATTCGATAAAGATTCGGCTGAACGTGTAGACACTTATATGATTGAGGATGAAGCTTTCGCAAAAGAACGAGAACAACAACAATTGTTTCGCTGAAAATATCTTCAGTAAATTGTCCACTGATTTCGCGTGTTTATTCTTTATATAACTCCTCCTGTACCATTAGCACGCTAAATAAACACTAAAAATAAATTGAATTCAGGCCTGGTCATACCGAAAGTGAAAATGTTTACTATTTGCCTAAACAAACAGCTAAATTTCCGTATTTTGTTTTGTTTAATCTTGTTTTTGAGGCGAGAGATAGAGACTGGGCGAGACATAATCAAATCTGTCTCGCCTCGTGACCAGGACTGGTGATATTCAAGAAACAGTTCACATTTGTTTCGAGATAATACATTAACGACATCTCAAGATAGACTAATTTTTCCTCTTGCAGCATCTCGTGAGCATCACTAGTTAATATAAAAACTACTAATACTATAGAATTAAACTCGTTTGGACCCGACACTGCTCGAAATTTGAGCAAATATCGAGTCGAATTGGAGATTTTTTGAACCGAGTTCTCGAGTGGATATAAAATATTTTTATTTCGAGTGAAGCCAAATTTAAAGAAAATTTGTTTGGACTTGCTCGTCCCCAACCGTCGAACAGAATGGGTCCAGAAAAGCTAAATCAATATTGTGCGTTCGTGCTGTTCTTTTCAGTAAGGAACAATGCTGTCATAATTATGAACTCCCCAAAGATGTTAATGTTCTACAAAATTGATACCTTAGAAGTGCATGGTTCTCATCGAAACATCCCTTCCACACATCATCACCTGAAATCGTAGAGCCAATCGCAGACGAAGGCAAGTCAGCAGTGACGACGCCAGAGGGGGGGCAAGGGGAGCGAGCGTTCCCTGGTGGCTACTCCTGCCCCCCTGATTGCCATCCAGACTGCCTCCCCCCCAGATTCCTACAATCATAAAACATTCTACATATAGTATTTTATATGAGTATCATAACCAATCTCATTGTCAAATTGTAGTCTACTTTCCAATCATTTACTTTCTGGCAGATTAGTCCTCAAGCTTTCTTCTTTGAGCGTCTGGGTATGCACGCATATTTCTGTTTTCTAATTTAGCGCCTTTTCCGGTAAATTTTAGTTACAGTTCTTTCTTATGAATTTTAATTACTGTGCCTAGCGAACAATAGTAGATTTGGCCGACTTGTTTTCTTCTCATTGGATCAACTTCGATTAGAAACAAAAGAAAGGTAAAACCAATTACATAACTTGTTTGTATTTATCCAGGTTTGAAGTTTTCAGTTTCATATTTTGTTTTATTTAAAGGTTCTATACTTCTATTTCCTGAAACATTATTCTCGGTTTTCAATATTCGGAGGATGGGCTTATAACAGCTTAATTTGCGACTACCAGGGCTTAATTTTTTGAAGAAAAAAAAAGTTGTATTTTCCCTTTCTGCAAATAATAATAATAAATGTATGGAATTAAATCGATTATTTATTTAGCTCCCAATAAAACGTATTGTCAGAGTGTTGATCTTTAGTTAGTAATTGATATGCACTAAGACTTCTCTTAATACCGTCACTCTTTTATTCTCCTGACAGATTTTTTGGGAACCCATTGTGTCAAGAACTTGCGCGTACCCAAACCATTCTGAATTATACTACCGACGCGTTCCAAAGAAATGCCCACAACCTGTGACACAAGTTTTACTGAGACGGTAAAAACTGGTGAAGGGGGTTGCAGCCAGACCTCAGACTATAATAAGTATATCGTGAGTTTATTATACACTTTAAAAAGTGTATAAATAATAGCTTAAATTCTTTTTGTCAGTCAAAAACTGGGGTGGCGTAGGAACCCCGGCCCCAGGTTATATCTACCACTGGCTGCAATGCTGGAATTTTCAAGAATAATGTCTCAAATTGCATCCATGATTTCGGGAACAGTCACTGGATGTAAAGTCATCCTGGATGTAAAGCATAACTTGTTGAGAAACCGCCACGTTTGAACTAAGCTATCACTTCTTCACCACTGTAAATAATGGAGGAGAGTCCCGTAGTGTTTCACTGATTTTCTCATTAATTTACTTTGATGACTATCCTTGGTGGAACAAGAATGTTATAACAGTTGTGATCTGGATGTTCGTGAAATTCGAACACATAATCACTTCAGAGGCCTGAGAAAGGAATAAGAATTTCATTATTAATATGAAAATTTGTTTTCATTATTAATATGAAAATTTGTTGAAAACATGTTTTTCAAAACTACAGTTTCATCTTTCTACCTAGTACGTACACTCCTTCTGGGTTGGGTAGGGCCGCGGTGGCTCAGTGGTAGAGCGTTCACCTCTGGTGCTTGGGGTCCCGGGTTCAATCCCAGCCCCCGCCAAGTGAACTTTATGGTGGACAAACACCGTGTGCGTGGATTTTCTCGGGGTTTTCCTGTTTCCTCTCACTTTCTTCATTCCACCATTTCATTCATTACTCATCATCACCGTCTCCTTTAGCATAACCGTGGGACATAAAATTCAAAGATTTAATTTTTTTCCTTCTGGATTTCAGCAGCCCCTCGTAAATGTAAATATATATATTTATATATATGTATATTTATATTTATATATATGTATATGTATATATATGTATATTTATATTTATATATATGTAAATATATATATATATATATATATATATATATATATATATATATATATATATATATATATATAAGCATATAGTACTAGACGAATTTGTTACTAGTAGCAAACGCGAAAGTAATTCAATTTACGTTTCAAAAGTTGCATTGAAAAATATTTCATATGCAGACGTTACTTATTTGTTAGTTACAAATTTTACTTGAAATAAGTTTATCATATAGGCCTAATATAAAAACAACAACGAAATACACAATGCAAAGTAAGTCAAACATAATAAATGTCATTTTTGGTGTGGAAAATAGCCCCCCCTTCCGAAAATGTATCTGCCCCTCCTTTGCCCCCCTAGGAACTTACAGCTGGCGTCGTTACTGCAAGTCAGTAACTAATAGTTTATTTCTAAACTTTTGGGCTAGCATTTATTTGAACATTTACTATAAATTATGTCGACTAGTGGAAATAAAAAAAATACAATTTCCCTTTGTATTATGAAATTTGTATTGATTTTTTTATGTTTTACTGTTATTTTGGTAGTTTCGAAGTATCTAGTGAACGGGGTAAGTGTTGTGACTTTTCGGCAACACGGATCGTTGCTTAGTTAGCTGTTCTTGTTTCTTGAAATGGTTTGGTCAGGTTGTCACAATTACTGATTTCATGATAGGTTTAAGTTAACAAGGTTAATCAAAATCTAGTTATTTTAGGAGATTTCCTCACGACAAAAGATTCAAGAAATAAAGATTGCGTTAGTTTTTCTTTGTCACTACTTTCCCAAAATGCAATAAAATAGATTTTTCCATTATCTACACTGTTTTCTTTATTTTCTCTTTGGGGTCGTGATCCAAGATCTTTGGTCATAAAGTTCTTGAGAGGGGGGAGGCAAATAGGGGGGAAAATGACACGTTTTGTCCTTTGTATCCACCCTCCTCCTGATGATGAGACAACATCTTGATAAATCATAAAAGCAGGATAGCAAACACCAGTACAATACATTTTTTAAAAACTTTTTATTGAGGACATATTTGGAAGCTGTCTTTTCGGAAAATTTTGTAGACGGAAACAATGAACTTAGGTAACATTGCATATTCGCGGCTGCGGTTTCTGTCTTCTGTTATTGCACCCTCCGTAAAAATATCCTAGTTCAAAAATATACGGCTCGCTTTGATTTTTCCTTTAGTGCAGAAATTTGAGGCGTCGGTCAGAGGATACCATATCTTTTCTCTCTCTCTCTCTCTCTCTCTCTCTCTCTCTCTCTCTCTCTCTCTCTCTCTCTCTCTATTTCTGTTTGTCTCTGACACTCTGACTTTCTTCTTCCTATTTTCGATGCATTATATATATGAGGGAAAAAGACACGTGTTTAGTTCCAATGTGATGTAAAGCCTCTGGGTTTAGAAGAGATTTGTTCCCCCTGCCCACCAAATTGTTTTCTTACGGTAACTTGTTGTATGAAGGCAGAAAAAGGACCTATTGGCTTGTTTAAAAAGGAAAATTTTTTAGTCAAAAGAAAGCAGTTGCTTCTTTCCGTAAACATAAATTTAGGATAAATGGATTTATGGCTGCAAGACGGATCCTCTCACCAAAACCAGAACTAATATCTGCTTAGCTTTTATTCGTCAGAAAAGGAGGGGGAGAAAAATGCTGTCGGTACTCCACTACTTTTTTAATGTTTTGTTTTGATTTTGAGGAAAAAACTAGTGTTTCAGATTGCAAACAGTTTGAAATGTTATTTCAGATGAGCTTGGTTCGTTGCGTGAATTTCATCCCACTCCTCAGTTTGCGAAAGACGGTTTGTATTGAGATGAATGTGCATTTAAGTTGTGAAATATATATTACTAACGGTGCATGTTTACTATAAATACGGCTATTTTAGTTACCGTTCTTACCAAGTTATTTGAAAGCTTTTATCTTGCAAGTAAGATTACTCAAATGTAATATGCCGATTTCATTCATATTTTACATAGACAGAGACTACAGAAAACTGGCATTTTTTAATACCGAGAATGTGGGGTGTAAAATCAAGCATTGTGAATCGGAATGAGTGGATAAGCATTGTGTAACAATGCAACTATTAAACAAAACTATGTAAACTTTGAGTATACATTATTTTAAAAGGGTCGAATGAAGACTACATTATTCCAGTATTGATTTGCGAGACCGCGAGACCAACGCGAGAAGTCTCGCGCGAGACCGCGAGACGAGACTTCCAAAATTTTGCGAGACGCGAGACGAGAACTTAGGTCTGCGAGACGAGACGAGACGCGAGACGAGAACAGCTTTTGATTTTGCGAGACGAGACGATACTTGTTTCAGTTCTCGTCTCGTTTGGTCTCGCGCCCATGCCTAACGGTTTCTCAGTTCACAGTATTTTTCTCACAAAAGACTTGAAAAATCAGTTGTTCATAGGATATAAAGGTGCTCGGGTACCCTATGTGAGAGCATTTCCATAAAGCATGCTCATAATTGTAATTTGTGTAATCACTAAAACACCCACGTTAAATTTAAGTTACAAATATGCATAATTGCAATTATTATGAATATTTATTCAAAGTAGTTTACCTAAAGCAAAGAAGATACTTACTAAAAATTAGGTAAAAAGTTGAATAACACAAATAAGCCATTAGTAATACAAGTATACATTTTCCGTAACTCGTAATTTTCCACCTTAAAACAAATCTGAAATCGGGTTTATCTGCTGTTGGTAACTTTTTCGTGGTAAATCGTCCGCAGCGGAATGATGTCCATCCTTCAGCCAAGAAATAACTAGCTCGTCTATTTCGAGCTTGTCTAGCGGTGGGCCATTAACATTGATGAGCAACAAGTTAGACAATGTTTGAGCACTTAGTCTATTTCTAATATCAGTCGTCTGTAAATTCATAAGGGGAAATTCCCGTTCGCACTCTGTCGTGGAAATTGATAATATTTCTACCCGATTTCTGCAACTTCTCATCGACAATCTACTTGTTAGACTTAAGTCTGATAACGATTTTTCTTGGTCAGGTTTGAAATACTCAGCAAGAAGTATCATCTCTCAATCACCATACAACATCTTTTCATATCGAACATGTCAGTTGGCAATGTCGACCCATGTAGAACAGAAACTTCATCTACCATGCCTTTGATAGGGGATCTTGTGAATAAATTATCAATTAAAGCCTGATAAACTGATGATTTCTTATTTGTTTATAAATTTAATTTTTGTAATTACACATGAAGGTTTGATACCATTACCAAGTTCCCTCCCCCGTCTAGAAAGCGAAAGGGAACGAGGTTCCTGGAAAGTGTTCAGAGGTGAATGGGAATTTCCCTCCTTCCCCTTCAATTACCACACTGCTGTTTGCCATGTGCCAAATTATGATGAATTTCAATTAAATTATCATAATATAATTATTTACTTGTTGAATTATCAATACTTTTCAGTGGAAAAAAGGACGAAATTTGAAAGTTCCAAATCAAAGCAAGTAGACCAACGTGAAGAGAAAAAAGTGTAAAATTTTCCATACAATTATGCGTACAATCCAAACTTAAAATTTTAAATTTTATGCCTATTTTTCTCACAACTTTATGGGTTGATTGCCCTGTGCTGTAAGCGCTCCATATAATAAACATAAGCTTCAGCAATTATTATAACAGAAAGCAATGGATATATGAAGCCAAGCACTGTATTTTTTGTTTCTGATTTTTTTTTCTTAAATAACATCGATCGATTTCGATCATTTTTACTAGGAATGGACACGAGTCGGCTGAAACTCGACTCGAATTCGAGTCGAGTTTCGAGCCGTGTCAAAGGTAGTTTTCTTGAGTCGAGTTACTGTTTTTGAGATCGAGTTTCGAGTCGAGTCGAGTTTGATACATGGCTCGCTCGTTTAGCTCGTTTTGAAATCATGGCCTGATTAAACTGGAAAGCGAAAGCCATGAGAAATGTAAGCCGTACTGTGGAATACTTTTAGTGTTGCGCACGAGAGGGGACACTGTTTGCATCTCATCTCGTCTCGATAACGAGACCAAAATAGATTTTTTTAAAATAAAAAGACAGCCTCAAATGTCGTGAGCACCAATATATGTATATACTGTAGTTTTTACCATCAAGGATGAGACCTGCACGGTCGTATTTCTGAACCTAAGCAGAAGCCCAACCCGGGTAGTGATGTCAACAGGCTCAGCTCGGTTCAACTGAGCAAACAGCTCGAGCCGACTCGTTCGGGATGAGCCACCGAATCGGTTCGGTTCGGCTCAGGTGAGCCATCGATTTTTGCGTCTCGGTTAGGTGAGGTGTTGACTCGACTCATTTCTCGGTTCGGCTCGATAGTAGATGAGCTGTGAGCCGAGTCACTCGATCCGTTGACAACCCTAAACCCGAGCAGAGCACCGCGGTGATTCAGATAACTGCTAACTCCAAAACAGAAAAATAACAGGGTTGCCGGGGTATTCTAAGATGGATATAGGCCTATACATGATGTGTCTCATGTAACCCCTCTTTAATCAAATTGATGTGGGTATCAATTTATCTCCTGGTATACACCTTTATGCTATAGCCGTGTTGAAGCAGCTCTCACGTTATGAATACTCGTAATTAATTAATTAATACGTAAAATTTACCATATTTTCCAATATTTTATCATATATATCTCGAATAACCCCTCCGACCATAATTATCAACATTAAATCTCCTTGTCTTTATATATGTGACTGTGTATAGCTGTGATGAAACTGCTCCCATTATGAATGATAAATAAAAGGGATAATTCAAAATGGAACACTTTTCTGAATATCTTATCATAGGCTATATGGAGAAATTACTAATTTTTCAGTATTAACATATTGTTTTATTAGTCTGTTTTTCTGTTAGTATCAGTCATTATAAAGAATTCTAGTGACAAAAGAAATCATACTTAATTTTAAATTATCTTCATAATACTCTTTCGTAATATTCCTATATTGTCTTTAGCTTTATAATTTTCCTATGGTATTTTTAAATTTCACATATTTAGAATTTCTTGCGAGAAGAATAATGGTCATCTAGTTTCTACATATTATTATTATTATTATTATTATTATTATTATTATTATTATTATTATTATTATTATTATTATTATTATTATTATTATTATTATTATTATTACCAATAATATAAAAAACCTATTTCGGATAACAATGTTGTTATTTGTATAATATGGGCAGCTCGTGGAAACATAATTGTATGCCACATTTTCTGACTTTCGAGTAAGTATGAAAAGAAAGTTCATCATTCCTATGCAATTCGATACAATGACACATACCAAACAAGTTTCGTTTGTGGTTTAATACCAATCCAGTCCACCTAATAACTCAATTTTACCAGAAGTGACAATTATCATGATGTTCGCTAAATCCTCTCATATCATGGTAAAAACGAAATGAAATCTTTAAGTTTTATGTCCCACGGTTTTGCCGATTAGGCCAAAGGAGACGGTGATGATGAGAGATGAGTGAAATGGTGGAATGAAGAAAGTGGGAGGAAACGGGAGAATCCCTAGAAAACCCACGAGCACAGTGTTTGTCCACCACAAAGTCCACACGGCGCAAGCTGGGATCGATCCAGGGACCCCAAGCACAAGAGGTGAACGCTCTACTACTTAGCTACCACGCTCCCCACATATCATGGTAAATAAAGTGCTGAATTCACTTCTTCATATTTTGTATTGCCGGAAATTCTCTTTTATCTTATTCATTGGAGGCAAACGTTCTCACAGATTTAGACTGGACTGCAACTGAACACGTGTGGTTTATTGTTCAACAGCCCTGCAACTCTGCAAGTAAACAAGTTACCACCAAACGGAATCTATAATCAGAGGTCCCTCCCTACAGAGGTTCAGACTTTTCTTTACTGAATAGTTTTAAGCTCTTTCCTTTTTTATAGTAGGCAATAAAAATAGGAGAAGAACAATATTACTTTTCTGCGGCAGTGTGTCATTTATTTGAGCAAAGCTATGGTTGTCAAAATTTGCAGACACTCCTCAAATAACAGGAAGAATCCCAGAGCTATTTACAAAGGCAATCGGAAAAACAAGTTCATTTCTCTGCTTTCACGAAATACAGTAAAACCTGTCTTCAACGGACCCTTTATTAAACGGAAAACTGTCTTAAACGGAAATATTACACGGTCCCGTGAATTTTGGAGAACAAAACGTGTAAAACTCCCTTCATTAAGCGGAAACTGTGTTACGCGGACAACGGAAAGAAAAATAAACATTTAACGGAAAATTCTGAGTTCCGGACTACAGCGTTTAAAAGATGTTTAAGACATTCTGCGAGACATACATTACACTGTCTGCGATAAAATGTTCATTCTTTTGTTAAATATTTCTGAACAATGTTGATCTTCCCCAACCACTACTCATATTCACCCCCACAAATTGTCCTTAATCCCCGCAACTTAATGAAGAATCATACGGAATGTCGGAAAGAAGAAAACGAGATAGAGGAAGAAGAGGAATACGATACCGAGTTCCAAGAAGAGTGTAGAATAAATACATATCAAGATTCTCTCAGAAGTCTAAAGGAACTGCAAAAATTTGCCTTACGAAAAAATGATTCTGATTCACTTAGTATAATTTCTCAGGCTAAACTGTATGCGGAAAGTCAAGCAGCCAAGCAGTAATGTACACAAAAAACTCTCCTTGGCTATTAGAAAAATAAAGAAAACGTGTGCATAGCATATTTTGTATTCGTTTTAATTTTTTTGCGTATTTATTCGTAGAAGAAAGAAGTACTGTAATCGAACAATGTACGTACAGCAATATATTTTCTCAGTATGCCCCTTTATAAGCATGTTTTTTTTTTTTTTTTTAAAGAAAGGAAAAGTCTACCTCCACTAAGCGGAAACCTGACTTTAACGGAAATTTTTGCAAGTCCCGCTCGATCCCGCTAAAGACAGGTTTCACTGTATTTACATGTGTGACACTTTGCGTGCTGAAATTAATAATAATAATAATAATAATAATAATAATAATAATAGTAATAATAATAATAATAGTGAATATCTACAATATATTATCATTGTTCATACTTTATCTTATTTCTGACAGCAGTGTTACATACATAATTTTGTCTTCTTCAGTCACAAGCCACTGTTTTGCTTATCCGATTCAAATCTCTCCTCCATATCGTTCTGCTTATTTACTCAGTAGAGTATTACATGTGCTAGACTAATATTCATTCAAAACAATTCTTTCATCCACTACTTGATCCAATTTTTTGTTGTATATACCCACATTCATGTCCAGTTCCATCTAAAGAAACTAGTGTAAAAAATATTTGTTCCCGAGCGTTATAGTAGTGTATGATTGAATTCCGGATATATGAAGGCCCATAAATATGCAAATTACATATGGGCTGTTAAAATTAGTGCAATATGCATTGGGCCGCGGAGAACTTCGCATTTGAATCAATTTTACACGAATACCGAGAGAACATTTCCCGAATGTAGCATAGATTGTGTCTAAAAGTTACTCATATACAGACCACGACAATAGTCTAGGAGACAAAGTTTGTGTTTGTCTCGTATCGAAAAAGTATCGTAAAAGTGGTGGTCTCTTAGGAAGTGTATATGTACCTGGAAACGTATGACTTCATGCCCATCATCACCCATCTTTTGCAGAATTAAGTGAACGAGAAATATATTTATTTATTTATTACTAAGCTACCAGATACAATCTTAGAGGGCATTTTACACTGGAGCACTCAAATCAACAATAATAACAACATTGGGAAATGAAGTGGAAGGATGGCGGCCAGTGTCTGTATTTTAAGGTATCATCTCAACATTGACCTGGTGTAACTGAGGAAAACCCTGGAAAACCTCAGTCAGGATACTGAACTCTAGATTCGAGCATGGGACCTTTCGATTGCGAAGCAAAAACGCTGTAATAATAATTTTTGAGTTTTACGTCCCACTCTTATGTCGGCTAGGCTAAAGGAGATGGGGATGATGAGAAATGAATGAAATGGTGGAATGAAGAAAGTGGGAGGAAATGGGCGGGCCCCGAGAAAACCCATGCACACGGTGTTCGTCCACCACAAGGTTCACTTGGCGGGAGCAGAGATGAAACCCGGGACCCCATGCACCAGAGGTGAACGCTCCACCAATGAGCCACGGCGGTCCTCATAATAATAATAATAATAATAATAATAATAATAATAATAATAATAATAATAATAATAATAATAATAATAATAAGAAGAAGAAGAAGAAGAAGAAGAAGAAGAAGTAGTGTCATTGATAATAATTGTATTGTGTACGTATGATACTTGAAGAGAGTACTTGAACTACACACACGATTAGGCTCCATTTAGCTCTTTTTTGCTCGACTCGACTCGAAACTCGAACCAAATTCGAGTCGAGTTCGAGTCGAGTTGGAGGAAATTTTTCGAACCGAGTTCTCGAGTCGAGTTCAAACATGTCTGTTTCCAGTCGAGTCGAGTTTCAAAGAAAACTCGCTCGTGCCCATCCCTAATTTTTACAAACCAACTCACTACCAATTTTTCATATATAGAAAGTGCCCCTCCCCCACATAAAGGAGAATTTAAAAAAATGCTAGGACACATTCTGTTTATTTTCAATAAAGAGTTAATACGCTGAATTTCAGCTCCGTAAGTTTAACGGCTTGCGAGATACTCATTTTTTTTTTCGCAAAAATTTGGTTCCTCACTACCTCCTTAGGATATTATGCATTATAATAAAAGCAATATAACATCCCAATTTGGATTAAGGCCTAACTATATACCAAAAGTAATTTCATTTGACTTTGCAATTTGACCGTGATGATCAGGCACACATAGTTACATTCAATTTTTTATATATTACAGTGATTCAAAAATGTATTTTTTCCAGCAGTTAGCTCTAAAACTCACAGGTCTCGAAAGCCAAGTTGTAGTGTAAGTCCTATTGCTATTATTACTATTAAAAATATCAATATCCAAAAGTGCCTGAAGTTCTTTTTTCACTTGGTTAGATATACTCACCTCAGGTAAGTAGACAGAAACAAGTGGAAAAGTAAGGGAAATGAAGGTCTTGAAAGTAAAACGAAGACAAATTTACCAGTCTTCAGAAGATACTGTCTACAATGCAGTGAGCAGAGGGGGTCGGTAGATCATACTGAGTCGGTGGGTCGCGGTGGGTGGTGGGTCGCAGTGGGTCATGGTGGGTGGTGGGTCATGGTGGGTCGTGGGTCGCAGTGGGTCACGGTGGGTGGTGGGTCACCGTGGGTCACATGATGTTGACCCACGACCCACTGACCCACTCAAAAAACTTGACCCATTTGACCCACTGACCCACCGACCCACTAACCCACTCCATCTCTGTGCTCTTCAAGATAAACTCAACATTCTTAGAGACTGATTCTTCCTAATTACTAGAGCAACTCACATTACGTTTTATTTTTTATTTAATTATACTTTACTTTTTCCAAATTATGCTTTATTGTTAATTGCAATCATTGTTTTACATTAATCGTGTATAATGTATAATATTTACTATAAATTAAATATTCTTAAATATCTTGATCTATTTATTAATACAGGGTGTCCGAGAAGTCCTTCCCTGATTACAGAAA
This sequence comes from Thermobia domestica, assembly GCF_964235325.1. NCBI lineage: Eukaryota > Metazoa > Arthropoda > Insecta > Zygentoma > Lepismatidae > Thermobia > Thermobia domestica. Next base: position 373,270,028 of record NC_137454.1, read on the forward strand.
TTGATAGCTCAGGCTAGAAATACGATAGAAATATGAAACTGGTGTTGAATTGTTTACAAACTATAAAAGTTTTGGTCACATCAGTACACTTCCACATGAGCACCCTTGGTAGCACGTAGCACATCTAGGCGATATTCAATTTCCATCCACACATTAGCCAACATCACTGGAGGGATCGATGCAACGACTGTGGTTATTCGTTGCTGGAGGGTTTCAAGATCTGGTACACGTGTTCGGTAGACCTCATCCTTGACATAACCCCATAAAAAGAAGTCTAATGAGGTTATGTCAGGAGAGCGTGGAGGCCAAGCTGTTGGTCCATCACGACCAATCCATCGCCCAGGAAATGTCCTATCGAGATAGGCACGGACGTCCAAACCCCAATGAGGTGGTGCACCGTCTTGCTGAAAAACGACATCGGGGCGATACTGAAGCAGCTGAGGAACAGCATACAGCTGCAACATATCCAGGTACACTGCAGATGTGATAGTATCCTCAGCGAAGAAGAATGGCCCGATAATTCGATCGTGCAATAACGCGCACCAAACATTCACCTTTGGACTGCCTCTGGTGAACTCCCTGACGTCCCTGGGGGGTTCTGAATCCCAAATGCGTTAATTATGCCGATTCACTACTCCACTGACAAAGAATGTCGCTTCGTCGGAAAAGGCAATTCGTCTGAGATAACCATTATCGTCCTCAATACGTGATAGCATTTCGACCGCAAAGCCATATCGACGTGTACCGTCGTCGGGCAACAAGGCCTGAACGAGTTGCACTTTGGAAGCACGAAACAATAAACGTTTGTGTAAAATGTCATGGATAGAGCTTTTTGGCATCTGTAATTCACGTGAGGCCCTGCGCACCGATTTCTTAGGACTTCTCAGAAAAGACTGCCGCACAGCCTCTACCGTGTCTGCTGAGGTTCTTGGTCGACCAGACCTCGGAAGGTCAGCAACCGACCCTGTGTTCTTGAACTTCTCATACCAGGCTTTAATGCTCTTGACATCAGGTGGAGTCCTCCCAAATGTTGTCTGGAACTGTCTCTGCACCATGGTTGGTGATCGTGTCTCATGGTACCACAGGACACACTGTGCCTTCTCCTGGTTGGTTGGCATGGCTTCTTGGGCTTCTTACTTACGTACTACAAACCTAAAACAAACAAAATTGAGACTTGGTAAAACAGAACAAACCTAACACAGACAAAAACTTTTATAGTTTGTAAACAATTCAACACCAGTTTCATATTTCTATCTTATTTCTAGCCTGAGTTATCAATTTCTGTAATCAGGGAAGGACTTCTCGGACACCCTGTATTTTATGCAACCAGTTTCTTTCATATTTAATGAACTTTCTACTTAATGCACTGTAAAGAGATATGCTTTACTCGAGTCAGTTTTTTTTTAAATAACTTTTGTGCACCTCAGAGGTGCATATATACAGAAAGAGAAAGTAAAAGATGTCACCAAAAAAAGTACAGAAAATGCTCAAGTTCAAGAGGTACACATAACATTATAGTGTAGATTTCATGCGTACTATTCATTGTTGACAGAAAGCTTTCTTCTTCTTTCCCTTTTTCTTTTCTCCACATCAAAGCATTACACCGAGATAAAAATAAGCTTTTCATTGTTGTAAATATTGTAAATTTTCCACTGTAAATATTGGTTTAAAAAATGTTAATACAGTATATTAAACTTACAGCTAAACAGAACTTTCCAAGAATTGTTCTAATAGAATTTTCCAAGAATTGTGCTATATATTTTAAATTATGCTTTATTTTCTAAAGTTATGCTTTATTATGCTTTTAAAATTAGTTTCTTCTGGTCCCTTCGACAACCACAACCATATTCAAGATACCAACCATATGTGTAAATTGCTGTTATGCTTTTTATGCTTTTGGGTTGCCCTACTAATTACATTTCTCACACATGCACAAGTTTTCCAAAATGAGCTTTAGAATAATTTAACTCTACTATTTTGCTTTAAATTGTACTTATGACGAAAACAATTATATTTCAACATAAAGTGTAAAATAAATAACACATAATTAGCACGGCTATATTACACGCATAAGGCGTCTATGATTGTTCGAAATAGACAAATGTAAATTTTAGTACTCACCTGTACAAAGCGTATCCCATCGCGTTTCTTGAGAATCTGTGTTACCCAATGAACAATTAAATTTGAACTGCCAAAACTCTTGGAACCAGGGGTTCCTTGTGTTGTTGAACGGGTTTAACTTGAAGTAATAATCATCAAAATTGGAGACGTACGGCGAATGTATTCTGATGGAGAGACTGCCTTCAGCTACCTCTTCATAACCGTCCACTACGTCGCCTCTGTCTGCCCAGCCATCACTGAAAAATAAATTTAAAAGTACTGTGTGATTTAGGCAGAGATAGTAATCAAAGCAATGAGTGGTGAATCTAAAGGGTATTTTTGAATTCTGGAATGGAAGGGTACCTATGGTCTCTTTGAAATGAAAATGAAATATTTTAGTTTAACGTCACACGCGTATTCCTCTGGGCTAAAGGAGATGAGTGGTTAATGAAACAGAAAGGATATGAAATAATTGGTGTAAGAGGAAACGGGAGAAGCTCGAAAAAAACCCTTAGGCTAGGGTGATCAAATTGTCAACTAAAAAAACGGGACATGTTTTATTTCTGGATAGGTTGCTCCCCTATATATAGTTTTTAGCCTATCCGTTCTCTGTTTATGTATATCACAAAAAAAGGTAAATTTACACTTTTTCGTTTTAAAACTTATTGAAAATTTCGTGGAATTAATTAGATAATAAGTAACAATCAGCAGCTAACAAAAATGAAATATTTGAAAACATTGCTAAAAATATATGAGCGCTCAAATCTGTCACCGACAGGATTTATAATTACTCTCAGCACCGGATTCTAACTCGTTTTATTTGCATTTTCTTACTTTTAAACATTATTTCATTTACAACTAGTTTCCTTTTTACTTTCACTTTTATAGTTCTATACTTCTGGTCACCTTTCGTAAATGGAAGTGTTACATCTTAGACAAATCACGGAAACACTGTACTGTACCGATGACAGCGCCTCAATCTTCCACCGCCCAAAACAGAAAGTAAAAACAGGTTACATTTGTTCTCCATAAGACTTTCAGTCCTTTACACTGTCGTCTGCGGAGTGGGGAGGCCTAGGAGGGAAAACAGTGCTGCCACCACATCCAATATTGCAAACGTCGTAATGACGTTGCTCAATAATTAGACATATTCCAATATAATCACATAACTTAGAAAATAATAATATAAATTAGGAAATTTCAGCGATTCGAAGGGTTTCTTTGTACCCAATGTACGTAAATACGGGACATTTTGGCGTCCCGGGAGAAGTTTTAGGGACACCGGGAATGGTAGTGAAAAAACGGGACAATCCCGTTTTTACGGGACAGTTGGTCACCCTACCTTAGGCACGATGTTGTCTATCTTATACGTGACAGATTACGTACATATAAGATCAAATTTTCATGCTACATCAATCACTTCCCTGTTAAACAAGTAAGTTTTATTGAGAAACTGTACAATTTATGTTATGATATATGTGAGAAACTTAAAATAAAATATGTTGATTTAGGGAGTTAGGGGGTTACAGACTCTGTGGACCCTCCCCTTGGGTGCGCACATACCACACACCCTCGATTGGTGGAATTAATTACGTTGTTGCGCCTAAGTTATTAAATGTTAATAATTTTCAATGACGTACGTAATCTATCACTTGCACATAAGAGAGGACAGGCTCGTCTCCGTCGTTAGGGATGATGTAAGATTACAATTACTTAAGATCCATGTTCCGTTAAGGAAAAAATCAAAATCTTCAAGTTTTACGTCCCACGGTTATGCCGGTTAGGCTAAAGGAGACGTCCGTTAAGGAAGTCCAAAACTAACCTAACCTAACCTAACCTAATATAACCTAATATATACGAAAATCAATAGAAAGAAGTGGAGAAATTGCAAATTTCGTGTGGAAGAAATTATTGGACCCCCTAAACGGAACATTGACCTTACTTAATTCTGGGTCCATGACAAACTACTGTACATATTTGAAATTAAAAAGACAGCCGAGTCTTGTGATTTTAAGCCACACAGCCAAACATTAATCATGAAAATGTAAAGGCGACGAAAAGAATTTGTAAATACATGATTGTTAAAGCAATATCTTATAGATAATAATTTTTGTGAAAAAAAATTCTTGAGTTGGAAGTAATACACAACTTCATGTTGACGAAAGCAATACATTTTAGCGGGGCAGAATGGAATATGTAAAGAGTGAATATAACCAACATTTCAAGACAAAAATATAATGATGCCACAGACGTACAGAGGAACACGTACGTGACATACCGCTTGAGAAGCATAATGAACGAAGTGAAATGTACAATGTCATGTTCTTTATAGCATCGTAAAAATAAAGAGAAAAAAATGACAATTCATGTCTTTATGGCATTCAAGTTGACGTAATAAATATCAGACGAATAAAAATAATGTTAACATCTAAGAAAAGGATAAGTACTACGTAGGTTATGAAGGATAATTATGTTCTATGAAGGTAACCAAGAAAGTTCTGTCGCTTTTTCACTCACCACTTCTGAACATCGATGTGTCATCTAAGACGTATTTGGAGGATCAAAAATATTTCCCATCAGCATCGACGACCTTCTGAAAACGTTCTGGATGATCATGGATTCCATCGCGGTTGAATTTGGTGGGTAGTGAAGCGAAGAAGATATCAAGTGCGTTTTGCACCTCTACTAGGGATTTGGCGTCCTCGAAGGTGATTGTCCAAGGAATGGAACAGATGATAATCGGACGGTACAATGTCCAGATAGTATGGCGTATGCAATAGTATTGCCCATCCAAAGCGCAGAATGGTGTCTCGGGTTATCCTAGTCACGTGGAGCTATGCGTTGTCCTGTACCAGGAGACCTCTTTGCGTTTTTCTTGAACACAGCTTAAGTGCTGATAGTACACAAATGCGTTGAAGCTCTGACCAACTGGTAGTAGCAACCGGATGCACAATACCGCGAGTAGTTCACCAAACACACAGAAGGACCTTCTTCTGGTGAGTGCTGGTTTCGGCTGTTTTGGAACCGGTTCATGGGATGCTAACAAATGATGACGCGTCGTGAAGCTTTGTACAGGACCTACTTCTCATAACATGTCAACACCCTGTCCAGAAATGACTCCTTCCTCAGACGAGATAGCAAAGAAACACAGGTGTCTGCTCACGTTGCCTTCTGGCCCGGAGTCAAATCATGTGGGACCCATCGTCTCAACATGTAATGCTTCCCGAGTTGATGGAGGTGCTGCCGAATGGTTTCTCCACTCACACTGAATTGTAGGTCTAGTCCAAATTCCTCACATGTCTGGCCACTGTTCGCTTCAATTGCTGCCTGAAGATCTTCATTTTGTACATGTGTTGGTCTTCCGGCACGTGGTGCGTCTTCGAGTGTTTCGCACCGTCCTTAAACTTGTTAACCCAACGTCACCCTCACCAAAGGCCTGGCATATCTTCTGCCCCACTGCAGCGGCGTCTGATCCCGGTTTGAACTCGTACAGCATACACGTCCTTATAACGCTCTGTGGAGATCCCATGTTCACTCTGTCATACACAAGTTCAAGGTGTAACTGAACTGCCACAAACAACCCACACCAACAACTGACCTTCTCCTGATCTCCATTCGCATTCAACTCACGGTGTGAGGGCCAATTAAACACAGTCCTCCACAAAAAGCGACAGAACTTTCTTGGTTATCTTTATAATATAAAAACATACACAGTAAAAAATGTTAGTGTTAATTCAACTCAATGTTAACACAAGGCAGCGGTTCCAGCGTGATTACCACTATGCGGTGTTAGTTCAACACAGACCCCGTGGTGTTGGTGTTTAACACAGGAGGTGTGTTACGTCTTTAACACACAGCCGGTGTTGAGCCGTGTCGTAAGCTTTAATGAACCACAAAATTACTCTCTCAAAATATGTTAAATCGCCTATATGCATAATGTGTTTACATTATGCTGAGTCTAAAAAACACTTTAAACAAGTAAAAAAAAAAAAAATGTACTCCAGTGGTGTAGGGCACGAACTACCAATCTTTCGATTACTAGCCGCGTGCTCTTCCGACTTGGCCACGGAGACGATGAAGAAGACGTCGGTTGTAGAGGGATAAATTGTTGAGGTCTTTTGAATTTGGCTAATCAGAGTGCTCCTTTAAGCCGCGTATATTCCACTAAAACCGTTCGGGATAAGATAAAATCTGCTCGCCATGTAGACCTAATTTTATAACAAAATGACGATTGTTTATTTACTTTATTTTATAGTTTTTCCATATTCACTTTCAAATGATCGGCGCTAGTTGCCATCTAATAAAGTTGATACGTTTGTTGCTTCTAGTACACAATCGCTTAGAAAAAGAAGCAATAAATGCATCAAATGTGGGAGATGAAATTTTGCATATACCTGGATATGTTTTAGTATTTCTTTCTACTGTGTTTGTCTGTAGCTTCAATTCATAAGCCTTTATAATTAGATGCCTAACACATTTGGCAATCCCGCAGAAAAAAACACCGAAGATTCTACACTTGTGTTAATTTAACACACAGGTTGTGTGTTAATTTAACACACAGGTTGTGTGTCATTTCAACTACCGGCATTTGACACACAAATCCAAATGGAGAGTGAGTTGTTCTAACCAGTTGTTTGAACACAATCGTGTTAACACAAAGGCATGTCGTTGAAATAACACACGGATTTTTTACAGTGTAACATGTCTTTAGGTCACGAAGAAAAATTAAACGAAATATGTTACTTAAATATAATTAGACTATAATTTAATAGCTGGAAAGACAAATATTTAAAATTTAAATATTCAGATTATGAAAGCATTTTTACTGAGTTAGCATCTACAATATTAAACAATTAAGTAATTAAAACTAAGTTAATTTAGAGTACATTACCGTAGTATCGCGTCTCGATTTGACTGTAGCGAGTCGAGCCGCTCCTTGTTTTCTACCAAAGTTTCAAAAGGGCTGGACTAAAAACCGACAATTCCATTCGAAATCCGAAATGTAAAATTCCGGAATCTTGTTAGTTATTAAAAAGTTAAGTTTATTAACGATTTATGTCAAAATTTAAGATATTGGTATGTTTAACAATTAAGTTTAAAACATTTTTTCCTACGATAACTTTTCTATACAGACAGAGGTGAAAGTGACATGAGATCTTGACTCCGTTGAGATGTATAGTCATTGGAAAATTTTTAGTGTGAATATGGAACAGCTTGTAGTTGGTAGCATTAAAGGAAAACGCCTCACCTGAGTTCGTCTGCAATGGAATGCATTTTTTAAGAATCCTATTTACTTACGTTAGAAAAATGTCGATGAAATACAAGAAGTCAAAATTGAAAACATTATTTGAAGAGTTTGGCATCACTCGAACAAACCGTTTTGAATATGTGACTTAATTACATATTTTAAGATAGGGTATTTAAATAAATAAATAAGTTAGTTATTATTTTAGCACATTCACAATAGTGTTACATACATGTATGAAATCGAAAATTGAATTTTCTTTACTTTAATCTCGTAGATATTAAGAATTATGTAAAGAAATAAATGGGAGTAAATAGAAATATACAGAGTTAACGTACGAATATACATGATTTAGACAATATAATTGGTGCTATTCAGTCGGTTCGTAGCAGTTCGCTAGACAGTTTGTTATACCCAGACATAAGAGTAAATTTTACCCAGTTATACCCGGGAACAATAAATTTTAGTTTAACTACCTTAGATTTTAGGAATTCTTACAGTTACAGGATTAAACTATGATCTCTCTGAACAAAGTATGAGCGTTTATTACTTAATCTCAAATGCCCAGATATCAAAAATAAGAACTGGGATCACATGAGTGTAGTAGTGTGGGTTATTTATATTTGAAGTTATTTATATATGAAGTTTGCAACAATGCTTAAATCATGTTATTGCGAGAATTTGTTGTAATTACAACTACTAACAGCTATTGCTATAAGCTATAAAAGAGAAACAAAACAATAATTTTAAATATTTTTTCATAAATACGCAATTTTCAACATTACTGTGAACTTTATCCATATTTATCATATCTCTGGAACAGTTTGAGATATCGAAATGCTGTAAACGGCAAAATAATTTGTATATTTATTGCAAACCATACATATAACTAGATATGATAACTAGATATGAGTTGTAACTAACTAACTGTATATCCTATGGAACCCGGAGGTTCAATGCCGCGTTCACAAAAGCTCTCTACTGACTTCTATCCTTAGCTAATTGAATCCAGTTTCTACTTTCTATTCCCATCTCTGCGAGATCCATTTTAATATTGTCCTCCCATCTGCGCCTAGGTCTTCCTAATGGTCGTTTTCCGATCGGTCTTCCAGTCAAGATTTTGAAAGCGTTTCTACTTTCTTCCATTCTAGCTACATGACCTGTCCACCTAAGCCTCCTAGATTTGACGACCTTAACAATGTTGGGTAAACCGTATAAATTATTCAGTTCCTCGTTATGAAGTTTCCGCCATTCCCCATTCTCGTTCCTCTTGGGTCCGAATATTCTTCTCAGGATCCTGTTCTCAAATACTTTCAGTCTACGTTCTTCCCTCAGAGTAAGCGACCATGTTTCGCAACCATACAGAACAACAGGCATTATTATCGTTTTATATATTTTAAGTTTCAAATTCTTCGGCAGAATTCGCGACGACAAGAGATTTTGAACCGAATAGTAACACGAATTCCCTGCTTTTAGTCGACATTTAATTTCTTCGTGAATATGATTTTCATCTGTTAATATTGATCCTAAATATTTGAAAGTATCCACTTTATCAAAAGTATTATTTAATATTTTAACGCCTCCACAATTTGCCATATTACGGTCCCGACGCACTTCCTTGTATTTAATTTGCAACACTGAATAATAAAATTGGTATTTTAAGTTTTCGTTTGATATGCTGACTTGAAATATGTAATAATATGACGCAGTGCCATTTGAAAAATAATAACTTTATATTGGGTTGACAACACTGTCTGTTGAGTGTTTCTGTTTAATATATGTAAAGATGTCCCCCTCCTTATAGTTGCTTCTTGCAAAGTTTCGCTTTTAATAGTAAATGATCTATGTTAAGTACTTTATATTTATTGATTTGTCAATGAGTATAAACTACTCCATCTGCCGGATAAAAACATTTTAGATATAAACAATACTTTGGAGACAGTTAGCAACGCTGGATGCAGATATACTTCGGTTGATATTCTGATGTGTATATTTTATAATGTTTAATTTGAACTACGTAACGGTGTAACGCTTTCCATCGAATTATAATTACAACAGATGATTATCAAACTGCTAACTGTTGGAGGTTACCAAGGCCAATGTCACATAAACTTAGAAACAAAACAATTGTAGAGTCCAGCAATGTGAAAGGGCTTAATGTTCTTTAGTAACTGTTTGAACCATATCGACTAAACGAAAGCAATTTTATTTTTAAAGTCATTATTTACAGAAAATACGCTCTTTTACATTATATTCATGTTTATTTGTATTACTTTAACACATATGGAGAGATATCCATGGATGTATTATACACTCAATCAATTTTATTCCTCTAGGTATGTTGTTCAACATGTTAAATACAGTAAACTCTGTTTAACTCGACTGCTTTCAGTCACGATTCGCTAGGCGATAGCCAGTTCAGAATTTCAAAAGGAAGAATGTGTTGGAGCCAACTTTAAATAATTTTTTATGTATAAATCGAAAAACAAAATTTCAATGAATATTCACACACCATTCATTCAATGTTGTTTTGGTTCATTCAACACAGAACATTGGGAGAACCGGGTTCGATTACCAGCGGGAGCTCAAGTTGTTTCGGACTCCACGTTAATCACTAGGTCCCGTCTCATGTAGCTTCGCTGCTGAAAGGGACGTTAAACTCAAAATCAACTCAACACAGAACAATAATAGAATGTCTTTTATGGTGTGTATCGCTATTGTGTAACAGCTAGTCAAATCACAAATGTAGAAATTGTACAATCAGTGACAAAAGTTCTTTCCGTTGGGTATATTGGACGGAATGTGGTATGGTCGGAATGTACAAAAAATTACATGTTTTTTTAATTTACTGAAAACTGTACTCAAATTGTCCTTCCATTCTTAAGTTATCTACGAAACTAATTTCATCAAATGGAAAGAACTTTTGTCGCTGACTGTACTATATGCATCATTTTATACACAGTGTTTAACACTTTCTGCTACCCCCATCAAGAAGTCGCGGTCGGAAAGATCGACGGTGGTAGGCCGCCGGAGGCAGCCGGCACCCGTCCGTGGTGGCATGACGATCTACTTGTTCAAAGTTGCCGATCTTTTACAGAGGCGGCAAGCGGTCGAAAATCGTAAAATAAAATGCTCTTTGCCGACCATCAGAGTCAGCAAAACAGTCGTAAAGGCCTCTTTCCGACTCTCTGCCGACTCCTTATGCCGGCCTCTTTTCGATGCATTTAATGCTCATTTCTGGCTGTTTGCCGACTGCTCGGCAAGGCAACTATTTGTCGCGGTCGAAAATGGCGCAGAAAGACGCCGATGTGCGGCGTCTGCAATCCGACCGCGGCTCCTGGTCAGCGTGGACAAATGGTCCGACTGTAGGCGGCAGGATCCTAATGGGAACATAATGCTCATTCACATAATTCTCTCACTCTAGCTGACAATTTACTGCTAACATCAAGATTTCGAATTTGGATATCGAGAGCCGCAAATTTCCATGTTTATGACCAATAAGAGTTATTCCGCCATATAAACATCAGGCTCTCGAAACGTCAGGGTGAGTTTTAGACGAGTGACTAGCTAGAAGCCGTATTAGACAAGCTGAGTCTTATACTAAGTCTTACCAGCAGTTAGGCCAGTAGACTTCAAATTCGTTCAAATCCATGGAGGAATCACGTTCAGGTTTCAATAGAAGGACGGCACCAGTTCAACAATAAAAAGATTAGTAAGAGAGATTTATATGCTATCGCTTTTATTTAATAGTGCATCATCATCATCATCATAGGTATTCTGCCATTATTGGCAGGTCATTTGTCAAAACTGAGAAGTTTCCACGGTTCACGGTCTTTCGCTAATCTCTTCGTCTTCAGTTACCATTTCTCTGTTTTGATATCGTCCAACAAGTGTAGACTCCTTCACCCTCTCGCTCTCTTTCCTGCCACATATCCTCTAGCACGTCCCTCATAATAGATTTCTTCTTAGCCAATGTCCCAATCAGTTTCTCTTCCACTTCTCAATAATATCTGAAAGTGTTTTTTTTTCTGTCATTTCTAACACCTTCTCATTCATTTTCCGTTCTCTCCATTCTTCTCCACACCCATATTTCGAAAGCTTCCAGTTGTTTTTGATAATTTTTGTGTAATGTCCATGTTTCTGACTCTTACAGCACAATACTGCACATGAAATATTTTATGCGTCTTTTTCTCAACTCTTTATTCAAGGAACCACAATATAGTATTCTCTTCCTTCTAAAGGCTTCTTTCGCCATTCCTATGCTTTCTTTCATTTCACATTCACATTTCGTATTGTTCCTAATAATACTACCCAGGTATCGAAAACTAGTCACTGGTTTCTATATTTAGAAGTAGCCTCCTATATCTATATTTGACATTGACCACTTCCTTCTAATCACCATGGCTTTTGTCTTTCTTCATAGCCCTATTCTTCACAGTCCTTCCTCAAGTTTTCTAAGTTCTTATTGACTTTCTTTCCAGATTCCGCAACAAGCGCCATATCATCTTCAAATCATATAGAGGAGCTCCATTAATGGTTCATTTATCTAACAATTTAAATAAGAAAGTATCTGGGGTAACTGATAGAAAAGGCAATCTTAAAGGATACGACCTCTAGCTAAAGCCTAAACTATCTAGTTCCAAAAATAGTATCCTTTAAGCTTTGCAGCATTATATAGGGGCCATACCGTTAAGGAAAATAAATATGAATTAAATACCGGTCTATGCGTTTTTTTTTTTTTTTTTGTACCTGTCAGTTATTTTGTTTAGAACGGAATATACAACGTTTTGGAAAATTGCACTTTCGTTGTCACTGGAAATGACAAAATTATTTGACTTGTTCATTCGTTGAGTCAAGAACGGAAGTAAGTTTGTTACAACTATTAAAATCTTTACTATAAGACATATATTTTACTTCAGTGTTTTACGATATATTGCTAATTTACCTGTACCTGTACAATATTTTTGGGTTTCACCTGAACCAATCGTATAATTGGGGTAAAACTACAAACCTTTTTCTTTCACACATGAATATGTATCACTTGAATCAAGTTTTCGTTTGACGCACCTTGTGTTATGCAAGTAGAAATTAAAAAAGGAAACATGGTTAATGAATTGATTTTCTCAGACTTTCCGTGGTTGATTAACTTTGAAAGTATTTGGTACCTACATAGAACGCATAGTTAGAGAGCTTGTGCTTTTGAGTCGGAAACCAAAGCTATTGATCTGACTTTCTGCCTTATTTCTCCTTATTTGAATTCAAGAAGAGACCTTGCTTTTCGTGTGCACCTGTGCAAGTATGCAGTTATTACTAGAAATTCTGCAAGAAAAAGAATATTTCAAGTGTCTCTAAGTATCGCTCAGTTTTCAGCACCCGCTTTGGCTCACTATACGAGTCAAATGTCGACTTGTGTTGCTAAGATCTGTTCCATTCTACTTTCTAAACAGCAATAAATAAATAATGTGTGTGTTCTTAAGCTTTTCTGGAACCTGACTCGCCAGTGATATATCGTATTCACTCTTGCAGTAGGAAGAACAAATTACGTACGGGCGTTTTAACAAGAGAAGATAATGCAGAAGAAAAAAATACTCTGACAGCATTTTAAGACAATTATTCCCCATCTTTCTGAAGTTCATTTAGCAAATAATATATTCAGTATTAAGAAACATTTTCACGTCTGATTAGCGTCGTACTAAGAGTTTGATTAACGTTTGATTAACTTTTGTACTTAAAATAACTTTGACTATGATATCTACAATCTAGATCGAAATAGGCCAGCCAGACTTTTTCGGAAGGTTGTCCAAATACACGAGGATAAATCAAGGAAGAATGTTAAATACGTATAATGCTAGAAATTAATACTTCAGTGTAAGCCAAGCAAAGCAATAATCTTACATAATAAATATAAGTATGTACGGTCTAATAAGGAACTATTATTTAATACTGGAAATATTAAGAGAAAATCGAAACTCATCATAATCAAAATAGTTTTTACATTGTTATTCAAGAAATTTCTCCGAACATCCTTTAATGGTACTTTACGTCTTTCTAGGGGCCGTGGTGGCTCAGCGATAGAGCGTTAACCTCTATGTTCGATCCCAGCTCGCTCCAAGTGGTGGAAAAACACCATGTACGTGGGTTTTCTTGGGGCTCTTCCGTTCCCTTTGACTTTCTTCATTCCACCATTTCATTCATTTTCCATATTGATCTTCCATAACGTGTCTGACGAAAGTTATGTTAGATTCCCGAAACTGTTACACAAGTGTTATTAATATATTTTAGTGCGTTGGTCAGTTTTATTTAATTAATCCTTGTTGAGTATTTTCAAAGCTATAATGAACAATATCCAATAAGGAACGGACATGAACGTGTCATCTGGACATCCGAATCAAACCTAGTCCATTCGATAAACATAACAAAGGTATGTTCATGCTTAAAAAATTAGGTGCCATGGACAACAAGTAAGTCCCTGGGGCCCATTAACCTTGTTAGTATAAAGAAAATGATAGACTAGCAGTGAAATAGCTATTGCATAAACTCAGTTCATTCGAAAATGAAATGAAATCTTTAGTTTTACGTCCCACGGTTATGCCGGTTAGGCTAAAGGAGACGGTGATGATGAGTGATGAATGAAATGGTGGAATGAAGAAAGTGGGAGGAAACGGGAGAACCCCGAGGAAACCCCCACACACGGTGTTTGTCACCACAAAGTTCACTTGGCGGGGGCTGGGATCGAACCCGGGACCCCAAACAGCAGAGGTGAACGCTCTACCACTAAGCCACCGCGGCCCCCCACAGTTCATTCGAAAATCATGGTTTATTCTCTTCAGCATAAAACAAGCTTTCCAGAGGTGCTATGTATTGGGGCTCATAACGTACTTAAACAAGGAAAATTGGAAGAATGTTGGAAAAATTCCATCTTTGGAGATCTTTCCCATCAACTTTAAACCCCTTTGGAGTGGATACGGGCAAAAGCACACAATCTAAATGTATCTCGAAAAATACTATAGGGGATAAGAAATGAGTGTACCAAGTTTTGTATTGATAGACGGAGAAGATACGAGGAAAAGCTTGTATACCAATGGGAGAAAACAGAATCCAGAGTGCTAAATAGCTTTACGCACTACCTTATCAAGGTAGGTAGAAAACGTGGGACGTAAAACTCAAAAATTTCATTTCATTTTCATTTTCAAGGTAGGTAGATATATAGGCCTATAATAGCGGAAATAGAGTATATTCTTTAGGCTCTAAATTTATATATAAAAAAACACTACCGGTACTCAATATTTGTCACCGTTTTTCTCTGTGAAGATCAATATTGTGAAATTACCTTATCACGATAAGTACAGCATCTTATTTTATCTCACTATATCCATTACATGAATGTACTAGGTATACCTTCGTTAACCGGAAACTCATCTTTAACGGAAATTTTTGCAAGTCCCGTTCGATTCCGCTAAAGACAGAAATGAAATCTTTAAGTTATACATCCCACGCTTATCCCTCCTAGGCTAAAGGAGACAGTGATGATGAGTAATAGAGGAAATGGTAGAATGAAGAAAGTGGGAGGAAACGGAAGAACCCAGAGGAAACCACCCACACAGTGTTTATCCACCACAAAATTCACATGGTGCGAGCTGGGACAGAACCAAGGACCCCCTGCACCAAGGACCCCATGCTCTACCAGTGAGCCACTGCGGTCCTTCTCCCTTAAAGACGGTTTTACTGTATTTCTATTTAAGTAATGAATAATTCCAGGATCCTCTTAATTTTTTAAAAGGATATTTCATTCAGAAACTATTTCTAAAACATTTAAATTAGCTAAGGCATTGTAATTGTTATCTCTATACTGTGTAACCTTATTTTCCTTCGGTTTCTGTAATGAAGTGTCATTCGGCGCGTATACAGTACAAGACAAATGGATGATAAAAGAAAGAGGAAAACGAGATAAAGTAGCTTCAGTTCTTTCTTCCTCTTTCCCTGACTCTCTCTGTTTCTTTTTCTATTTTAGTGATGTTTCTAGACTGAAAAAGAAAAATAGAGAGATCAGAAAGTTGGACATTGATGAAAAACGAAAGAAAGAAAAAAAGAACTATTTGAGATATTGCGCGTACGTGCGCAAGATTCCGATGTCTTAAAATAAAAAAAGAAGAAGAAGAAACCTTTTCGAAAATTGGGATTTGCGAATTTCGCTATTCAGATGTTAAACGACCTAGATAAAACGCTATATAAACAGTATATACGAATACCGTATCTTGCTCTTTATAGAGGCCAAGCTTTGCCAAACCCATAATGTTATCTCCGGTCACTTTTTTTTTTTTTTTTTTACAACAGAATAACTATGCTATCTTTTCCTGCTAGAGTTCTAATTTATGTTCTCCGTTATTATTGCAGAGTATTATTAATTCCATATATACAGTATTTTTCATTCACACGTCTAATATGCAGTGTTGTGCGAGTTTAATTACTGAATACATTGCTTTGCGCTTAATTGCTTGCCTTAAGTAATGAATTATCAGTGCATTTGTTCTTCGGAACTTGTTGGATGATAATAGCTTTAAAGAAGTTTGGATTATCAAATCTCCTTTATATAT
The DNA here is from genome assembly GCF_964235325.1 of Thermobia domestica. Taxonomy (NCBI): domain Eukaryota; kingdom Metazoa; phylum Arthropoda; class Insecta; order Zygentoma; family Lepismatidae; genus Thermobia; species Thermobia domestica. The sequence goes on from NC_137454.1 coordinate 373,285,967, forward strand.
TTACTCTGCTTGTCCGAAAGACAAAATGTAGCCCCGCGTAGAGTAGTCGCTAACGCTCTCGCCTTTGGTACGAGCAGTCCTGTTTTCGATTCCCGGTGTGGACACAAGGTTGAAAACGTGTAACAGTTTCCTCAGGTCAGCTACCCTGAGTGAGCTTTTTTACCTGTGTTTTCTCATTAATATCAAGAAAATGCTGGGATGGTACCTGACATACAGGTCCCAGGTTGCTTCCTCATTCCTTTCTTTCTTTCCAATTCCCCGGGTAGTGTGATCGGCTAGTGACGTCATCCCTCAAATGTGTGACGGACTAACATGGCCATAGATGCTGAAAGCCTAGAAATCTAAATCCTAACCCTAACCGGGAAACAAAACGGTCAAGAATTGTTTGATGGATCGCCATCAATTTTGGCCAGGATGCAGACGGTAAGAAGCAAGGATGTTATAAAATAGAGGATCTGCCCATATGTATCTTCATCCTATTAAATCAATTAGGCCAAACAACAACCTGATCGGCAGGTCTGATTGGCCACTCTCGTTTCCGCCATCGTCTGATTGGTTACTTTCGTTTCCGCCATGATTGTTGGCTCAAAACATTGCGATCTTATTGGGCGGAGTGGGCAGAGTAGGGGTGGCGAAACTGTGACGTATGGCTTCAAGATTTTGTTGTAAGGGCAGATCCTCTATTTTATAACATCCTTGGTAACAAGTTAGGAAACGAGATCGTTGCTGGGCATGATAATAAAACCGGGAAGGGGATAAATAAACAATTTTTCGTTTCTACGTTCATCAGTATAGAACAAACTACGATAATATATAACGAGAAAAGATTTTCTGCAACAAATTAAGCGTGCCAAGAATACACTCCATTTCTATCCATAACTCTTTATTAAAACAGAAAGAGAGTTACCTCGTGGCTAAGCAGTTAACGTACGCGTTTTTAGCGTAGGAGGCCCAAGTTCGATTCCCGGCGGGAGCTCATGTCGTTCGGATCCCACGTTAAATTGTAGGTGCATTTCTCATATAACCTTGCTGCTGAACGGAACGATAAACTCACAAATCAAATCAAACCTAAAGCGATAGAAATCCACTACTACAACTTACGGTTTTAATATTGATTTATATACAGTAAGAACGATAAGAGATACCTAGAAGAACTTTTTTTTAAAACTCGATTTAGCGTTCTAAGAATTAATGTCATATTCTTTCTTAAGAAGTCTTTATTCCAACCGAAAGTCACAGAAAATTCAGAATATATTTCATCGCTAAACGTTGATCGGTATACAGTATAAGCATTAATAAATAGCGAGAAATAGTTTCTTGCAATCAATTAAGACTCTCAAGAATATATTACATCAGCAAATATTGATCGTTATAGAGTAAAAGCGATAATAGTGAACGAGAAATAGTTTTCTTTAATCAATTAAGACTCTCAAGAATATATTACATCAGCAAACATTGATCGTTATAGAGTAAAAGCGGTAATAGATAACGAGAAATAGTTTTCTTTAATCAATTAAGACTCTCAAGAATATATTACATCAGCAAACATTGATCGTTATAGAGTAAAAGCGGTAATAGAAAACGAGAAATAGTTTTCTTTAATCAATCAAGACTATCAAGAATATATTACATCAGCAAACATTGATCGTTATAGAGTAAAAGCGGTAGTAGAAAACGAGAAATAGTTTTCTTTAATCAATTAAGACTCTCAAGAATATATTACATCAGCAAACATTGATCGTTATAGAGTAAAAGCGGTAATAGAAAACGAGAAATAGTTTTCTTTAATCAATTAAGACTCTCAAGAATATATTACATCAGCAAACATTGATCGTTACAGAGTAAAAGCGATAATAGAAAAAGAGAAATAGTTTTCTTTAATCAATTAAGACTCTCAAGAATATATTACATCAGCAAACATTGATCGTTATAGAGTAAAAGCGGTAATTGAAAACGAGAAATAGTTTTCTTTAATCAATTAAGACTCTCAAGAATATATTACATCAGCAAACATTGATCGTTATAGAGTAAAAGCGATAATAGAGAACGTGAAATAGTTTTCTTTAATCAATTAAGAATCTCAAGAATATATTACGTCGGCAAACATTGATTGTTATAGAGTAAAAGCGGTAATAGATAACGAGAAATAGTTTTCTTTAATCAATTAAGACTCTCAAGAATATATTACATCAGCAAACATTGATCGTTATACAGTAAAAGCGATAATAGATAACGAGAAATAGTTTTCTTTAATCAATTAAGACTCTCAAGAATATATTACATCAGCAAACATTGATCGTTATAGAGTGAAAGCGATAATAGATAACGAGAAATAGTTTTCTTTAATCAATTAAGACTCTCAAGAATATATTACATCAGCAAACATTGATCGTTATAGAGTAAAAGCGATAACATATAACGAGAAATAGTTTTCTTTAATCAATTAAGACTCTCAAGAATATATTACATCAGCAAACATTGATCGTCATAGAGTAAATGCGATAATAGATAACGAGAAATAGTTTTCTTTAATCAATTAAGACTCTCAAGAATATATTACATCAGCAAACATTGATCGTCATAGAGTAAAAGCGGTAATAGATAACGAGAAATAGTTTTCTTTAATCAATTAAGACTCTCAAGAATATATTACATCAGCAAACATTGATCGTCATAGAGTAAAAGCGGTAATAGAAAACGAGAAATAGTTTTCTTTAATCAATTAAGACTCTCAAGAATATATTACGTCGGCAAACATTGATCGTTATAGAGTAAAAGCAGTAATAGAAAACGAGAAATAGTTTTCTTTAATCAATTAAGACTCTCAAGAATATATTACGTCGGCAAACATTGATCGTCATAGAGTAAAGGCGGTAATAGATAACGAGAAATAGTTTTCTTTAATCAATTAAGACTCTCAAGAATATATTACATCAGCAAACATTGATCGTCATAGAGTAAAAGCGGTAGTAGAAAACGAGAAATAGTTTTCTTTAATCAATTAAGACTCTCAAGAATATATTACGTCGGCAAACATTGATCGTTATAGAGTAAAAGCAGTAATAGAAAACGAGAAATAGTTTTCTTTAATCAATTAAGACTCTCAAGAATATATTACGTCGGCAAACATTGATCGTTATAGAGTAAAAGCGGTAATAGAAAACGAGAAATAGTTTTCTTTAATCAATTAAGACCCTCAAGAATATATTACGTCGGAAAACATTGATCGTTATAGAGTAAAAGCGATAATAGAAAACGAGAAATAGTTTTCTTTAATCAATTAAGACTCTCAAGAATATATTACATCAGCAAACATTGATCGTTATAGAGTAAAAGCGATAATAGATAACGAGAAATAGTTTTCTTTAATCAATTAAGACTCTCAAGAATATATTACGTCGGCAAACATTGATCGTTATAGAGTAAAAGCGATAATAGAAAACGAGAAATAGTTTTCTTTAATCAATTAAGACTCTCAAGAATATATTATGTCGGAAAACATTGATTGTTATAGAGTAAAAGCGATAATAGAAAACGAGAAATAGTTTTCTTTAATCAATTAAGACCCTCAAGAATATATTACGTCGGAAAACATTGATCGTTATAGAGTAAAAGCGATAATAGAAAAAGAGAAATAGTTTTCTTTAATCAATTAAGACTCTCAAGAATATATTACGTCGGAAAACATTGATCGTTATAGAGTAAAAGCGATAATAGAGAACGAGAAATAGTTTTCTTTAATCAATTAAGACTCTCAAGAATATATTACGTCGGCAAACATTGATCGTTATAGAGTAAAAGCGGTCATAGATAAGGAGAAATAGTTTTCTTTAATCAATTAAGACTCTCAAGAATATATTACGTCGGCAAACATTGATCGTTATAGAGTAAAAGTGGTAATAGATAAGGAGAAATAGTTTTCTTTAATCAAATAAAACTCTCAAGAATATATTACGTCGGCAAACATTGATCGTTATAGAGTAAAAGCGGTAATAGAAAACGAGAAATAGTTTTCTTTAATCAATTAAGACTCTCAAGAATATATTAGATCAGCAAACATTGATCGTTATAGAGTAAAAGCGATAATAGATAACGTGAAATAGTTTTCTTTAATCAATTAAGACTCTCAAGAATATATTACATCAGCAAACATTGATCGTTATAGTGTAAAAGCACAATAGATAACGAGAAATAGTTTTCTTTAATGTATTAAGAGCTTCAATAATGTAGTTTATCTTCAAACGTTAATTGCTATAGAATATAAGCTGTGATAGATAATATTAAGTTGATTTCTGCAATTAAGCGTCCCAAGAATGTATTCATCTTCACTCTAATCTACCTTCCAAAGTAAAAAGTGTTAAAAATCTACTCCATCCAATTTACATGCCTGGGGGCGCATACTAGTTTTTGTATAATTTGTTGAGCCGTTTGCGATAGGTCCTAGAGCTCGGGCGAGTCAAATAGTGATTTTTCACATTTTCGGCGGTTAATAATTCTGAAAACGTGTTTCTCGACTTACTATGTTTATATAATGACTTTTACCTTTAATTTGATATAAAGAAGTCACCTCCCTGACTTAGGTACTATTATTTTTCCGCAGCCTGTACACTGAAAGCCAAGAGCCAGCAGTTCCCTTGTGAAGGTTTTCTGTTTTAATATAATTTAAGGTTTTAGGTATTGTAGTTGGGCATTAAACCTATTGCAAGCTGAGACCGAGGATGTTTACTTTGAGTAATTCGAAGTTTTAATTCAAATTATAGTTCGTTCTGACAGCTAATGAAGTCATTCACATATATTTTTTAAAAGTTTGAAATATGTGAAGAGAAAGTCTCGTCCATTGCATCTTTTTAAAGTACGATGTTGAATAGTGTTTCCTTCCGTCCGGAATAATAAAAGATTTCAAGAACTACTTCATGGATCACCATTAATTTTGGCCAGGGTGTAGAAAGTGAAAAGTTAGGCATTGAGCTTGCTGATAGTGCTGATTTATCTAGTTGGTCCGAAGATATGACTCCTCATGTATTTCCACAGATTTTTATGCATGATTTGCTCCCTGGTAGTATGCAACCCAATTGTACGCAGACGCCATGCTGGTTGTATACGATTCAGTCATTTTCAATATTCTAACAGTGCACTTGTTTATCCATACATTGAACTTCTGTTGCAATATACTTCTTACATCTACAGAGCTAGTTAAAAACCTTGAGAAATTGTCAGATTTTGCAATTGCGGATTTGGCAAAAAAAAAAAAAAAGTCATTCGTTTTAGTCATTCACTTCAACTTCATAATTTAAAAGTCCAGATATGATTTGGGTATTTGAAATGTGATTTCTTTAAAATCAGAGAACGGTTGAAAATAACTGACCAAAGTCAAAAGACCACGGTATTGGCAAACATGAAATTTTAATTAAAATTTTAAAGTTAGCATCATTAGGCCCTTATCAACTTCACAAGGATCAAATTTGCATCAACAGCAGTCAAACTATTAATATACACAATTGTGACCACTAAATCTGAAAGGGCTAACCTAGCACTAACATCGTATGATATATATTTTTAAAGAAGTTGCAATGTCGCGTGGATACCACTTGAAGTAGCTGATTCACATTTTCTTCATTAATATTGAAATTGTTAGTGAATGGAAGATGTTACTTTCTTAGCACCTTCGGTTTTAGTGCAGAGATTAGAGTAGAGATGGAACGTATTTTTGGGAAGCTTAATTGATTAGAGAAAATAACTGCTAGTTATCTATTATACTTTTACTTTACAGCGATCCAGGTTAAAGCCGGAAGTTGCTGATTTCTTCAACTTCCGGTTTGAATAGTGACTTAAGACAGAAGATGGTACCTATCCGTACAACGCTAAATCGTTTCCAAACAAACAGCTTGTCACTATCTCTTATCTTTTTGCTCTATGTAGACCAATATTGAAACCGGAACTCGTAGTGGATTTTGTACTACTTCCGGTTTTAGTAGAGAGTTGTGGATGGAGACAAAATGTATTGTTGTGAAAGTTAATGGATTTCAGAAACCGTTTCTCTCTATCTATTACCGGTTTCACTCTATCAAGTTCAACGTTAAAACGGAAAATGGTTAATTTATATCAGCTCTGGTTTGAATTCTACTTCGGTCAACCAACTCGGTTCCTAACATTTGACAATCTACATTCTGGACAAATAGTGGTTGAGATTATTTAACTTCCCGGATGGACGTACGGATACACGGACAGACAGAGTAAAATATAAAGAAACTTTGGTAAATCAAGTTTCTTTAAAAATCAATGATTTCTATTAACATAGGAAATGTTGCAGTTGTCATATAGTTTCTTTTATACCCACTAGCTGAAATGCCTGTTCTTCGTACGAGGAGAATAGGTTTATGGGAAATTTTTGAATCTTCTTTCCCAATATGATATTTATTTCAATGAAAGTGTAATGATAAAAATACACAATATACTCTATTTTTGATATACATTTTGAAACCACCCTGTACCCACCCCCCACAGAATACGCCTGTAAACAAATTAATATGATTAAAAGAAAACAGCATGAAGTAAGATTCTATCTGTCTTCCAAAAGTCATTTCAAGTGGACTTAACGTTTTCCCGACTCCGAAAACTATGAATAAGATACAAACCTCTGTCAATTTTGACATTTTATTTTTACCCCTCTTCTCACTGTCTGCCAATGGGAATAACCTGGGCTTAAATTGCATTGGAAGCATTAGAATTGATTTCACGACCCCTATGGATTGGGATTGCACACTAGTATAATTTTTTTGTATTATTCTTACATGTCAGTCCTTCCAATTACTACTCTTGGGCTGTCTCACTCCAACAATATTTTCTTTCACATTGAGAGTCATATGTCTACCAAGTTTTGTTAAAATGTTTCCAGACGTTCCGGAGTTACGCTAGAATATACATTCATACACGTACATCTAAATGTATATACATGTTCGAGTAACGCCTTTAGCCTTTTCCCTGTGAAATCCAAATCTAGCTGTCATATCCGCTCATACCTAAACTTAGGATTAAATATGTTCGTAATTGTAGCCTAATAGCCTGACGAACCAAAACTACAGATTCAACACTAATCTCAGTCATTTGAGACACATTACAATCTCTCGCCATGCTGATGGGGGCTGAAATTGGACTTTAACGCTATCGGAAGTGTAATTACTAATTTCAGCGACATCAAAAACTACGACCATTTTCGATTACTTTTGCATGTCAAACCCTTCTCACTACCCTAGGGATGCTAATGGGAGTTAAACGTGATATAGGGATGTCGCTAATCACCTCAGGAACTCTGAAAACTATGGATTCAATATTAATATCAATCGGCTTTGAATATTTTTTCATGTCACCATTTCCTCTCCAGAGTACTGATAGAGGCTATACTTGGATTTAAACGGCATCGAGAGTGTCGCTTTTCATTTCAGCAGCCCCGAAAACTCTACACTAATATATGTCGTTTTCGATTATTTTATATGCTATCCCTTCTACTCTCCCTTGGTACGATAGGCCGTTTTACCCTACTGGAGGCTGAACTTGAACTTTAATGTCATCGGAACTGCCACAAATCAACTTAAAGACCCCGAAAACTATGTATTCGATACTAATAACGATAATTTTCCATTATTTTTACATGTCACAATTTCAACTCCCATTTAGGGTACTAATGGAGCTGAACTTGAATTTAAATGACATCTGAAGGGTTACTCTTTATCTAAGTGACCCCTAAAACTATGTATTCGAGACACTAATATGGTCGCTTTTTCAACATTTTTATGTCTGCCCTTCCTACTTCCCCTAGAAGTGCTAAGAGAGTCTTGACCCCACCGTGGGCTGAACTTTGAGTTAAACGGCACCAGAACTGCCATCAATTAACTTAGCGACGCTGAAACCTAATGATTCTACACTAATAGGTCGTTTTTGGATTATTTTGCATATCTTGTTCTCCCCTCCCAAAGGAGTTCTAGGGGTCTTACCCAAACTGGGAGCTGGGGACTTAAGGGACACCAAAAATATCACCAATCAACTTAGGGACCCCAAACACTATGGTTTCGACACTAATATCGGTCATTTTAGATCACAATTATATATATATCTTTCCCCTCCAGCTACCTCCAAAGTTGTGCTAGAGGGGTTTACCGTGACGATACTCTTTTCCATACTGTAAGTAACACGTGTATCAAGTTTGGTTATATTTCCTCCAGGCGTTCTAGAGTTAAGCTGGGACATATACACATACATCATATATGATATATATAAGATAGTTGTTGTAGCGCTCTATTGATAGTTACAACAACCATAAACACGCATGTTATATTACTATTATCAATATATATATATTTTTAAAAAAAGTTCGTATTATATTCTCTCTTAATCCCTAGAATATCCAAATACTGAATTACAAATTAGATGGCTGTCAAAGTATACATTATTAACTTATTAACCAAACTCTTTTGCTATGACATTTCATGAACCTTGTTCAAATGCCATCCAGATGACAAATATTAGGAGTCATGCATTATATATGTTTAGTACTTTTCAGATGGGATTAAGAAAATAAAAAAAGCAAAGTGTACGCTTCACAGTGAGCAAATTTACGTTACAAGATTGCGATGAAACATTGGAAAACATAATATTTATGTTGAACTTGATGCCATTGTAATATAAGAAATATAAAAATGATTCCTAATACAATAATGGTTGTTTATTCTTCATCTTAATCAGGAGTAGAAGTGGATCTGAAAAGATAGTGGAAGCATGATCATGCTGTCCCCTGTGCCTATCTTTGCTCATTGTAATTTTTTAGGAATTTGGGGGACGCCATAGATATTTTTTGGAAGCCAATGCATGACGTCAATGGATGGCTTTACCCTCAGAGCAGTAACATAGAGAAACAGAAAGAGCTAATATGGGGCACAAAAGTATAGAGAAAGGTTGGTTGCCAGTGTACGAGTTATTACATGTTGCACCTATAAAACTACTGACTCCAGCAGTGAAGTTCTCTTTTGTCTGTCCCCACTGCTTTTGTAAAGTGAGAATTAGATCTGTTGTTTGCGTCTGCTCATCTGATTTACTGTAACCGGCGAAAGGAATTTATGACGTCACAAAAATATCAAATTGTAAAGGACTGTTATATAAGATAGTTACGTTTCCATAAGAATGTATGAAAGAAAATTTGTTATAGATCATTAGAAATAATAGTAGTTAATAATATAGATTTTGTTTGAAAACACTAGGATTGAAATTTTAATACTGGAAACAATTATTCACAACTGATACAAAAGAGGCATCTCTGTGGAAGTTACACAATCCCAAGTTCCACTGTAGATGTAGTCATCAACTTTGGGTACAACCAGTGGCATATTTAGGGGGGCTTCCGGGCTTAAGCCCCCCGAAATCTTACTTACTATAGTAAAGTATATGAAATATCTTGCAGAATTTTCACATTTTCAGACAAAGCGCCCTCCGAAAGTTAGCAAAGCCCCCACGAAACAAAATCGTAAATATGCCACTGGTTACAACCCATTAGTGGCGACTGGAAGTTGCAGTAGCAGCGTGTATTCTTTAGACGAGTCGAATAGAGTGGTCTACTTCTTGAAGAATATCTGGAACAATTTGGAAACAAATGGCAAAAAGTTGTTCCTATCATATCTTAGTCACAGAGGCTTAAATTGTTGGGTACGTGGATGGTAGAGCAGTTCCGAACCATATCTAGGGTCAGGGATAGTGTTTATGATGTTTGAAAGTAGTACTCAGAAATTCCCTTTAAACGCTGTTAGCAACTGAGAGGCCTGTGGTGTTGCCACGTCTTTGTACACATTCACGTCAGTTTATGCATGAAAGAAGCTTAACTATTCACCATTACCAGTGGCGTATTTACGATTTTGTTTCGGGGGGGCTTTGCCTGAAAATATGAAAATTCTGCAAGATACTTCATATACTTTACTATAGTAAGTAAGATTTCGGGGGAGACTTAAGCCCGGAAGCCCCCCTAAATACGCCACTGACCATTACTAATTTTACTTAGCCTCACTCCTTTACCACACGACTACAGCACATCACTGCCTTTGTTTCATTGGCCTAGCTCACACTCCATCGATTGTGTCGAACGCGTTAGGTAAGAAATCAGCCACAAGTTGCGCTATACGCAATATGAGGGAAAATTCTGCAAAAAAGTGTTGAAGCTTCTTTCTCAATGCTAGTCGCATATTATGTTCCAAAAATGAAGGTATATGTTCATGATTTATTTATCATAATCATAGCAGAAGCAAATGATTATGGAAAAAAATAGTGGAATGAGAATGGGGGTAATCCTGAGTAAACTGACGGACATGATGTTTCCACCACAATCTTACATGACACAAGATCGAACCAGGGACCTTTTGCATCAGAAAGAAGCGCCGTACAACATTTTTTTTTATTTTAAAAAATTAACCGATTTCAGCTGAACACTTCATTTATTTTTTTTTCTTCGTGCAAGATAGATAGGATCACAAATACAGAAACATCGAAGATAAATATAATGGCCACGCTCGTGAATGGGACTTTCCCTACGAAGGATAATCTTTATTTATAAAACTAGCAAATACTCCCAGGTGTTGCTTTGGGCAATATTTCGAGTTCCTCTTTTGTCTTTCATGTAGAATGCGTCTGAACTGAAAGTCTTGGATAAAATTCGAACACTTCGTATGGGGATCTTAGTGAACCGCTCAAGTGTGCATCCAGCATTTTTGTTGGGAGGAATCCAAGCTTCGGAAGGGGATTCCAATACTGCAAATCACTACGTCTATATAGTATTGAACGGATATTATTCCGTATCTTAAAAGACAATAAGGAAATGTAAAATACTTCCACTTATATTTTCAGATTAAAAAAAATGATAGTTGAGTTGATTTGATTTTGAGTTTAGCGAGGCTATATGACACTGAACCTACTGATTAAGTGGAATCCGAACTACATGAGCTCCTGCCGGGAATCGAACCCAGTTCTCCGACGACAAAGGCGTGTATGCTAACCGCTTAGCCACGAATGAGCTCAAAAAATGATAGAACTAGATTGTTTTTTATAAGAGAAAGACAACAGATGAAGTGTAAGATCACATTTTCAAGTTACATCAATCATTCCCCTGTTAAACAAGGAGAGTGCTATTAAGAAAGTACAAATGTATGTTGAGTTAGAAAGTTTTTTTTGGGGGGGGGCGGCCTCAGCGAACTCTCGTGGGTGCACCCCTGGAACAATCTCACCTCTTTTTCTCTCTTCTAGGCAAATATTTGAAAAAAAACCGTACAGGTTGAATTATTTTAAATGAAACCTAAATACCAAATTTAATATCTGCAAACTTAAGAGATTACCATTATGGGCATCTTCTTTTTAACAATTGCAACTCCCAGTTCTTCCCGCTTTCAGGTCAGATTTCAACAAATTCCTCTCTTAATGGTATCTATAGGTAAACGTCCCAAATCATAGGGCACAGTGGCTCTGTGGTAGAACATTTAGCTCTGGTACGTGGGGTGTCCCTGGTTCGATTCCGCGGGCAAGTAAATTTGTGATGGACAATACTTACCTGGGATGTGGAGGAATTGGTGGAATGAGAATGTGGTGGGATATGGAATAATTGGTGAACTGAGAATGTGGTGGGATATGGAATGAGAATGTGGGGGGTATGGAATGAGAATGTGGCGGGATATTGAAGAATTTGTGGAACGAGAATGTGGTGGGATATTGAAGAATTGGTGGAATGAGAATGTGGTGGGATATTGAAGAATTGGTGGAATGAGAATGTGGTGGGATATTGAAGAATTGGTGGAATGAGAATGTGGTGGGATATGGAATGAGAATGGGGTGGGATATGGAAGAATTGGTGGAATGAGAATGTGGTGGGATATGGAATGAGAATGTGGTGGGATATGGAAGAATTGGTGGAATGAGAATATGGTGAAATGTCCGTGGATTTTCTCGGAATATTCCCATTTCCTCCCACACTCTCATTCCACCAAATCTTCCATTATCATTCACTTACCTTAATTATTCAGCTCAGCCTAACGGGTATAATCGTGGGACGTTAAACGGAAAGATTTGAATTTCAAATCGTAGGTACTTTCAAAGTTTCAAATGGTTGTTTGATAACTCTATTTTCTTTTTACGACAAATTTGAACTGGACATACTCCATTGTTCTGTCTTGTTCATTTTGTTTATTCTCTAGGGTCAATAATCTTATGGTGATTTAAGTTCTCAAACTACTAAATATGAAGATGGCCTCCATTTAATAAGGAAATAAATCAAATCTTCTATCTCTTTATTTAGGAAGATCCTGTGTAATGTCATGCGAAGAAAATAATCTATAATTTCACCACAAAATTAATTTTCTGGGTAGCCAATTTTCTTCTCGACATTTACTCAAATTTGCGGCCGAACTAAACTTTCCCCCCTTTTTTTCCCCTTCACTTTCTTTCTTTCTCTTTTTGATTGTACTACTTTTCTCTCTTTTATTTTTCAACGTAAGGAATGAAAAAAAAGAACTAGAACAGGAATGAGTCAATTGATTTTGTTACGGGCGAACAAGTGACTACTGGACTCTGATAAAAGTTCTTGTGTCCGAGGAAGAAAATACAAGGAGGCACTTCTTTTGAGAAGGAAATGAATTGGAACACGTCTTTCTTTCTTTCCAGAACTTACGACGGCAAATGTTCCATCTATTTCTAATCTGTTATATAAGTGAACATAGTAGACTCCTATCTTGTGAACAAAATCCCCGGAATCCATAGAAATTCAATTGGAAGACAAATCAAGTGGAAAGTTAAGCGGAAAGATGTCTCTCAGAGATAACACAACTGAAACCAATTCATTTTTAGCAGTGGCGTAGCGTCTGAAGACCAAAATAGGGCATTACCTCGTAGCTACTTATATTGGATTTTTTTTTTTTTACTTTTCAAGGCAGTACTGTATACACCGTATAAGTAATATATTTAATTAGATAGTGCAATTTCTTACTCATAAAAATTAGCAAGGCATTTTAATACACTAGTGTGTAGAAGTCGAGTACAACTTTTAATTAACGTGCATAGAATATGTTCGTATTTATAGGTACTTTTTCAAAAATATTCTCAAAAATTAAGAGAAATCACAGGAGAAAATAGTGCCATCATTCAGCCTTGCCTGCTACTCAAGTGGCAAGCATGTCAACCTTTGGTGCACATTGTCCCGGATTCAATTCCCAATGGGAGAGCACGAAAGTAATTTCACAATAATTCAGTTTTATGAACCACTCATTTCTTCTTGGCACATGGATATATCCATGGTACCTTAACATTTTCGGTCCCAGATCATCTTTTTTGGCGTTTTCCTACATTTTAAGTTAGTAACTTATTGCTCATAAACTATTTACCCGATTGATATGGTTAAAACATTACTTTTCATTACTTTTAGAAGAGGGATGTGCCTATTTTTTTTTAGTGTAAGTTGCATTGGAGTGTTGCCAACGGGAGGGTGATTATTGAGGGAACTGTACGGTGAAAATTTACAAGAAATTCCCTAACTGAATTTCCCTTTTTGTAGCTGGCACTACTGTTGCCACATAGGTCCAAGTCACTTAAAAATTCTTAAGTGTGTTGACAAGGTACAGTGAAAACCTGAAGTCGATAGCTGCCATACAAAGAGAGAAAGAAGAAAATCTCTGTCATCATACACGTGAAATTTTGACACTTTTTAAGCCTCAAAAGCAGAAATCAACAGATATACAGGGGCTACAGCTTCCCTAATCATCCTATTGAAAATTTTTATTGTGGGTTCTGTAGGCCAAAGAGGAGCCTTTCATAGTGGTACCAATGTAGTCAGCAAGAGGGAAAAAAGAAAGATTTTTTTTTTCGAATTTTTCATCAAAAATCGGGAATTAATTTTCTGTAGCTACAACATTGCTAGCAGACAGACACAGACACTCGGTACACCATTAATATATCCTACAGATATCATGGCGATATTTAAGAAACACAGCTTCTAATTACAAAAAATAGATTACGGTAAACAGAAAAGCAGGAAAAACTAGAAAAATCAAGGGTCATAGAACCTAAATACGAATTTTTCGTGCGATCCCTAACTACCCCATTCTAACGATCTATAGTCGCTTTTATTCAGTAAGGACCAATGTTCGACTGGCGTAAGTTGACTTGCGCTCGGACGTATAGGTACTGATTTATATAAAAAAAATTCGAATTTATGGCCAAATTTAGGGAAATTTTAATTTCTCTAGTTGGCAACACTGCCCGTGCCATATTTTTTTACTTTGGGCTAAAATTTGAGAAGGGGTTCGACACCCAGAAGAAAAAAAAACTAATATGATAAACTAATATGATAATTTTTTGGCCAAACATATTTGGCCAAAAAATTATCTCGATATCTTAATTAGTGTCCACACAGGAGCGGATTAAAAAAAGTGACACACCCGTGTGTACCATTTGGCCACCTGGGTTAGAAAGGGTTAAACTAGAATTTCATTCATTTATCATCCATTCAAGATAAGCTGATAGGAGATCAAACCAAGTTGTCTCCCCAGAACGCTTACACATGTGGTCAGAAAGAACATATACGTGGGACGTTAAACTAGAATTTTATTCAGCTGTCATTCATTCCAGAGAAGCTGATAGGAAATCGAAACAAGTTATCTCCCCAGAACGCTTACACACGTGGTCAGAAAGTACATACATTTGCTTCGAGGTCGTCATTCTGCAGTTGGTACCAAAATCAAGAAGCGATCTGGAGACGATGAAGTATGTCGGAGAATATGGAAGTTGCTCTAGTAACATATCCATTATTATTATTATTATTATTATTATTATTATTATTATTATTATTATTATTATTATTATTATTATTATTATTATTATTATTATAGGAAAAAGCTATGACTAAATAGTTATAAGTAATGTAGGTGTTATGGAAAATTTAGAATTTACAATAAATGGGACCTTATAAAACAGATGGGCGACTTATTAAGATTTATTGTATATATTGAATGGCGTTAGCGACAGCTAATACACACTTTCCGAATACCTTTTTCTTCTATCATCTCTATTAAAGACTTTCATCCTTTCATTCGGTCTCGACTTTCTTCAACGCTTTCACCAAAATTTCTCAATTCATTCTGTCAATGAGTCTAAGGAGAAGTGCAATGAATCACAGGGGAAATTCGAAACTTGTTTCATCCATCGAATGACCCACTTCATCTTCAAATATTTCACTCATTGCAGTATGTGCTTGTTGAAGGAGCCTGACCGAGAAGAAAAAGGATTGATCGAGAGGGAGAGAGAGAGAGAGAGAGAACAAGAGAAATTGATCGAATTTTAGTGACCATTCAATCGAGAAGGGAGACAGAGAGAGAGACAAATGTCTGTAAATAAGTCTTCCCTTTTCATTGCTTTAGGTGACCGTTCGACCATTTATAAAACGTTTCCGCTCTTCCGTTTTCTTTTCACTCTATTCTCTCTTTCTCTATCTCTTTCTTTCTTCCTTTCTCTGTGTTCATTCATAGATTTTTTTTAAAAAAAAGAGAAAACCAAATTGGTGCGATTCCCTTAATGGTGATCATTTTGTTACAATCTCTGATCACCCTTTAAGTACATGGAAGTTATACGAGTAGTTCCCTAGCATTCATTTTTGAGGGTATCTAAGAATTATTTCGGACGTTTTGATTGGCTAATTGTCTGTTTCAGCGTTCTTCATTGGCTATTCCGTTATCGATTGGAGAAATAGGTTGGCATTACTCGTACAACTTTCATTTACTCCTCTTTAAAAAAAAAAACTCAGCACCTCCTACTTCAAAGTAATTAAGCGAATTCCTTTCCATCACTTTCGTAACTTAATGGTGATGATGATGGTGATGATTATATCCATTGGGCATTGCCAAAAGGATTGGTCTTCTCTCCCACTAAAAGAGAAAGAAAGAGCAAAATGTCTACAGTTTCTAATTGGTCCCTGCTTTACGACATACTTACCACACTGATGTGTTCTTCAATTTCTTCAAGACATTTTGCATCAGCCCTATATTAAAGAATATTTTCCTTCTTGTATAAAATATTTAAAACACGCGTGTCTGAGTCTCGGAAAAGTAGTTCTGCAATTTGCATTAATATCTCCGGAAGTTTCATACCATCGTGTATATATACATATATATCTGCATAGTTACTGCTTTCAAAATCTAAATCAGAGTATACGTTAAATCCCAAATGTGGCTTTCAAATTAGCAATTAGATTACTATCTCCAGACAACCTTCCAGCCAAAACGGGTTAGAATTTGTCACTCTCTTGCACGTGTTTGAAACACGAATTAAATAATTGCTTTAATGTTCAATGTTATTACCCTATAGACTGAAGACAGAATCAAACACACAGCAGGGACTCAAACTAGGGACAGATCGATTCTCTCCTTTCTTTCCTCAAATTTCAAATCAAAATATTTATAAATATTTACGAAGCCGATATGAAATGGAAACGATATTTCTAATCCGAGATCTACGTATGTATCATAATTCGTTAATTTGAATATGTCCACGGGAAATTGGTTCGAGGACCCCAGTGGATACTTAATCTATGTGTTAGATGCGATGTGCTTCTCAAACTTTATGGAATATTGCAGTCTAGGTACTCAAAGGGAGCTGTGAGTTAGTACCCATTACTAACTAAAGAACAGTATTTTCATGCAGTAGTGATTTCACATTTTTCCTGAAGGAGGGGCCGCGGTGGCTCAGTGGTAGAGCGTTCACCTCTGGTGCTTGGGGTCCTGGGTTCGATCCCAGCCCCTGCCAAATGAACTTCGTGGTAGACAAACACCGCGTGCGTGGGTTTCCTCGGGGTTCACCCGTTTCCTCCCACTTTCTTCATTCCACCATTTCATTCATTATTCATCATCACCGTCTCCTTTAGCCTAACTGGCATAACCGTGGGACATAAAACTCAAAGATTTCATTTTTTTTTTTTTACATTTTTCCTGAAGGGCGTCAAACACGGGTGATGAAAAGTACTTAAAAAAAAAAAAAACTATTGGTAATCCACAATAAGTATGAACGGAGGTATGTCTCAGCAGGATAGAATTGCTTGGTTTCAACAAAGATCCCCTTCTGGTGCTGGAACTGAAATCCTAATTACTCACATGTATTTGTACAATATGCGTGTCGATCTATAATACACTAGAGAAGGAAATACTTAAAGGTGTCCCGACAAAACGTACCAGCGACAAAACGTACCACCTGAATTTTCGCGACAAAACGTACCACTTTTGACGACCTGTCATAAATGACAACCTGTCATGGTTTAATTATAGCATTTCTGATATTTATTCCACGACAAAACGTACCACTTATATAAATCACAACCTGTCTTGGACCAATTAAAACATTTCGGACATTTAATCCGCGACAAAACGTACCACTTCAAGTTTTTTTTTTTTTTTTTTCAGCGTGTTCACAGATTATTCTCCAGATTGAACAAACTTCTCTTAAATGTTCTGTACGTGACAAACGTAACATTAAACACGTTTATCAGTGAGTAAGAGAACACGAGTCTTCCAAAATACATTAGACCAATGTGGGTGCTTACATATCTAACAAAAGAGAACATAATGTTAAGAAACTACTTCCTCATGAACAGGTAAAACAACGGCAGTATAAGGTTGAGAAGAACAGACAGGTAATGTATCGAGTTGTCAAAGTGCAGAAACTCATTGGTAAAAGAGGGCTCATTTACAGAGGAAATGTAGCAGCCTATAAACTGAAAGACACAGCTATAGATCATGAAAACTTTTTGGATATTATTCCTTTCTTAAGCAAATTTGATCTTCCGCTTAAAAGTAATTTAGATAAGGTTACCAAGAAGAGTCATATACGAGGAAGTAAGCAGGATACTGGTCGCATAACTTTTACTAAACACAGTGAATTATGTTTTCAATGCTATCAGCACACTTATCAGAGAAGATATTTCGAAAGAAGTCTCTCAAGCTTCAATATTTTCTGTTCTATTAGACACTACTCAAGGTATAGTAGTTTCAGGCCAGTGCTCTGTTGTTTTACGGTATGTTGTTAAAATGGTTGTTAAACAAAGTATTGTTGTCATTGTAAAATGCATATCTACCACAGGCCAGTGTCCTTGCGGTTTACTGCTAGAAATTCTGCAGAAGTTGAACCTTGATATTAAGAAGTGTATTGGAAATTCAACCGATGGCTCAAGTAACATGCAAGGACAATATTCGGATTTTTTCAATTCACCTATGATCAGTTACACCGTGATTCAGTTGATTTTGAGTTTAACGGCCCTTTTAGCAGCGAGGCTATATGAGACGGGATATACTGATTTACGGGAAATCCGAAGCACATGAGCTCCTGCCAGGAATCGAACCCAGGTCTCCCACGATAAAGGCGCATAAGCTAACCTCTTAACCACTAAGAAACTCAGTTACACGTGTAGTGTGACGCTTATATACTCAATCATGTCATATGTGATCTGACTAAAAATTGCATTGATTCTGTGTCATTGTTCTGCTGAATGACTGTGCGATATTTATGCGTGAGTCTTATCAGCGAATGGACATTTGGAAGATCAAATGTTAACAAAGGCGTCTTACAGTTATTGCCGAAACAAGATGATAGAAAACACACTGTTTTTCAGAAAAAGTTAGGTCATTTTTCGAACCCAGAAAGTGCTTTGTATATAGAGTTGAGCATAAAATTAAGAAAATTGCTTCTAGAGAAAATATCAAACCAAAAGCTAAGTGTAAAGCGAAAGGATATATAAAAGATCTTCTCAAGTTCAAAACAACTCGGACAGCACAAATGTTCCTTAAGATATTTCAAGTGACTACCTCTCTGTCAAACTATCTCCAAATAGAGGGTGCTGCTAGTGTAGTCCTGTCGGATGGTGCAGACTACTCTGTTCCAAGTGAAAGAGTAGAGAGATGATTTTGAATCCGTTAAGAATGCAGCATTAAGCTTTGCAGAATGGGCCAATAACAAATTTGAAGACTTAGAACGTGATTTCTTTCTTTTTTTTCTATTGACCTGTCGACAATTCGCCTTCAGAGATGGACAAAGATTTTACTGTGAATATGAATATGAAGCTGCTTCTATCCAATGACCAGGTACTGCATCGAAGCATCCAACACAATATTGGACATGGTAGTTTCGAGTATTTCTTCAAGATTCAAGAAGCAATGTACTTTATGGATTATTTGGACCCTAGACACTTCAACCAAGTAACAGAACTTCTAGACGTGCCTTTCGATAAACTTACATTTTTTTCTGAAAAACTTCAGTAAAGAAGTTTCGAAGAATAATATAAATGTATTCTCTTGGACTTTTGAAGGACGTGGATATCCTTAAAAGTCAGTCTTGATGACGAGCACAACCGAGAAAAATTGACTGTCCTGATGGTGCAAGTGATTCAGAATTAGGAGAAAATACATTTGTTTACAAAGAAAGCGAATGCAAAACGTGTTGCAAAATTGTCCAATGTGCTGCTTTTTAATTTTGCAGAATTGTAAATTTTGCAGTAATACTTATCCAGGTTTCCAGCATACAAATTTTTATTGACTTTGCCCGTAGCTCAGGTAACATGTAAAAGAAATTTTTCAAAACTTAAATAAACTGAAATACATTAAAAATAGGCTAACGAGTACCATGTCTCAGGAACATTTGAAAACATTTATGTTGATGTCTATTGAAAAAGATTTATTAAAAAATATTTCGAATGCAAAAGTGATAGATACAGTAGCATCAAAAACTAGTACACTAGAACATCTGCTAATTTTGTAATATAGTATACGTTCTCCTTGAACTTCATATAATATTTTGAACAATTCAGAATAATATACTGATTAAAGAATATCAGGTTTTAATTGTCAATAGTTAATACTATTGACTTACTGTAGAAAGAAAACTGTGCAACTTGATTTGTGACATTGGCCCTTGTGGAAGAAAGCACCCGCGCCCCTCTAATAATACCTATCCGTCCCTGGTCCAAAGCCTGGATAAAGTGTGATGAAAATCAGCAAACATTCAAATATTGTATATGCAAGATTCTTGCTGGTCTGAAAAGAAACTTGCAGATTTGGTCTTAGTGTTGCGAGAATCTTGCAGGCATGGTCTTAGTCTTAGCCTTAGTCGTAGTCTTGGTCTTGCATCGGTACTTTTCTCACCACCAGTCTGTTCAACTTTTAACCTTATTTAGGCCGATATATACTTATATGCTGTCCTATCAAGTGGTACGTTTTATCGCCTGTCATTATTTGATGGCTGATTGGAAGAGTCTTCGCAAGTAGCCCTCCAGTCAAGTGGTACGTTTTGTCGCTTGTCATTATTTAAAGTGTTTTTAGAAAACCCTTCACAAGCATCCCTCAGGGTAAGTGGTACGTTTTGTCGGTGGTACGTTTTGTCGCTAGTACGTTTTGTCGCGTATTCATACTTAAAAACCAATTACATATCTCAGGAAGAACACTTTGCTGCAATTAAACTATCCCTCTAAGAAAGCTTGACATATCACAGTGTTTAAATAACTGCTATAATGTAACAGTCTAGCCCTCTCTTTAAACAGCATCTCTACCGTCTCCGTTGTTGCTACGTTCAACATTGTATCAACGCCGCTCACCCGAACCTTCATAAACTATTAGATCAGACTCCAGATACAGATGGTGATCAGAAAAATGGAAACACCTGAACGAAATTGCAACTTACCAGATTAATATGGTATCGGGCCACCTTTCGCCTCCAGAACAGCCTTGATGCGACGTGGGATGGAGGCATAGAAGGTCTGAATGGTAGCAAGTGGAATTTTACACCATTCCTCGTGCAGAACATCGGCCAGTTCTGTGGGAGAGGATGGAGGTGGAAATCGTCGCCGGAGTCGTGTTTCCAAGACGGACCACAGATGTTCAATTATGTTGAGATCTGGGGATTGGGCGGGCCAGGGGAGGTGTTGAACTTCATCCCGATGTTCCTCAAACCACGCTGCAACAACGCCAGCTGTGTGAATGGGTGCATTATCATCCTGGAAGATGGCGTCATTGTCCGGGAACAACATCCGGACCATAGGATGCAAGTGGTCTCCTAAAATTGAGACATAATCATTGGCAGTGATTCGTCCGCTAAGTGTGACCACGGGACCCAATGAAAACCATGATATGGCGGCCTACAGCATCACCGAGCAGCCGCCATGTTTCACAGTTGGGCGGAGACACTGCAGATCATAAGCTTCTTTGGGCGTTCTCCACACATAAACACGGCCCGTGGTATGGAATAGGGTGAAGGATGACAATCACAGTCCTCAACGGTCCAAGTTGCATGGTCGCGGCACCATTTGCGGCGTGCGAAAGCGTTATGGGCCCTAATGAGCGGTTTGGCCCGTGCAACACGACCCCGTAAGTTCATGTCATGTAATTAGCGGCGGACTGTGATTGTCGAAACAGAGTGGGGGAGGTGCTGATTGAGTTCCCCCGTCACTTGCTCCGCAGTGGCACGACGGTTCTGCGTGACAATGCGCTTTAATACCCGGCGTGACCTGTCACTCATGATTTTCTTCCGCCCACTGTTCCGCTTCCCCGATGTGGTTTTCCCGTGTGTTGTGTAGGCCGTCATCACCTTCGACACTGTCCCACGCGACACACCTAACACAGTAGCCACTGCCGTCACACTCACTCCACATAACCGCGCACCAACAATTTGCCCTTTTTGAAAATCTGAGAGGTCTCCCATTTTACACTACCTCCGCCTGCTGCAGCCACTGGACACTGCTGTTCCACTGCGCCTGACGTAGTATGGAGACCGACCTAACACACCACCCACCACCAGCGGTCCGGCGCTGTGGGCACCACGACACCACTGCCAACCCATACATCTGACGTGTTGCCAACTACAGGTGTTTCCATTTTTCTGATCACCATCTGTATACCACGGTACGAATATTCACCAGTTGATCATCTTCTTGCTCACCGTAAACGTGGAACTCCTCTGTAGCTAAGCGGTTAGCGTACGCGTCTTTGGCGTGGGAGGCCCGGGTTCGATTCCCAGCGGGAGCTCATGTGGTTTGGATTCCACGTTAATCAGTAGGTCCATGTCTCATATAGCCTCGCTGCTGAAAAGGGACGTTAAAATCAAATCAAAATCCATAAACGTGATCAGGCCACTCCTATATACAACCCAGATCGTCGCATTTACCATTACCATTCGCATATCTGTTATGCATAATTTCATTCTTGCACTTTTCACTAACAGGGCTCCCATTGGCTAAATCAGCCCTGAGAAAGGGCGCCGATCCTGAGGGGGCCGAGACCCCCCAAAACTCATGTGCGCCCCTATTGTATTTATGAATATTCAATATTTGGCATAATTTGAAGGCAATTTGTCTTAAAATCCTCAAATATATACCTTCTGCATCTGAATGTCCCCCTCCCCCAAATTTACAGAGAAATCAGCGCCCTTGGCCCTGAGAGTAGAAGATTAACCCTCTCGTTTCAGATAATATCATGTTTCCTTAGGTTATGTGAAGAGCACTTCATTGTTAGCATCATCTCATGTCTCATCGTATTCTTATGTATTAATGGCAATAAATCAATAATTCTTGATACCCACTCCTAATACCTTTTTACTACACTTAACTTGATGTCACCTGCTCAAGAGAAAGCGTTACCTTCTATGTATGGCTGCCCATCTATTGATGGAAATGAAACTGCATTTAAAAATAACGACAGTCTTTTAAAAAAATAAATAAATAAAATTCAATGGTGTTCATATTTAACGTCAAATAACAATGAAATATATTTAAGTTCTATTCCAAACAATGATTCAACAATGTATAATAGAATCTCAACAATGTTCTCGATTGCCGGCATTTGCAGAAATAATAGAATGTGTATATAAAATAATGAATAAAAATAAAGTCTTGTTAAGGCTTTCAAATTATACTTAATATCATAATATTAAGAGAAAAGTGCTTTCAAGAAAAACTTTTTAAAACATTATGAACTAAATGCATATTAACACATTATTTTACATAAAGTGAATACTTTAAAGCTAAAATTGGCAGCTCTATCAAAAGATCAGAATTCCTCACTAGGAAAACCGTATGTGACGTAAGTAAAAACGTAGGTTACATGGGTAAATCCTGTAGTTTTTGGACTTAACGTACGAAGGTGCAGCAAACGTATAACTAAAAATGTATCTTTTATAATATTTTCCATTTAAGTGTTCCATTTATACATGCTTTCCATATGAAAGAAAGATTTAGGATTTATATTTCTGGGCTTTTAGCATCTATGGCTATTTTAGCCCAACACGTACGAGGGATGCCGTCTCTCAGCAAGCATATTATCCGGGAAAAGGGAAGAGAAAAAAAGGATTAGGGTAGGAAGTGGCCTGGAGCCTATAAGTTAGGTACCACCCCGGCATTTACCTGGTGTGAATGAGGAAAACCCAAGAAAGCCTCATTCAGGATGCCTGGCCTAAAAAAGCTTTTTACACTTTTTCGACTGAGTGCCCCCACCGGGAATCGAACCGGGGACCGCTCGCACCGAATTCGAGAGCGTGAGCAACTACGCTACGTGAGGCCACTATACGAAAGAAAGAACTGTATGTAGGCGGTAAGGCTTTCACACACAGATGGACGTATATAACATACAGCTGACGTATGAGATATACGAAAGACTGTTAGGTGTGAGACATCCTGCAACGGCATGATGTAACATCTAAGTGGGAAAAAGGCGGTATGTATGCAGCATATGGATAATGTATGTCATGTACAGATTTCCGTAGTAAACATTTGGATTCCGTATATTTGTACAATATACACCTATTCGGACATTTTTCTCAGTGTAAGAAAAGTTGAAACAGCTGTTTCTCAATCGTATTTCAATAAAAAAGAAAAGATAAATCTATCTTCTGCCTTACTTCTATCATAATAATTTACGAGAAAGAAAAAAAATGGACACAAAATTGTAACTTCAAGTACTGGACATCCCGTAAAATACGGAAGGAGTGATAAACTTAAGTACTTTTTAAGTGATCTGTTGATATCAAAATATATTAGATGCGTTCTGTACTATGCATGATACAGAGATAGAACTGCATAAAGCTACCGGAGGGAAAATGGATTGTACAGGACTTCCGGCAGCTTCCGTCGGAAATTAATTGCATCTTTTCCTATCAGACGTTACAAAGGCTACCCGATGGAAGCGAGTGATTCGACGCAGTAGAAGCAATAAATCTGGCTGATCAATTAAAGTGTCCACGTTGTCGCCCGCGGGAGACGACGACCAACGCATGTAATGTCAAATGATTCAAAGCGACGGACTGCTGTACATAGTCACGTGTTTTTATCACGTGAACCTGGAGATTCTTTGTGACACGTTGAAACCGATAAACCTAGCAAAAAAATTCTTACGTAAAAACTACACTTTTGTGGTAATACGTTTCGCAGAACTAAGAGTGCATGAAACGAAGATAGACACTTCGATATGTCACATGATACTTATTGGCTTGTAAAAATAAGACCTCCAATGAAATGATTGGTACGGATTACATCACGAAGTAACTCATGGAAATGCGTACTTTGCTCATTTGATACAAGAGTGGCATGACTCTAAATCACAATTAACCATGGAAATGTGTTTTGAATTCTGGATTTACAAAAAATGATATGCATAAGTAATGGAAGTCTTACAAAACGACCATCCCATCCGTCTATCTGTTTGTTTATCAACAAGTATCAGAGCAAAATATGGTAGTGGACAGCAAAAAGCATTTCTTTAAGTCCCATTCAGCAACCCAAGAACAGCTTTCATCTCTACTACAAAGTTTCTACTTAAAAGGGGAATATTATAAATAAACCATTTCTGGTTTCAAACTTGATTGCCAAAAACCATAAACGGTAATAGATTGCGAGAAGCAGTTTCTTGGAATTGATTCACCGTCACAAGAAAAGACTCCATCTCCACTACTAAAACCGGTAGTAGAAATTTTCTAATAAGGTAGGTGCAGGTAAATACGCCATGTTAAGGGTGTTGGATTTTTTACGGCCTTAATTTTCATGAAACACAAAGAACAATACATGTGCGTAGTCTTTTCCGCGTGTAGAAATAAATGTGGTAATGATGCGACTCACTTCTATTTTGTAACCACGGTAAAAGAAAAAAAATATTACAAAGTGGCGTATTTACTAACACGTGCAGGTAATTACGCCAAGTTTAGGATACTACTGGAAACCTGTAATAAATCTTGCTACTGCTTACATCGTCTGTATTATGCGAACTCAAATATTACTACACAGCATGGATGAAGCAAAAAGAAATAACCAAAGTGCAAGATGTAGGTAAAAAGATAAAACGTAAAAACGATAATCTCCAAAGTTGAAATGAAGTTCCAAACTGAAAAGTTTTATTCCATAAGAAGATAAACAAACAGTGCCACTGTACTGTGACTTAAAAAAAACTGCACCTATGGTACATGGAATATGTGGAACAAATGAAAATATCTTCGTCTTTTTTACAGTCAGTCCTGCACAAGCCCTGGCGTATTTCGTTGCACAATGCTTGGTAGTTTTTTTTAGCCATAGAATCACAACTACTGAAATTACTTACAAAACAAAGTGTTACTAGACGGACACGAAATAAGGTGTACATTGGTGTAAACAATCGGCAATGTTCTGAGTTAGTACGACACTAATAAAAGATTTTTACCCCTGTTGAAATACTAACGTCCTTCCACGGAACCTTCCCGAAGCAAACAACACTGAACTGCGTGGCGGTCTCAGCGCTGTCTCCCGGGGTATTCGTCTAATCGGACTTGTCCAAAACGGTAGCACATATTGGACGCGTATTCTAGCGGATTTTGTCGGAAACGTCCCAGCACTGAACACTTGGCGTATTTAGCTGCACTGGCGTATATGCTTACAGTTACCTTACTTTCGATGTCAATGTTGGTTTTTATAGAGCAAACATGGCAAGAAAGAGAGAAAAGGCTTTTTGATATAAATTAAAATAAATTTTGAGTATATTGTGTAATGACTTCCAATTTTACACGTTGCTAAATGTTCTTCATTGGGTTCCTATAATCACTTTACCAATTTAAGTTTTCTACTATGAATCAGGTGACATTAAAACAATGTTTGAGATCTAGGATTTGGTATACCAAGAGTTGCTCACGAGAAATTTCTCTCGTCCCGTCTCGAAAACGTCGCGCGAGAATTACAATATTTCGGTTCTCGTCTCGAATTTGAAAATACATTTCTCGCCTTGCGTGCAACATTGTCCAGAAATGACGCAGTCACATGCTTGAATTTTCCTGTCACAACTCTGGAGAACGATGACAGTTTTGAGTGAGAGGCAAATCACGGAGCTTGTTATAATTTTCTCTCTTGCTCAAACTCAGTGCTCCCTTCCATTGAAGAAAACATTTAAGTAAACTATTGTCTTGGGTCTAGAAAGATCACCATTTACAATAAGCAAAAAATAACTAAAATGGATTTTCTTTATCATCGGTGGAAAATTTGTCACAGAAAATTTACGAACACTTGATCTAGTTGACGTGTTGATAAAACCGGTTGCCAATCTGTCTGCACAACTAGGTTTTTTGCTAAATCTATTAACTTGTCTGGCTCCTTACTTTTGTGCATCATGTATTATTTTTAGTATCAATATATTTTTATGGAATTCAGTTTACCAAAAATTCATTTATATATTTATTCCGATTGCTCATGTGTTCGTCCGGGGCATACAAAATATCCTAAACTACTTGATGTTCCATCATTAATTATGACCAGGATGCAGAGGGAGGCCGGTAGCCAGCCCAAAAATGTAGGGGGGGGGGCATCTAACCATATTATTGTTCATCACCATATTATAGTTCATTTGCAAGCCTACCGTGAAAATTTTAGGAGAGGCCAGCAAAAATTTAAGGGGGGGGGGCGGGCACCCTAGACCTCCCCTTGATACGCAATTGTTTAGATGGTCAAAGGTTAAGAAACTAAGTTCGTTGAAGAATATGATCCATCTAATTGATCTTAAGATATAGACAATCAAAAAAAGTTGGTTCCTCTTGTATTCGTATGAAACTTATTATGAATATCATTCTTGTTTGATAGACTAGGCTACTTATGGTGCTGGTGAGATTAGCTGGCTAGTATAATATTCAGGATACAAACCACTAATCTGTCCGTGGAAACAATGCTAAAATGTTATTATATGTCTTTCACACTTGACAATCTCAAAACTTAATATATTTTCTGTTTTCAAACATTCATGTAAAAATTCAGTTTCCACGTTGTGTACACTGTGGCCAGAGGTGTCAGGCAAATCACATGTGTAAAATTTAAGGTTTTATCGCCTGACACTAAGAGAATAAAGGTAATCTAATGTATAGATTGTTGTATGCAACAATTAATACAATAATAAAATTTTCTTTGGTGCTGTTTTACTTTTGGCGCACCAATTTTGGAAGGTTTAAAGGTGAAATTCAATACTTTGCATGAAAAGATATATTTATGAAGAACAAATTTCTGCAGAGAATCAAATACAAAGTAATATAGCTATATTTTAGATCTATGTGTGTAGAGTTACAAGTGTAGAATCATTACAAGTGATTTACGAGGGCTAAAAGAAGTGAGTGCGTATAAAAGATGACTCTATTAGATACTATTTTCCACCGGCGGTGTATTTCTGCACAGTGTACAGAAGCTGTATATTATGTTTAGAATGGAGCGCTACCAGCATGAAGCCATGACAAGTGTTATTGAACCCATATAACTGCCAAAACCCACTTGTATCATTTCCACCCTCACTTACACGTATACCTACTGTCGCTGACCCACCTGCTCCCTTCGGACGCACCTACCCGCTATTCAGGTTCACCAGCTTTACCCTGCTCTGACTCGGTTAGATAGCATTCGTGCTTTATAGTGGTCACCTAAAACTTAGCACAGGTTGGTTTATGTTTCTTGTACTGTACTTTCTATGCTGTAAATCCGGACTCCGTATTTATATGCAAATCGTAAAGAATTGTAATTATTCAACAATTACTTCTGATGCCTCCTTGAATTTTATCTATGCCAAATGAGATGTTTTCTTGTAGCCCAGCACAAATCATTTAGGAGACAATAAGAAGGAAATTAGTGAAAGAATTATGATTTTTCAAGAATTAGTTCAAGTGATGTGCCAAAAGTAAACATGCGCGTTTTCTTCTTTTAGTTTTAAGCGAAAATGTTTTAAATTTTTTTACCTCTGTGACTTCTCTCACGAGCCGCTTCTGACTGTGATAAACCGTAGTGTATGCTATGAGACTGATTGTTTTTGCTTACTAATCAAATCAAAATTAACCTAACTGTACTTTACTTCATTTTAATTTACTTTATCATCACCATTACAATGAAAAAAGGGGGCCGCGGTGGCTCAGTGGTAGAGCGTTCACCTCTGGTGCTTGGGGTCCCGGGTTCAAACCCTGCTCCCGCCAAGTGAACTTTGTGGTGGACAAACACCGTGTGCGTGGGTTTTCTCGGGGTACTCCCGTTTCCTCCCACTTTCTTCATTCCACCATTTTCATTCATTTCTCATAATCACCGTCTCCTTTAGCCTAACCGGCATAACCGTGGGACGTAAAACTTAAAGATTTCATTTTATTTTTTACAATGAAAAAAAAATGTTTAAAAGGTGCTGGAAAGATGAAAGACAGTTAAAATTTTCAAGTAAGAATTTCTGATAGTTTCTAAAGCTTACTGTCAAACTATGCATGAAATATTGTATCGGCCAACGAAAAAACTTAAGGAGATCAACATTAGAAAAAATCAACTTTTACATAAATATTTTTAAGTACATACTAAATTGGATTTGCTTGCTTACCTAGTAACTTTATGAAATTATGTCAATATAATGGTACATGTTATTAAAAGTAACTCTCAACAAATGCAAAGGATCCCCTCAAGAAGACTTCCAATTAACGTTACAAGAAGTTTCACTTCATGCCACCAGATGGGAGAGAGAACATTGTCACACCCAAGATCCACAAATGGTGCTGGGGAGAATAAAGTTCTCTAGTTTTCAAGAAGATAAAATTAGATGGAAGACGAAGAGCTAAGTAAGATGATAATGTCGTGGGATTTGAGGCATTTCAATGGGAAGGGAAAAGATAAAAGCAAAGTTTGTCCATTCGAAGTTTACACTTTGCTCAAACAAAATAGTGTGATAATTTTCATTAACCTAAGTTTTCATTCAGTAAATCAGATAAGTGTCTAAACTTGGCATGATGGCAAAGAATATATTTTAAATGTTTCCACATTTTATGTAGATTTGATACGACACGTACTAACATGTTATTTGCCGTGCTACATGGTATCTACTACACTTTTTGCAATAATTTGGATTTGTTTCGGAAAGTGTGTATTAAGTATTTAGAAAGTGTGTGCTAAGTATGCCAACAGTATGTGTTAAGTATTCGGAAAATGTGTATTAAGTATTCAAAAAGATTTTAATAAGTAGATAAGTATTCAAAATGTTTGTGTTACGTATTTAGAAAATGTATTAAGTATTCGAAAAGTGTGTACTAAGTATTCAGAGAGTGTATGTTAAGTATTTGGAAAGTTTGTGCTTATTCGGAAAGTAAATAAGCATTCGGAAAGTATGCGCTAAGTATTCGGAAAGTGTGTACTAAGTGTTCGGAAAGTGTTTGCTAAGTAACTTAGAGGAAGTGTAACGGTAAAATCTCCAATGACGAATACCTCCATAATACGGGCATTTTTCCAGCAAAAATGTATGAATTATAACGGGACAAAACCCTTCCTTTTACGGATACAGATAGTCCGAAAATTTTAATAGCCGTTTCATAATGATCAAGAATTACTCTACGTTCACATTTAATCTTGTGTTTCCATATAATTCCATAAGTTTTACGTTATAGGTTTCAATTTTCAGCATAAAACGATTTCTTCCCTTTTTTTTAATGAATAGAAGAAATTATATTCCTGGATACTTTTAAAATGTTTTTATAAGTTAGTGCATTTTTAAAAGTAGATGAACACGTTTCCCACGCACTATTAATAACTCAATCCAACAATGTAACTTAGTTTCAGAGAGAAAATGCAATCTTCGTTTTAAATGTCCGTAGGATTTTCTAGTATTGTACATAAGTATTGTAGTTTTTTCCGAAGATATTTATATATCGTGACAAGTAGACATCGGATTTTATATACTTAAAATTCATAAAATATGCATGCAACTATGTTCTTAAATGGGTTAAAATATGCACTTAATATGCGCTAAAAATATAATAAAAGAAAGCATCTTCAAACATGCAGCAAAGTTGTGACAAAGTTTAGTAAGTGAAATATAATATCGCAAGTGTACTTTATTTTCATGGAATTCTCTTTATAATAATTTATTTTTATGATAATCAGTTTACGATAATCCTAATTGTTTATGTAAGTTTAAATGATCACAAATTATGAGTTTAAATGAACACAATGATATGAAAACACGATCTTTAGGTTCTCTTCACAATTGTGTTTTAGAGTGCATTTACTTTACACGGAATGACACGAGCCTCACATTTCTGTTTCCACTGTACAAATAAAATTTTTGCTTTTCTTCTCGTAGTACTCTTTACAGTGCATCACGATCTTCTCTAAAAATTTTTGGTGTTAATTTGTGAGATTTGTAGCGAGACAATGACCTCTTAACAACAGATGTTACTGGACAATGTTTATAGAGGAGCCAGTTTAGTATCTATATTTTCTGCCAGGTTGAAATCTTACTCTCCAAGGTAATTTCTCATGACTTCCATTGCTTTGTAGTCGGAGTTTCCGGGAAGAATATATGTCAGTTTCTTTTCCACAGAGCAACCGAATTCAGGACCGCAACCAGCCCAGAGGTTTGGGGGGGGGGGGGGCATGGATATGTTAGGGGGGATCAAGTCATTAAAATTTCTCTTGCACATATTTAAATTGTGTTTTTTGTGTTGAGGTCTGGAGGGGCCACGAAACGTTTAGGGGGGCCAGGCTCCCTTGTCCACCTCTAGTTGCGGGCCGGCCGAATTTACTAGGAACTGACTGGAGCTCATGCTGAACTTTATCAACTAGAACTAAGCTTTTACTTAGCAGTTTCTCTCGCGTCTCTTGTTTACGAATTGATGTCAACACGATATTTTACAATAAATCTTTATCATTAGCACGTCCCACATGATTTGACTCTGGGCTAGAAGGCAACACGAGAGACACCTGTGTGTCTTTGCTATCTCGTCTGATGAAGGAGCCATTTCTGGACAGGATATTGACATGTGATGAGAAGTGGGTTCTGTACGAAGCTCCACAGAGCCGTCGTCATTGGTTAGCACCCTATAAACTGAATCCAAAATAGCCGAAACCAGCACTGCATCAGCACTGTGTTTGGTGGACTGGTAGCGGCATCGTGCATCGGGAACTGCTGCCATGTGGTCAGAGCATCAATGCAACTGTGTACTGTCAGCAATTTAGCCATGTTAAAAAAAAAACTCAAAACTCTGTAGCAGCACTTCTGAAGCGTAAAGGGGTCCTCCTGTTACAGATAACACTAAGCCCCACGTGGCTAGGATGACCCGGAACACCATTCTACGCCTTGGATGAGAAACACTATTGAATCCATCATAGTCCCTGGACATTGCACCATCCGATTATATCCTACTCCATTCCTGAGACAATCACCTTAGAGGACGCCAGTTCAAATTCATAGCAGAGGTGCAAAATGCACTTGATACCTTCTTCGCTTCACGGCCCACCAAATTCTACCGTGATGGAATGCATGACCTTCCAGAACGTTGGCAGAAGGTCGTTGATCATCCACTCGATATTCAAAGGTAGTGGGTGAAACATCGACAAAACTTTGTTGGTTACCTTTTTGTTGTTGTTAGAAACTTCTACCAAGTTTTACAGAGATGCGTATCAGCAAACAAAATACGCAATTACATAAAAATCTTACGTCTAATCATGAGTAACGAGTTCTCTCTATATTTTTAGTATTTAATACTTGTTGCATGGTCTTGCGTTTTTTTTTATAATAAGCATGGTCTTTATAATAAGTGCCTGGCCGGTAGCAAGCCCAAAAATGTAGGGGGGCCCGGTAAAAGTTAGGGGGGCCCTACCCAACCACATTATAGTTCATCACCATATTATTGTTCATTTGTAAGCCTACCGTGAAAATTTTAGGGAGGGCCATGAAAATTTAGGGGGGATCGGCCTACCCTAGCCCCCCGTGGATACGGGCCTGATAAGCGCTATTCTAATCGCATTCGCCAGCAATTCTTTTGCTTCGTACAGATACAGGTCATCATCATAATCATCAAATATTGTGAACAATATTTCGATAGGGTCTATTAGGAAATGCAGCAATGGCACTAATGCTGTCGGAATGCTCAAGGACCAAAGTTTTTCAAGTAAGTTATTACTAGCAATAGTAGTCAGTCACATAGGCAGGAATTTAATTCGCGGGGGGTTTAAAGCGTTGGGGTGTTTACAAATTCAAGATAAAGATAAATTATATTAAAATTTCTAAAATCATCCATAACATTAGATTAACCCTTGTTCAGGCAAAATATTTTTGTAACGTAGACGGGCAACTGGGCCTTACCAACTCGATATGTTCATGGCTTTAACTTCGACTAACAATAGAAGAATTCAGAATTTTACGTCAGCGAAATATTTATGGTTATTCAGAAATTCGAAAAAAAAATAAATAAATGAAGCTACTGGGTCTGGGAGGCCCCGCTTTCCCGGATAAGGGTTAAACTTACAAAAAAGGGGGGATTACGGGGTGGTGTTGGGAGAGGACTCCTGATCACCAGTACCCACTCTCTGTGTACATCCTAATAATAGTAACAAAGTGAAAAACGTTGCTTTCTTTCAATCTCAAATATATACGTTAAGTAGCATATTTTTGCACTTCTAGACTATTCAAATAAAGGAATGCAATCCAATAGAGGGTCACTAATTTCTATTGCTATGCAACAATCTAACAACGACCAGATTCTGCAGCACGAATTATTGAAGTGAATTGTGAGTCTGCTCTGGGCGTTGCAATGCTCATGCAACTCGGCAGGGTTTTCAGAGAAGGAGAAACTTTCGCACTAGATAAAATTTTTGAAATATATAACATTGGAAATTAGCAAATGGAATTTACTTAATGTATTCATATTGCAATATGCCCTGATATTTTAAACAAACCCATAATAGTAAACATACCACGTGCTTTGGCACAAGCAAACGAGGGATGCTATCACCACCGACGAAACACGAAGAGTACACGAAGACATACGAAGGAAACCCCTTCGACCCTTCCATAGGCTTCGTCTTCGAAGACTCCGATTTATAAAGACACCTCGAGGCAGTAATTATCAGTTGTTAACTGGTCATTGAAATTTACCATTGTGCTCCTCGAACCATCGCAGCACAACATTAGCCTTGTGATAACGAGGGTTGTCCTGCTGAAATATGCTATTCCCAGCTGGGAATATACCAACATCAATTAGTGTACGTGATCAGCAGTGACCTGGCGATGGCTAGGAGCCGTCTTGGTGATTTCCGCATAGTATACCGGGCTCACGTGAAGAATCCTAAAATTATAATGGTGTCACCACCGGTCTGTCGTCATCCTATTAGGCACGTTTCGAGCAGCACTTTCCCTGGAAGACGATAGGATTCTGACCCGACTGTCGATATGATGAAGACAGTATCGTGATTCATCGGACTATGCATCCTTGTGCCATTGTTCGATGGTCCGTGACAATGGGTATGTGCCCATTCCAGTTGTAATCGATGATGCGTGCGGTTAACACTAGTACACGTGTCGGCTGCGAAGACCTATACCTAACAATGCACGATGAACTGAGCTCAGACACAGAGCTCAGAGCGTGTTTTGTCCACTGTTTGTTAAAGTTTGTTGTTAATTGTGCCAGAGTTTGCGCCCTATTCTGTTATACCAATATTGACAGTCAACGATGTCCTACATTTGGCTTATCGCGTAAGATCCCTGTCACCGTCTGCTGTACCCCATACCTCTTACGTCAGTGCAATGATTTCATTCAACAGCAGAGGTCATTATATTTTGGCGATTGAGTGTACAATAGAAACATTACATACTTTTAATTTGATACAAAATCAATTAAAGGCAGTAAATTGTAAGAAATGATAAGTTTCGAATAGATCTTTGAAGTATTTGCCGGAAGTGACTGGAAGCAATGGCGTAACTACAATGGATCGAGTGGAGCAGTTGCTCCAGGGCGCACAGTAAATGGGTGCAAGGGCGAAAAGAAAAGAATACGGAAAACTGTTCCTTATGCAAAGAGCGTTTGAAAATATTTCAAAAGGTACGCCATGACTATTAGTAGTTAATTGACAACAGCTGATACCGAGGGCGGATCCAGGAATTTTTGAGGGGGGCGCAGGTCTGAGAAATAAACTTGAGACATTTTTTGATATTTACTTCGCTAGCTACGAGCTAATTTTGGTTCGTAAAAGTGTGGACTGCAGTGCTTCATAATACGTACTTATCTCCGCCCTTCTGGTGGCGGCATTGAGGAAAGCCATGTTGTTTAACACCAGAGAATCCAGGATTACCATGAACTGGAAACGCATACAGTATCTGCAATGAGTCGAGAACGCACTCAGAATCTTTCTTTTCAGAGATATTTTAAAACTTTTTTTCCCCACAGCCTTTGAACAAGCGCTTCATTAGGGACTAATATTTTACTCCCCATGGAGAAGCGCGCGAGCTCGGCGCCTCTTTCTGGATTCCCATTGAGCGATACCCGGAGAATCGTCACTGAATGTTTGTCTAGCTAGCTAAGTAATGAAAGTTTTGCATAATGAAATATTGTAATCAGCGCACCGCGCCCCCTCCCGGGTTCCACCCTCATCCGCGAATAAAACGAAAGTAGGGCCTGTTTGAAACCTAGTTAACACTTATAAAATTATCCTGTACTCCCTACTTATATTAAGAATTCATTCTACCTTTAGAGTATAAAAGTAGCAAGAAAAAGAAAACTTTACGCCCTGATTCAGGAGCGGATTAAGGGCGGAGCCAATGGAGCCCAGGCTCAGGGGGCCCCAAAAAACCCTCTCTTTAATACTAAAATATAGCAATCAAGTTATATTATAGGCTTCAGACCCATGCAAATTTTTCCCCCCGCTCGCGGTATCGCTAGAGTTAAGTCTTCTTCCACCAGCTTCTTCACGATACTTATTTTGTGAGGGAGTGAACTATTTTGGGTCTCTATTACAAACCAAATTATTAGCGTGTGGTGTCAACTCATTGGCCATTTGGCTTGCATTTGGCATTTGTGTGTTACACTGCAATATATAAGCATTTAACTGTTAATCATGAATGTAATTAAACTAATTATTATAAACTTGGAGCACATTAAAATATTACAGCATAGTTCTCGGTGTTTCGATAAGCTTATGAGACTGTGGAAAGCAGCAAAGAAAATTTATGCGCTGGAATTATTCGTAACATAAGGCCCCCTTGAAATAGTCTGTTCCAGGGCCCCAAAAGCCTTAATCCGCCCTTGCTCTGATTAAAATAATGAATAAACCTGTGTACTAAAGTATTCATTCATAATTAAATATAATTTACATTTTTTACAAACCACATAAAACAATTTTTCGCATGCTCTCGTCCTCAACGGTTTTTAGTTTTAACTCCTCCCTTATCTATATTATACTTAAGCCCCTTATTTTATCATTAAAGGGAAACGTAAGTTAGGTGCGGAAGTAATACATGTCTTGTTTCTTTTCTTCCTTTACCATTTGTGAATGCGATTTTATCCGATCGAACGATCTCTCAAAGCTACTTGCATTTGAAACCGCATCCTGTTATAACGAAAACCCGATACAATATAATATTCACATGACTAAACCACAATGGAACCGCAGACATACCAATCAATTAATAATTTGCGAGATAATGCTGTTTGGCATTTGATATAGAGTTACCTGATTTTCTTTTTAATTGAAAATTGATTAAAGTATAGAACGATTTGTAATCATAACCACGCTGGTAATCTTGAGACTATACACAGAGAAAAATCCGTTCTCCGGACAGCGATATATTGTACAAATATACGGTATCATCTTGCTACTATAGAAATCAGTACGGAGCATACGTTATCCGTATGGTACATAGGCACTGCCCTTAGATGTTACATCATGCCGTTGAAGAATGTCTGACATCTAACAGTTTTCAGTATATCACTTGCATATACTTATGTTACCTTCGTCAGCTATATGTTACATACGTCCATTTGTATGTGAGATCCTGACCGCCTACATTGTTTCATACGGAAAGTACGTATAAATGGAACACTTGTACAGAAAGTATTATAAAACATGCGTTTTCAGTGATACGTCTGCTGTACGTTAAGTCCAAAAACTACAGAAATTACGCATGTAGTCTATCTTTTTAAGTACACCATCTACAATTTTTTTCCCAGTGTAGGTAAACTGTAAAACATGAGTTGTACCATAATTATTGTGCCATGATAGTAGGCCACATGTCACAAATTTCATTCTCCTTAGTATTATAATGGATGACTTTGGTGGACGTAGTTTCGGGTTCGATGCCGGTAGGGTCAGATTATACCTTAAGTTATAGATCTACTTCACATATAGCCTCAGTAACGGAAACGATACCTAAAGTTCAGCAAACATCAAGATATTGAGATTTTTCTTATTTCAATGAGAATTCTTCCTCGTGAAATTCTTGAAAACACATTCGATTGTTACTTTCTGTTTACCCAATACTACATTTGTTCTAAACATTAACTAATTATAATTTTCTTCTATTCAAATTTTATGATTTATACCATAATGAAATACTTGAGGGTGTGCATTCTTAACGAAGATTTAAAAATATATACAAGGGCGCCCATCAGGGGGAACAAGGTGCGGCGCTTGCCCCCCGTAGAGAAAATTGTACTTCAGAATATCGAAAATACAATAGAATTTTTACCTTAGTTACAGCAAAATTTGAAAGTATTTTTGAAACGTCGTTTATACTTGCCCCCATTGGAAACCAGAATGTGGGTGCCCTTATATATATCGAAAATTGTACTTCAGAATATCGAAAATCCAATAGAATTTTTACATTAGTTACAGCAAAATTTGAAAGTATTTTTGAAACGTCGTTTATACTTGCCCCCCTTGGAAACCACAACGTGGGTGCCCATCGAATCTCACCCACAGATGGATGCCCATAATAGAGCCTGCGAGAATGATGAACAATCCCAGGCCCACGAAGCCAGTTTCAATGTCCCACAGGAAGCAAGGGCAGTTACATTTTCCATTGAACTTGACCCAATTTACTTGTATTAGGCCATTTATGAAATTTAAGGGAAGAAAGTAAACATTTTTTTTTCAATTTTTGGATATTTATAGTAATATTTCCTGTTTATAATGCTTTAATTGCAAGCATTTTTTCTGATTTAAACTATTGAATTGTGATTTTGTTGAGTTTAAATCGAGAGTTTAGATATTTCAAGAAATAATGTTATTATCTAGGAAATTAGTTTACTTCTAGGTTTGCTAAAGTAGTCAATGTCAAAATTTTATATGGTGTCAGAATTTAAATATAAATTAAAAATTTTATTTTTCCACGTAATTTCTAATAATATGGTATTTTAGACTAAGTTCAGAAATGGTTGTACACTCCTGCTGTAATATCTCTCATTTGACTTCGAACCTGTTGGATTTTTTAATATAGCGAGTTCCTTCAAATTAGAAAAAATCGTTTTTTATCAGAAAGAAGATTCCAACTTTGTCAAGATTATAAGGTTTATCAGGCATAATCAAACACTCTGCGCGCTCCCTTTTAGAAAGTATAAAAATGATTCACTCATTGGGAAGGGGGGGGGGGGTAGCTCGGAACCATTTTCTATCTTTACGAAAATCATATTGCACATTTAATAATCTATTAACGGACTTGTACAGGCTACAGAGAAACATAATCTTAATCTCCTAAGGTCTATCCATTTTAGAAACAAAAATTCTTTAAGAAAGAGAGCTCACGGTGCTTGAGTCCAACTCTAAAGGATAATACCATATAGTTTGTACGTATTATACTAAATTTTACTAGGTCCCATCAGCCACTTTCCGAAATATATTTTCTGGCAGTAACACTAGGTTCGCTATGAACATTATAATTCAACGATAATAATAATTGAGCAATTAAAAATTGCATGCTATACACATTTTTTTAATAAATAAGAATGTAGTGAAAATACAGGAACTTAGTTAAGAAAAAAAGTAGCTCGCCTCCGGATTCTATTATTTACTATATTAATCAAGGACATTTGTTTTATTTTACATGGAGAAATTATTTCTTTTTTTTAATTGGAAACTAAACCTTTTTCATCATCCGTCATTATTCGAGTCTCTCATTTCTGACAAAACGCTTGTCACGCTACACGACCTTCAGCATTTTGACGTACCATCCTTAACGTGGCTATGTGACACTCTTTCCTTTGACGTAACAATTTTCTGTTATAATGCTGTCCTTCAAACGTTTTCTCCTACCCTTCTCCCACTAAAGTGAATGAAACGAAGCCCTAATGTATGCAACCATTTGTACACGATCGTTCGATGGTGTTGCATAACTGCACAGGATCTTTTAAAAGATTCACTACTTCTCACAATAGTACCGTATCTGTTTAATATCTCAAAGCAACACAAAATGGAATATATATATATATATATATATATATATATATATATATATATATATATATATATATATATATATATACATACATACATATACAGGGTGCCCAAAAAGTCCGTTGCAACTCCGTGTATCGTCCAAACGACTGCGAATATGATGAAACGCAAAAACATGTCCATCATTATTTTAAGGGGCGTGAGTTCTGAGTTATAAAAAGTGCACTCCAGACACCCTCATAACCCTCATATAGGGATACGTGGGGTCAACTTGAAAATTTTAAATGGCAAAGGAATCGAGTAATATATCGTTGGAAAGGTCTAGACAAGAGAAATATTTTGCCGAAAGTTGACCCCATCCAAAAATGCGGGAGTTTACATTTCGTGTCCATAAAGTCCGTTGTCATCCAATGTATCTTCAAAACGACTAAGAATATGATGAAACGCAAAAAGACGTCCATCATTGTTTTAAAGGGCTTGAATTTTGAGTTATAAAAGGTCCACTCCATAGCTATGCCATTTCGGCAAGAAATGGAAATAAATTTAGTTTTCTAAAGTATCGTGTTGCGTCATAAATTGTATAATAAAGGCTCAACTTTTTACTTCTTAACTTATTTATAATGCAAAGGGGAAAATATGAATTGCAATATAAATAACATTTATGAAATGCATGGTATAACATTTGTACTCGTAGTATATTCATGTGGAAAAATCAATATAGTACATCACAGAGTTTTAACATGACTTAAATACTTATGTCTTAGTGTAAATCATGTTCACAGCTTTACAAATGTACTATAGAAAGACACACCGTGAAAAACTAGACGAGTATAAGGCATTATTGTCATGAAAGTTTTAAGTTCAGGGCTGGTATGGGTCATCCATGTGAATAGAGTAGTGGTATTTCTTCAAGAAGTGTATGGATAAGCTTGCATATGTGCATTGTTTTTATTTATATTAGTTTCCCTTTTTATTGTATATAGTTTAGTGGTTTTAGTGAATTCATTTGTGATTCTTTTAGTGAATTTTGGTAATTTTTAGTGAATTGTGTTTGCATTGACTGGCAACAGTGCGTCCAGAGTTCTACACAAGTGTGTCTCTGCATTCGACATTGTGCTGTGAAGTGCAACTAGACAAAACATAATCATTCATAGTTTTAGAAAAGCATATTTATTCATAGTTTTTAGAAAAAAACACTCATGTTAATTAATATACAAGATTTACAT
Source organism: Thermobia domestica (assembly GCF_964235325.1). Taxonomy (NCBI): domain Eukaryota; kingdom Metazoa; phylum Arthropoda; class Insecta; order Zygentoma; family Lepismatidae; genus Thermobia; species Thermobia domestica. The sequence goes on from NC_137454.1 coordinate 373,325,900, forward strand.
GTTCTTAACAGTGTTTTAGAGTGCTACTCAGTTTATGTGTGTTCGAAGACAAAAGTATGATGGTTTAGCAGTCAACCATGTGGTTTATCTAGCAAGCAAGCAACAATTACTGCAGAAACAAGTTAAGATAGACGAGTAGATAGAATAGTATAATAATAGGTAATTCATTGTACTAACCTGTAAGTATTATATCATTATATTAACATATGAACAAAGCATGTCATATTTATCATATTAACGCATGTACTTTTGAATAAGAATTGAAGCAAATAACATCTAAAATATTCGTTAAGTCTTATTTCTCGTTCCTCCATGATATCTGGGTGAATCAGTAAAATCGGTTTAATCATACACTTCATTAGCTGTGGATGTGATATGTGCAATTTATACGTACAGTACATAAACATATCACCCCCTTTATACATAAACAGTGTAGTCACAAGAATTAATCAACCATGAGATCTCTTCTGGTTTTGGAGCAACGAAATGGCATCTTCTTGAAGAGTTCTCTGCCAAAATAGGTGTATTTGAAGAAAAGTATGCTTGATAGTGTTGTATCAAATTTTGCAGCAGCTATTTTCGTGGAATGAGAGCTAGCACCAGATATTGCAACACCACTCTATAGTGTTTTACTGTTCAACAGTTGGTACCTCTTCTACTACCATACCAAACACTATGGGTAAGTAGCATAGCTCCTTCTCTTACTCAAAATGCCGCTGAGGACGTATTCATGAACTCAGAATATCTGCTTCAGAAAACGCCGCAGGATCTATGTCACATGATTGTAGTTCACATGGCAATAAAAGACAAGAAATGGCAAAAACTAAAATTTTCAAGATTTGCGGCATAGTTCACACTCACTAGTCCCTCCAATTTTTTTATGTTTATGATATTGTAGCGTCCTTAGTTTGTAACACGGAATAATAAATGTGATATAAGCTTTTGTTTAACTCTAGATTTGAAATATGAAATAATCTGAAGTAATACCATTTAGAAATATACAATAATTTCCCTCTGTTGATATTTGTATCGTTAAAAAAAAGTGGCTTTTATGTCCTAATTTTAAAATTACAATAACTTTAAAGTTATATATATTTGGTCAATCTTAAAGAGGACGTACAAAAAAAAAAAAAAAAAAACTTTGATAATGAATATTTGGAAATACGTTAAAGGGAATTTAACTCCTTCACTCGAAATGTTGGCTTTTGATATCTTATACTTTGATTAAGAACCAAACTCAGAACATAGATTCTAGGAGGGTCAATATGCCATTTTGCATCCCCGTATGATGCTTATATATTTGTTTGAGCTATTATGGCTGCACAGTATTCCTTTTTTTTAAAAAAAAAAAATCTTATTTAGGATCTGCTTCAAATACTCTTTCTTCGGATGTACAATACATAGTTTGTTTGTTGTATTTTCTGAGAGAATTTATTTCTCTGCGTTTATTCCAAAAGATGAATTATGAAGAATAAAACAGTTAATTTAGCCGCGAAAACGGAGACTATAATTGAAGGGAGAAATGAGTTTCAACTACTTCAATATTGTGTTCCATTCTAAAGCCTTAATAATGAAGTTTCTAAATGTTACCAGAGGGGCAAATAGAAAAGCTTCCGAAATGAGACACTAGATGTCCTCACCTGCCTAATAAAAGAAAGTGACCAGTAACATTAAGTCTGCGGATGGCTCCAAGAAGTCCCCTGATGGTCATTCCCTCGCAGAAGCAAACCACGACACGGGCTTTTGGATCCTCCAGAAGAGTTCTAATGACGTCATCAAACGTTTCTTCCTCAGCGTTACTTAGCACAGAATCCTCTTTGGCGATGCAGATGTTGTTGCGTTCGGCCAATTCACGAAAAGCCTGGATTCCACTCTGTCCATAGTTCTCTGCAACAAATAAAATGGATATTCAAATTTTAATTCAAATGTACTTTCAGAACAGAAGAGAAATTAAATAAAACAAATAACCATTACGTTTCGTTATTGTTACTCAAAGAGAGCCATTCAGTTGGTTTAAATATAACTTTCAATGGGTCAACTTCAATGCAGTAAAATAAACATCAAGAATTATATACAACATTAGAGGTGGCATAACCATCTGGAGAAAACTAAAGCAAAGACATGACACATATCACACATTAAATATTGAAATATTAATTCAGAACGAAAAATATATTGTGTAGTATCAATAAGGACAAATAATGAAAGCAAACATTATGAAGTATGAGAAAGCTTCATTTATTAGAAAATGATACAACTTCACTTATTACATATTAAAGCCAGTTGAGAATGCTCCAAGAACATTGCCAGAACGAACTTAACTAAGTTTTCTTATTAATTTCCACAGACTATATAACAATTGTTCTATGTACTTTATTATTATACTCATTAAACAATTCTTGTAATACACCTTCCATTCCAAAAGAAACCGAACGTTAAAAAAAAACAAAAAAGCAATGTACATTTTGGAACAAATCATTTTTATTAATCAATGTATTCCCCTTCTTCATCGATACACATATTTGCACGCTCCAACAAGTTGTCAAACGACTTCTCCATGTCCTTTATTGGATTGGTCTTTAGGACGGCTGTCGTCGCCTTCTCAATGGCATCAATCGATGCGTGCCACTTTCCTTTCATCGCCAAATGCAGTTTCGGGAACAGATAGAAATCGCACGGAGCGAGATCTGGTGAATAGGGCGGATGATGCAACCGAATAATGTGATTTTTGACCAAAAATTCAGTTACAAGTCGCGAACGATGTGATGGTGCATTATCGTCCAAAAGAGTCCAACTGCCGATTTCGCGATATTCGGGCCGAATACGACGAATTCTTGCCAGCAAACGCTTCATGACGCCCAAGTAAAACTCTCCAGTGACTGTCTGGCTGGGCTGAACAAATTCTTTGTGGATAATTCCTTTTGAATCGTAAAAACAAATCAGCATCACCTTAACTTTTGACTTCACCAAGCGACTTTTTTTTGGGTGTTCCTTCATCCGTCGCTCTCCATTCAGCACTTTGCCGCTTTGTTTCGGGCTCATATTCAAAACACCACGTCTCGTCACCAGTTACAATCGATTTCAAGAAGTTTCGATCCTGCCGAGCACTTTTAACGATGTCTTTGCAATGCGCAATTCGATCAACTTTCTGGTCTTCGGTGAGTTTGTGTGGTACAAACCGCGAATTAACCTTCTTAAGGCCCAAACCTTCGGTCAAAATGCGGTATGTGATTGTTTGAGGAATGCCTAATTCCATTTCAATAACTTTCACCGACGATTTTTTGTTATGTTTGATGAATTCACGCACTTTTTCGATGTTTTCTTCCGATAATCCGGTTCTGGGACGGCCTGATCTTTCGTCATCATCCAGAGTCTCTCTACTCGATTTGAATCGCCTGAACCACTCGTAAACTTGCGTACGGGATAGACACTCATCACCATATGCATTTTGTAGCATTTGGTGCGTTTCACTAAAAGTTTTACCCAGTTTAACACAAAACTCAATTGCAGCTCGTTGTTTGAAACTCATTTTCCGACCGATGTACACAACACACTGACAGTTGAAACGCAATAACTTTGTTGCCGTGCATCCAAATGTCATGACATTTATACCAGTTGTCAATGAGGGACTACGCCATCTATCGGTAAAATATTACAACAGATGGCACTAGTGGTACTATTTCTTTTCAAAAGTTCGGTTTCTTTTGGAATGGAGGGTGTATGCGTATCTATCCATTTATAATTTCTTTGGATACTAAATTTTCCAACATGTTTGGTTTAAGAGTTCTGCTAAAACGTTCTACGATATGTTGTTTTGCAAAGATATATGCTCAAAATTGAAAATTTCGCCAAATATCTTCTCTCTATGACTTACAGTTCCCAAGATATAGCACCTTAAATCTCCCGAAATTCGAACTTTTTGGCCAATATCTGGGGAACGGCGGCTAGCTGGTTAATGGCCACTGGTTACTATTTGGTACCAAAATGTTCACTATCTTCTTAGGTATTGATCAACGTCAATATGATCTCTCTGTGACTTACGGTTCCCGAGATAGGGCTCCTTAAATCTTACGAAATTCGAACTTTTTTGGCCAATATCTCGGGAACGGTAAGAGTGACGCGAAAAATTCCAACACTTTTTTTTCAGATAGTTTTTGATGCTCTATCGAATGAAGGGCTCAAGTTGGAACATTCGTAAATAACAGACACACAGACAGTGGCGTATTTACGATTTTGTTTCGGGAGGGGCTTTGCTAACTTTCGGGGGGGGGGGGCTTTGCTTGGAAATGTGAAAATTCTGCAAGATATTTAATTTATTTTACTATGCTAAGTAAGATTTCGGGGGGGGGCTTAAGCCCGGAAGCCACCCCCCTAAATACGCCACTGCACACAGACATAGAGAATTCTGTACCGAACTTTTGAAGTTCGTTGATTAAGCACGATAGATTGTCAACGATCACAACGAATAATGAGTATCACTTTGAAGAGAAAATACAGAAAATTCTTATTATAAAAGCAGGACGTCTCAGTCTGCCAGTCACGCGTCTAATAATTCAGAGTGAGGCTAATAGTTGTCGCTAGCCTCACTCCCTCGTACTTGACGCTAAGAGACGTCACTGGTGTGTAGGTAATTGGAAGACAAATCAAAGACTTGGTAGGCAGGTCCGTAGCTAGGCGATGGCCAAGGGGGCTGAGTTCCCCCATACAACTAGCTTCAGTGAGTTGAGTTGATTTTGAGTTTAACGTCCCTTTCAACAGCGAGGCTGTATGAGACCTACTGATTAACGTGGAATCCGAATCACATGAGCTCTTGCCGGGAATTGAACCTGGGATTCCACGTCAAAGGCACGTACGCTAACCGCTTAGCCACGAAGGAGCTATTATTATTATTATTATTATTATTATTATTATTATTATTATTATTATTATTATTATTATTATTATTATTATTATTATTATTATTATTATTTAGTGGTAGTAGTGTAGTCGATAGAACGTTTATGCCCAATCGAACGAAAAGAGGTAGCTTTCCGCTGAGAGATGGGTTTATTTTCAGTATTACGTATGTTTCAGGATGGCTCAGGTTTTTATCCAGTCTCTGCAGTATGCTGGAGAAACATGGGTGAAAGACACCCTGAACAAGGTGTTGATTGCATCACTTCGTAAGTGTGTATGTATGTGTGTATCTTAAAAATATTAAGAAGTATTGAATATTAAGCCTTCAGTTCTACATTACATATCCTGAACCTCGGCCCGTCTGAACGATCAGCATCTTTACACATAGTACGTATTTTTATTTTATTTTATTTCAGTTTAGCGTCCCTTTCAGAAATGGGGCTATATGAAACGTGGACCTACAGTTTAACATGGAATCCGAACCATATGGACTTCCGCCGGGAGTCAAACCCGGGTCTCCAGCGCCAAAGGCGTATATGCTTCCCGTTTAGCCACGAGGGGACTTTATAGTACGTACTGTGACGTACTTGAATGGTTAGACTTATGTTTTCTCATAGCTACAAATTTGATTCTTGGTATGGCCACGTAATTCCGGCGTTAAACAAGAATTATTAAGCAGTTGAGGAAGTAATCAAATCAAGATATATCGAACTCTGGTCTAGGAAGCTGAAGAAAATAATGTTTGCTAATCGAAACTTAGCGTCTCTTTTCTATATCGAGGCTATATGAAAAGTGGATCTAAAGTTGAAACTGAAGTACATAGTACCGTAACGCGTTCAATGCTTTCATACTGGGAGTGGGGTCCGGGGCTACGTTACCAAGGGCGCTAGCTACCATATAAGGAGGGAAGGTGAAAATAATGGCTTTGGACGCTGATAAGTTGACTATGCGTCGGTTTCACAAGGATTGGGACTTTTTTGTCTCGAAAAAGAATCATGAAAATTATGCTTAGGCTCTTAAAATATATCTTTTCACTGCTCGCTCGTCTCAGCAGTAAAACTGCACGCAATCTCAGTTGAAAATATACTATCAGGCCTATCTCTAGGATATGTAAAACTAAAGATTTTAAGTTTTAACCTCTGCTGATTCTAAGAGAGATTTTTCCTAGGGTTTGAGAAGCCTGGCTTTGATTCCTGGTAAAAACACATGTGGTTCGGATCCTACATTAAGCTGTAGGTTCATGTCTCAAATAGCCTCGGTTTTCAAAGAGACGCTAAATTCCAAACCAGCCAATTCTCCCATTGTTATGAAAATACATGTAATATGGCACAGTAGGAATCAGAATTTGTTTATTAGAATTAGGAATTAGATTTCTGGGCTCTCAGCATCTATGGCATGTTAGCTTGTCATGTATGAGGGATGACGCCCCTAGGTGATCACACTATCCTTGAAGAGGAAAGGAAGAAAGGATTGGGGAAGGAAGGAAACAGCCTGGGACATATATGTTAGGAACCATCCCGGTATTTGCCTGGTGTGAATGAGAAAAACGAAGAAAAACTTCACTCAAGGTGGCCAGCCTGAAAAAGCTCTTACACTTTTGCGACTGAGTATCTCCACCAGGAATCGAACCCGGGATCGGAATTTATTTATTAGAGCGAATCTCCTGTTTACTCCACTTAGACGCTCATTTGTCTGGATACTCTTCTGAAATACCTGAACCGTTCTTAATCAAATTTGAACCTGGTGAACAGGGTATCATGTCCCTGTGGGACATACTATAGAGGAATGATCACCGAAAAACTGAATGTCCATAGACTTAACCTTAGAAAAGCTTTCGGCGCGTCAATTCTCTTTGCAAGCAATGGAAAATAAAATTTTTAGCATTAGTAATAGGGCGAATCCCTTTTCATTTTGTTCTGTGAACACAATTTTTCAAAACCATTATGCTTTTTGGCTGATAGGCGTAATTTAACTATTTGCATGTCGTGTTCGTACAAGAAAACAACTGATACAGTAAAAATGTAGCAATAAAGATCGATCGATTCGCTTCAGATTTGCAATTATTGCATACCTAGTTTATTTATTCAAGATACAAAATAGAAGGTATAAGGAAAAGATTGTAACTTCAACAGAAAATAACATGTTTTGTGATTGTAGCCCACTATACCTTCTACGTTATTGTTAACATAATTTTAGCTTTCCTTCGGAAAACAATAACAAACTGTTCATCTCTTTTCATGAGAATTTGTGGGCTCCGTTGTTAATCTTACTTATATTTCACTGAATGGTAGGCAACACACACTAGTCAAATGCTAACAAGGTTGCATAACTAAAACGGCGCTTATAATATACACTGTGAAAACATCTTGGCCCGTCCTTAACTGTTGTTACAGGATTGTTTGCTTTCGTCTTATTAATTATGTTTGTCTGTTTGCACAAGCTAAAATAAATTTATGATACATTTATCCGGCAAGAAATTTATGCACGTAGTCAAGCATGAAGATAAATAGGTACAAAGAATCACTTGTTGAATTTCGAATCACGGAACAAGAAAGGAACAGTTTCTGTAAGGAAATCCTTAGTGGGTTTATCGTAAAAGATTCATCTTTTAAACACAGGCCACTACATATGAGATTGTTCAGAGAAACTAACCCTCTATGTGAATGATTTTTCTCCGGATATTCTCTATTTACGTTTAATTTATACAACATTAGTTGCTATATTATAACTATTCGTTCCTTATAGTAGTTTGTAGTTAATCATTTATTGGATTTCTGCGCCAAGTTGGCTTTCCAGTGTAATAATTATCTGTATAAGGAGAAGTATTCTGTTGACTTTAAAAGAGAAAGTATTTGTACAATGATTTGTTTTATTGACTTTTAAATTGACACATAATCATAGTCAACGTCAGCGAATAAAATCAGAAAAATAAACACACTGCTGAACAAGACTGCACTTATTTAATATAAAAACACATTGTGTATTTTTTTTAAATACAAAATGTGTTTTTATATTGAATAAGTACAGTCATGTTCAGCAGTGTGTTTATTTTTCTGACCTTTAAATATCTACTTAAAATTTTGTAAAAAAAAAAAAAAAAAAAGTATTCATGTACAGAGTAGTCCAAAAGTATGGAATCAGAAAAATAAATATGAAGAATTGTATTAAGTATGAAATAAAAGCCTTCGGATTTGCTCTACTTGTACTGAACAAAAATAATGTTCAACTTTTGTTCATCATTATTTCAATTGTTACTTTTAATTGATCATAATGTAGTTACTAATAAAGCTAGACAAATAATATTCATACTGATGTGTTTCTGAATGTACCCGCTATCAGAGAATTGCATCATATTTAATGGTTCCTATTTATAAATTGGACTCACATACAACATGGTGGCTTTCAGGATTGTCACAGAGATCCCTATATGTCGCACCTAGTGGCCTCGGATAGCGTAGTCGCTAATTCTCTCGTCTTTTGTACGAGCGGTCCGGATTTGATTCCCGGTAGGGACACTTGGTCGAAAATGTAAAAGCTTTTTCATTCCAGCCAACTTCAGTGAGGTTTTCCTGGGTTTTCCTCTCCAGAAGCACCAATTATGTTCAGTAGGCTAAAAGAGACAGATGATTAACGGAAGTGAATGAATTAGTGGAATGAAAATGCGGGTAAAAACACGAGACCCTAGATAAAACCCACGAACACGATCACAAACTCACAACGACCTGCGATCGAACCAAGGAATCTTCATACTAGAGGTGAGCGTTCTACCAGTAACTTACCGTACCCTCCAAGTACACATGTGTTTCAAGGTTTTTCAAAATTCCGCTTCTAAAGTAGAAAAAAGAGCAATTTCTATGATGCTTCAATTCCATATTTTGTATTCATTAAATTGCGCTTTCTATGCGAAGAACGGGCACCTCTTCTAGGATATCAAGAAATAATGCTTCTTACTACATTAACTAACATAAAATCCAAGTTTTCTGCAGCGACGAACCTTTTCATCTATTCACCTATAAAGATAGTTTGATACTAGGACCATTCGATGCCATTCTTTTCAGTAGAAGAAAAAAAATAAAAGTGAAAAATAAAAGAGGCAGGCAAGTAGATTTCTTAAGGCTATATTTACTTCATGCTTTTCTTAAAGAATGAAAAAATAAGCGCTAGGCTAAGAATGAAGCGAAGATAATCTTTATTTTTTGCAAGAGAAGGATAAGGCAATATCCCAATGTTTAGAGAAGATTCTAGTTGAGATGAGAAAGGGCAAAGATATGGGAATCAAGTGAGAGGACAAAGTTAGTTAACAAAATAAGCGAGACAAGAAGTAGCAGACAATATCTTCCATTTTTAAAAAAAAAATCCTTTTATAACAAAGTTGTACTAAAAGAAGGAAAAAGTTCAGATGTGGAAATTAGAAAGTTAAAAAGTTGAAGAAAATGTTTGCCCTGTCATTCTAAAGAACACGCTTTTAAACAAAGTTTCAGAATACATTTAGATTAAAATTTAGTAAGTGTTTAACAAAGTGAGATCTTCTTAAACGCTTGCAGGGACATGGGTTTAGAAGTAAATGCAGAGAAAACTAAATACATTTAAGTCTGTACTGAAGCAAGAGTGGGTCAAGCACTGAATTTCATAACGTTTCAGGATATGTGTGATTTTTGTATAGAATCTTAATATACCGAGCGAAGTAGCTCAAGTGGTAGAGCGTTGGCTTCGCATTCGGGAGGTCGTGGGTTCGAATCCCGCTGCCGACCATCCTGTCTGAGGTTTTCCAGGGTTTCCCTCAGTCCTACCAGGCAAATGCCGGGATGGTACCTACTAAACAGGCCCTGGCCGATACTTTCCCAAATCCTTTCCATTGTTTTGTTGTTGTTGGATATCCAGTGTAAAATGGCCTCTGAGCTGTATCTGGTGATTGTTAAATAAATAAATAAATAAATAAATTTTTTTTGTCTATTTTGGTAGTCCACGTGTAAATCAGCCGTTATCTGAGGTAGCCTGAGATGGGTTTGTAGTCCCTCCCTGTTTTCCATGGGTTCCCCAGGTCATGGGTTGTGATCATAACGTGAGATTCGATACGTTGCGATATTGGGACCGGCACCAAAAAAAAAAAAAAAAAAGTATGAGATTGCGTTAATGATTCGGCACCAACACCGACGATGGCGGTCGACTTCCACTCACAAGGTTGACTCCCTCCAGTGGCGGATTTGGAAAGTAAAAACTGGGACAGTCAGAGACTATGATAAGTACGAGGGCTGTCTAAAAAGTATCCGACCTTTAGCCAGAAAAATAGTTGCGAATACCTGACAGATTTGGGACCCTAATCCCCTTCAAAGTAGGCCCCTTGTGCTTCCACACACTTAGCCCACCGATCCTTCCACTGCTGGAAACACCGCTGGAAGTCTTCTTTTGGAATGTTGTTCAGCTCCGTCGTCGTGTTCCGCATTATGTCTTCTCTACTCTCAAAACGGGATCCCTTCAGAGGCGTCTTCAATTTTGGAAACAACCAGAAGTCACAAGGAGCTAGGTCTGGAGAGTAGGGAGGTTGGCGAACGGTTGTAATTCCATGTTTGGCTAAGAACGTGTGGATCAATTGGGATGATTGTACTGGGGCGTTGTCATGATGGACGTGCCAGTTCTTCGCTGTCCACATGTCTGGTTTTTGCACCGGACTGCGTCACGGAGTCGCCTGAGAACATCTTGATAGTACTCCTTTGTCACTGTTTGTCCTTCCGGTGCGTACTAGTGATGCACAATTCCACGGGCATTGAAGAAAACAGTCAGCAACACCTTGATTTTGCTTCGCACCTGCCGCGCTTTCTTCGGCCTTGGAGAATCGGGATGCTTCCATTGAGACGATTGTTGTTTTGTTTCTGGGTCGTACCCGTACACCCATGACTAATCTCCAGTTATCACGGAATTCAGATACCCAGGATCAGTGTTGGTGGTGTCCAGAAGGTCCTGTGCAACGTCAAAACGGATGTCTTTTTGTTCCTGAGACAACAACTTGGGTACAAATTTAGCAGCCACTCGTTACATGTTCAAATCGTCACGCAAAATTGCATGTGCAGAATCTTTACTCACTCCAACATCTTCTGCAATCTCCCGCACTGTCAAACGGCGATCTGCCATCACCAAATTTCGCACCCGCTCAACAACAGCTGCATTCCGAGCAGTTTGAGGCCTGCCGCTACGCTGCTCACTCTCGACTGATGTGCGGCCATCTTTGAATCGGTTGAACCATTGTTTAATTTGTGTTACACCCATCGCATCTTCTCCAAACACCTGCTGAATCTTACGAATTGTTTGGCTTTGAGAATCACGCAGCCTTTGACAGAATTTGATGCAGTATCTTTGCTCAATTCGTTCAGTCATCTTGCGAGAAACACTAAATCCGACGAACACTACCAACAGCACCTCACTTCGCGACCACCAGCTCACGACTGGCACACGCGAACGCGGTGAAAAAAATTCAAGCATGCGCATTAAGGTTCCTCCTTCCACCGTGCACGGTGGCGCCGCCTGAGAATCACTACTTTACGTGGAAAAAATTAAGGTCGGATACTTTTTAGACAGGCCTCGTATAACATGAGTTTACTATAAATTTTCAAAAATATATAAATAGCTTAAATTATTTTTGTTACTCAAAGAGCTTGGGGTCTAGGCCTCACCGGCCCGGGTTAGATTCGCCACTGACTCCCTCCATCAATAAGTATAACTTGCAGATAGCTCTGGATCACTGCTTTAATGGGTGAATCCCATTTCCTTCTTCTGGAAGGGTTTTCAGTTGAGTCACACAACAGAAATCACTGCCACATTCAATTATGAGACAGTAAAATTATGCGGCGCTGGCCTACAATGTAGGACAGCTTAGCGGTAGATTGCTCACCTCTGGTGTGAGGAGTCCTTAGTTCGATTTCCGGCCCCGTGAGTTTAGATGCACAACATTGTATTCGTGTCTTTTCTTGAGATTCTCCCTTTCCTTCCACATTCTTATTCCACAGTTCTGCAATAATAATAATAATAATAATAATAATAATAATAATAATAATAATAATAATAATAATAATAATAATAATAATAATAATAATCCATATTCTTCAGCCTAAACGAGATAATCGTGAGACGTACAAAGGGCGTACAATAAAGTTTGCGCAGAGGGATATACTATTTTTTTTTAATTGTAAATATGATGATGAAATTTTTGGTAAACATACTTTACTCCTTTGGCTTCAAAATGGTCATATTTGCTGCTTTCTGTTGTTCACAGGTAAACTACAATAGACACTGAAGTAGACATCAGGATCAGACAACGGTCGATAATGGACTTTCTGTTCAAAACTGGCGATGAATCAACCACATCAATTCATAGGAAGCTGCTTCCTATTTATGGGAATAACACATTGGACACGCCAGTATTCAACATTGGTTGCAGTGGTTTAAAAAACCTAGACTTTTCAGATCAGGTCGGAAAATTATGGCCTCCTTTTTCCGGGATCAGTGCGGTGTGATTTTCATAGACTTCTTGAAATATGGCTCCACAATTAACAAGAAGCGTTATTGCTTGTCACTGGAAAAAATACGACGTGCTTTCCAGACCAAAAGACTGGAGCTGCAAGGTAAGGTCATCAAACGTCACCATGACAATGTCAAACCTCACACAGCCATGATGACACAGGAGAACATCTTGAAAATGGGATGGGAAGTCGTCCTTCAGAGTTCCGATAGTTCCGTACTTGGCTCCTTCAAATATCTTCGAGCTTGGTCGTTTGAAGGTTCGCCTGTGAGGAAAAACATTCGACAATGACAAGAGCCTCATTTCGTACGTAAAACAATTGTGTAGAAATGAGTCACCTGAATTTTACCAAAGTGCATTCAAGGCACGAAAAGAACGTTAGACGAGATGCGTCACAGGAAATGGAGACTACATTGAATGATATTGGTATGTACTCAAAGGATCAAATTATGTTCACCTAAAATTTTATCACCATATTGCAACTAATAACTATATTATAACCATCTAAGCGAAAGTTTTTCATCACCCTTTGTAAACCTAGAAATTTTATTTCATTTCTACTCGATCCGCTGCAGGTTAACAGACAATAGAATATTATAAATGTTTACTTTTCCACAATATTGTGGAGGATTGGAAAGTATTGTCATTTACTTTAACACACATTATTATATATCAGCCGACCAATATCTTGTACAAAGGGAGAATGTTAAAACCAGGAAACCCTCTCCCCTTATGTACGCCACTGCTTGTATATGTTCTGAATAATTTTCGAAAAAAAATATGTAAAGGGACTCAGATTTATAGCCATATTGGTTTCCATCATTTCGCCCCTTTTTATTCTTTCGCAAACCATCACACAACCAAATTACGACATTTCAAAGCTAAGGGTAATTAGCTTCATTGCAACGAGCGATTGGGTTAGTACAGAGCTATCGATCAGTTAGGTAGAGGAACGCTTTGTGGTCTTGCCTTGAAACAAACCGCAAGTGACTGCAAAAGAGCACTTTCATCGCATGGGAAGCATTTGTGATTGGTTAATGCCTCTTTGTTTTGTCTCTGTACTGCTTCTATTTGCGTTTTGGTTTTTGGACGGAAAGTATCATTGGCAAGGTTCTAAATGATGAAAAATGGGTATTAATCAATTCACACAACTGTTATAGACATCTGTTGGCTCTGTGTGGTGTAATTAGTGTTAATTACCACCTTCGTGAAACTTAATCACGACGCAAAAACAAATCACTTTTCACTTTTGCTTTTAAATATTCAAAACATCAAAGAATAATCTTTCAATTCTCTCTGCGTAGTTGTCTAGTAGAGGGTACGCTGTGTATTGTTTAAGCAAGGGATCCTCTCTCTTTCTCACTAACTTCAACCCCAAATTATAAAAGTAGAAGTCTCCAATTTCTGACAAAATACAATGTCATAAAAGTCTGAGTTGAGTTGATTTTGAGTTTAACGTCCCGTTCAGCAGTGAGGCTATGTAAGACGTGGATCCAGGCCTGTAGCCAGCGCACAAATGTAGGGGGGTCCGGCTGAAGTTAGGAGGGGCCCGATAAAACCATATGATAGTTCGTCACCATATTATAGTTATTTTGCAAGCCTACTGTAAAACTTTTAGGGGGCCAGCAAAAATTTAGGGGGAGTACACCCTAGACCCCCTGGATACGGGCCTGCGTGGACCTACTGATAACGTGGAATCCAAACCCATGAACTCCGCCGAGAACCGAACCCGGGTCTCCCACTCCATATAAAAATCTGAGTGTGGATAATAAACATATTGGGTGTTTCAAAACAACACCGACAACGTTTGGGATTCCTGACACCAAGATCAGACAAAAAGTATAGATCAACCTGGGTGTACAAATGCTTTCTTTCGAATGTAGGCTGCCGAAAACATGGAAAATTGAACTTTAAAGGTCCATAGCTCCAAAACTATGGGACCTTCCGTAGTCGGGTCAAGATTTCACTTAGGAACTAATATATGCACTATCCAAAAATACCTGTTTCAAAATCCTAAGATACTCAGCAGCAATTTTTGCAGAGGGGGTTTAGCTAAGAAGATATATATATATAACTATATGAATCAACATGAAATAATAGGTGCTTCCGGTTGTTCATGGAAAGTTTAAATTTAGTATGATTGTAGCTTTTCTGGACTAACCGACAGAAAAATGGCCAAAAGTTAATATATTTAATTTTAAGGGGTCCAATGGGGTGTCAGAAATCCCCCATGTTATTTAAACTGGCCTTCCTTTTTTGGGACCTATAATCTCATCTTTTAGGTACTTGGAATTGGAATAACAATTTGAAATTCGGTATGCTTCTAAGTTTTTGTTATTGTTATCTAAGTAAATCACCAAACATAAAAATTTCCAACTTTATAGTGGTTTTATGGGCAATTGAAAAACCTTTCCCATATTATTTATATGGGACACCTTTGACACCTCAAAATTATTGGGCACTTTCTGTAGGGCCATAATGATTAAATTTGACATTTTTGTAGCTTGCTTGGACTATCCCACAAGAAAATTGCCAAAAGTAAATACTTTTTTAGTTTTCAAGAGGTCTAGAGAGGGGAGGAAGAAATTCTCATGTTATTTAAATGGATGTTTTCTTGGAATACAAAATCTTATCTTTTACATAGTTGAAATGCGAGAAGAAACTTGAAATTTGGTAGAATTGTGGGTTTAAGAAGTGTGAGGCCGTAGGCCGAGTAAACGCGGGGGTCAGGGACTTCTCTCCCCAGCTGGGCCAAATTCAGGAAATATTAAGAGCACATGCGCGAAATTCACTCTTGATGCAAGGGCTGATATGTAAGAGACGCGATGCCGAGGCCGAGCGAATGTAGGGTTCAAGAGGCGGATAGCCAAAGCCCAGATAGCCAAAGGCTAGTATGTTGTATAAAATTGGAGACAACGCGTTTCCTCATTAGTAGCCCATTTCAACTGCAAATAATTGAGACAATTGGAAATTCTTAGGAAAAGTTAGACTATATTCGACAAAATTGTAACTTTTACGAATTTTTATTGAAATTTTCACTTAGAAGGGGGAAGGATTAAGTGAGTCCTAATATTTGATTGCTTTCAACTGTAAAAGTAGGGATTATGTTAAAACTTCACTAAAACATACATCGTATTGTGTTAAAATCAAGTAATATTTACGAAACTTATGATAGAACATATTGTTTTAAACCTGGGGGGGGGGGGTATTCTCTCTATTTCTCGATTGATCTTAAATCCAAGTAGTGGGAATGATTGTGAAGCCTCAAAAAGTACGGTATACGTTATATTCCATGAAAATCTAATATTTTTAGGAGAGATACTTTGGATATATTTTTAATATGAAGCGGCAGTAAACCATTTCACATTAGAGGACTTAAACTCACTGCTCGTTGTTGATTTATTTTAATCCGAAGCACAGGAGATTACAAAAAAGTCAAAGAAGCTACCGAATGAGTTTCATATAAGTTAATCGTGGAAGTCTTAAAAATCGGAGGAGGGGGTTATACCACCATTTTATTCTTTACTCCAGCTCTATGCAAAGTGAGTGATTGTGAAACCTTAAAGAAAATACATAACTAATTACACTAAAATCGAAGAGTAGGGTTTCAAATGCAAACACCCCTGCAAAACACTCCACATTGTTTTCTACGGAATGGCCAGTTCACGGCTTGCACGACCGACTGAACGCTCGTAACCGACGTACACTTCGCATATTCTAACACAAAAAACTCTTCTCCTACATTGCCGCCATCTTGTAGAGTGCTATCATAGGTCTGCCATTTAGCCTGCGTAAAAGGAGACGGGATATCACCGAAGACATCAATCTTGCCAGTTGATCAAATCACCAATTCCCTAAGACGCCTGAATATAGAGAGCTCCTTAACCCCTTCTTTAAGATGCCTACTCATGTTGAAAGGCACGTATCCTATACTTTATAAGACACCTGGTCATTAAGAGTCCCTTAACACCCTCTCTAAGATGCATGGTCATTGGGAGACACCCAACTAGCCACTCTCTAAGATGCTCAGTCATTGAGAGTTCCTTATCTTCCTTGCTAAGACGCTTGGTCACTGAGAGGCATCCGTCCAACAAGTTCTAAGACTCATGGTCATTGAGCAAGGGCGCCGATCCTAGGGAGAGAGGGGACCCTGCCCCCCCCCAAAGCTCATGTGGGCCCTTTATTGTATTTATGAATATACAATATTTGGCATAATTTGAGTGCAATTTGTTTTAAAATCTTCATATATGTATCTTCTGCATCTGAATGGGCCCCCCAAATTTACAGAGAAATCGGCGCTCTTGTCTTTGAGCTACTATAATTTCACCAACAAAATTTCAAATAATTACTGCAGAGGAACTTATTTGTAATATTTATTGTATATAAGAGGAAACTTTATAAAAGGTGATGCGAAAGTCCAAACCCCCATGTACCATATTTTAGCTCTATCCTAAAAGAGAAAAATTTTTATGCAGAAGTCACTAAATTCGGATGGCGCTACTAATACAGGATGGCGCTGAAAAACAGGAAATTTTGAAGTAATGTAAATTGAAGGGACAATGACACCATGACATGGTACAGCATACAATATTATAATATTTGCGCTATGTAACGGACGTTCGTGAAGCTCACGATGATTTTCTTATGCCCAGTAACGGAAATTCTGTTTCTTAAAGTATCCGTTAATGTGGAAGTGGGTTTCGACTGACATTCATATGTTGTTAAGCAAATTAGTCTCCTCGTGCATTTTAGTCAACACCCGTTCATTAAACTCTCTACCCGACACAGGATCTCGTGAATGTAATTTCTGTACAATCTGAAACTTTAATTGTTGCAGTATTCTTTGTTGCCCAATCTCTAGCTTAGACGCATGTTGTTCAACGGAGTGGCGAGGGCTCCTCTCGATGGAAACTCAAACAGCTGCAATGTTCTCTGGGGGTACGCACCGTTAGAACGGCAGCTGGAAGCTTCTTTTCCAAGGCTGAACCAGGTTTACAAAATTACGCACCTACATTGTAATCGCAAGAGCAGAGGGGACACGTCCATGACGTCCTAACAGGTAATACGGTCGAAATACCCTTTGTGCAGCACTCACACTAACAATCTGCATGTAAAACACTCTCGCAGCGAGCACGTTCCGCATCACTCAGGTGCTGCATGGTTACTAAATGGCAATGCATTCTCAACAACTACGCATCAGTACCGAACAAGTCCAACACTAGGGTGTTGCCAACTTTCCTGTGCCACTCTGTATTATCAATGCCAATGGACTAAATCTTATTCTTGATGCCAAACACACAAACTGTATGTTATATTAATTTGGGGGCTTATAAGCACACAAATGATTACTTCGAGTGCTTGAACTTAGTAGAACAAACAACTGTGGCGTTAACAAACAATGGAACACTAATTTGAAAAAGTACTTGGCGCATTTATAAATCTTACAGATTGTTATAGTCATCTGGCAACCCTTAGCTTATGCGTCGACTTTGTGTCAATCTTCACGATTATGAGGTAAGATTAATCAGTAATAACAGTGCCGCGGTAAACAACCAAAATCGAGTTGCGGCAAACTATACCGTGGCATAGCGTATATAATAATAATAATACTAAAAATCTTTAGTAAGTTAGAGTGGTGTATCTGCAAAACAAACAATATTTGTCCGTTATCAACAGTTCGCTTTCTCCTACCTATTTTGCTCCGATAACTATCAACAGAAAAAAATAATGGATATAGTAATTGTAATAAGACCTCTTACACCTATATATAGCATAGTCTGAAAGTTTATAAAGAACTACATTTTTTAACAAAATCATAGCATACATTTATTAAGGTATCATAAAGACGATTTCCATAATTTGGTTCGTAGATTCTATTGTAGCACAACCATAGAGAGTAACTTACTGAAAAAAAAAAAAAAAAATCCCACAGACAATTTCCACTTGTGATCACATTGCACAGTTCAAAACACTAAAATTGTTAACAAAATGATAGGGAACATTTATTAAGGCATGATAAACATCATTTTGTTAATTTAGTTCGTAAATAATTACGTTGTAGCAAAATCAAAGAGACTAAGACACTGGAACATACACGTAGTAGTCCACACAAAACAACTTCCACTTGTGATCACAAACTGCACCACATAACAGCTGCTAAACACAAGGCTACATGGAGAAATTTTTTGTTGAGTTCGTTGTGTTTCTCAACAACCAGAGAGGACCTCCATTCATCAAATAGATAGCGTGGAACAGGCAGGTTCGACTGTGGAAACCAACACAATTCATATCGAGTGAGATGAATGTACTTACGCAGCAGTTCATAGGCTAATGCAGATCCTAGGGATCCACACATGAAGCACATGTTACAGAAGGGCGCAACTCCATGGAATGGATTACAATAACTCCACGTGATGACAATACGATTGTTGACCGTAGTATTTTTGCTAAAAGTAAGGTACGACAAACTTATTTTTGTGCTCCATCGTACCCTCGTTTGGCTCGAAATTCGATATCCTGCTTTAGATCGCTCAACGACATTAGATCAGGCTCGCTCGTTGAGCCGATGAAAAATCTAGATCGAAATGTCACTGACATTGTTTTTGAAAGCACTTCGTTTTATAAAGATAGCGAAGTGATAGCTTTGCAACTCAACCTTAAAACAATACTACGCGCTATCTGAATATTTCATGTTGCTCGGCTACATTGTTCATAGTTGTCAACTTAAACAAAGCTCCAAGTATTCGACTCAATTAACATTTGTGAGTGTATCCATCTGTCCGTGTGTCTGTTCTACTACGAGTACTTTAGTAAAACTTATCCAATTTTAATGAAATTTTATATGTACAGTCTTGTTCAATAAATCTGGGACACCCATGTTGCTTTAGTAGGCTATATTCTAAGAAGTGTAAGAAATTCTCATACTATGACTGAAAATAAAGTTGACCAAAAGAAATTCCGTATTTATTTGATTTAATTGCAACTGTAGATAAGTAATGCAGTAGCAGAGCTTTTCAAAGATATGTAGGTGGCCTATTTTTAACAAGACTATACTTTCCTCCAACCTTCCGAAATAATCTTATTATTTGGAGTTACAATCCATAATGAATAACGGTGTAAAATAAGTCAAATTCGGACTATATTACAAATTTGAATGTGTACTGTTTATACAAAACAATTTCTTATAATAAACTACATAAAATTTATTTGGTTTTGGAAATTGAAAACGTAACGTATAGTTTCTTTAGAACATTAGATGATTCTCGCAGTTACAGTTAAAATAATTTCATTTTACAACCCTTCATATGTGACTACCAATACTATGTAAGTAATGACAATGGTTTTTGTTTCACAATGGAAAATTACTCATATACATGAAAGCGGGGTGAAAAGTTCTCGGACTGACCCAGAGATGGCATTGTGGCAGTTAGGCGTCTTGCTTGTTAGTTGTGAAAATGGATAAACTTGAATATCGTGCGGTAATCAAATTTTTAAATTTTGGATGGATTAACCCCTACGGAAATTCATCCGAAGTTGACAAAAGTTTACGGGGACTCTGCTCCTTCCATATCAACCGTTAAAAAGTGGGCAGCTGAATTTAAACGTGGTCACACATCCCTCGAAGATGACCCACGTGAAGGAAGGCCGAAAACCGCAACCACACCGGAAACAATCGAAAAAGTGCATGATATTGTGTTGGACGACAGGCGAGTGAGGTGAGTGAGATGGAGGAACGAGTGCGAAACATCTTTCACAAAGAACTAGGGATGCGGAAGCTCTGCGTAATATGAGTGCCGTATTTGCTGACTGCCGACCAAAAGCAAATACGAAAAAGATTTCGCAGAAATCTTTGGACCGATTCAAAAGGTAACCGACCGATTTTGTGCGGCGACTTGTGACAATGAATGAGACATGGGTTCACCACTACACGCCAGAAATGAAACAGTAGTCCAAGCAGTGGGTGGATGCCGGTGGTGCGGCGCCGAAGAAAGCGAAGACAATCGTATCAGCCGGAAAGATAATGGCCAGTGTGTTTTGGGAAGCGAAAGGGATCCTGTTAATTGATTACTTTGCAAAAGGGAGAACAATTACAGGCGAATATTACTCCAACATTCTTGACCAGCTGGATGCCAAAATTGGCGAGAAGAGGCCTGGCTTGAAAAAGGAAAAAAAGCTTCTTTCACAGGACAACGCACCTGTGCACAAGGGTGCGTTGGCGATGGGAAAACTGAGGAATTTGGGGTACGATTTGCTCGACCATCCCCCATATTCTACTGATTTGGAACCATAGGACTTCTATCTGTTCCCAAACTTGAAGAAATTTCTTTCTGGGAAGCGCTTCACATCGAATGAAGAAGCTGAGAGGGTCGTGGATGACTATTTTCTCAACCTTCCAGACTCTCACTTCCGGGAAGGAATACTGATGTTGGAGAAACGCTGGACCAAGTGTATTGAATTTAAGGGAGATTATGTCGAAAAATAAAATCAATTTTGAACTGAAATTCGCAGTCTTTCAGGCCGAGAACTTTTCACCCCGCCCCTGTACAAGGTGGCCCAAAAGTAGGTATACAGTACCGTACTGATCAGCTCATTGCATTTTATATCGTTTCTTATTGTTATCCATCAGATAAATTTAGTTTCTTTATTATTTGTTCTTAATGTGGTTTTACTTTCACTTTAAGCTCGGAAGAGCCGAAGCAAATAAACCTATAAACTAGAATGTTATACTTGATCAATGCAGGGTTGTATACCTACTTTGAGTCAACCTGTATATATATATACGATAGACTACCAGACTAAGCGAAACTAGGAAGTTTGGCTACGGGCATATAATTTGAAGTAGTCACCAGCTACCTCTATAAAAATTGTTGAGGAAGTATCGCAGGATTCTGAAACATTGATATTCGGATAGGGCATATACTAGTTCCTACGTGTAGTCTTGACCCGGCTACGATAGGTCCCATAGTATTGGAGTTAAGAACCTTTAAATTTCATTTTTTAAAAATGTTTTCGGCAGGCTATAACTCGGAAATGACGGAATTCTGTGCCCAGATTGGTCTATACTTTTTTTTTCTTATCTTGGTGTCAGGAATCACCTCCCAAACGTTGTCGATGTTGTTTTAAAACATCCTGTATAATGTATATATAGTTTCTAATTGTATATGCGAGGGTAAGTTAAAAATTATCCGGAATTTTGACCTCACTCTTCGTACATTATTCATGCTGACTTCTGACCTCGTTTATTTTATTGTTATGCTGTTGTGACCATGTTATGAAACTTTGATCCGAATTCCTCCATTTGTTTTCTTGCAGATAGATCATTGTCGCTTCATTAGAAGTTTGCTCCAAAGAGGACCAAACGAACAGTGATCCAGTTTTTGTGGTCGCAAGGTGTATCAGGAACCATAACTAACTTCCAGACGATGTGCCACTTCATCGATAGTCATTTGTCTGTCTAACAGAATCATGTACCGTGCACGTTCAACGTTGTCATCATTTGTGGCCATTTATGGTCGTTCAGCTCGTTCCTCGTGTGTAACACTTATGCCACCATTTTTGAATTTTTCAATCCATTCGTAGACATTCTTTTGCGGTAAGACACTGTTCCCATATTGTACTGAAAGTCTTTGATGGATTGCTGCCCCTGATTCACCTTCCGACCACAAAAACCGGATCACTGCTCGTTGCTCCTCTTTAGTGCAAACTTCTAATGGAGCGCCCATGATCTATCTGCAACAAATGGAAGACAAATGAAGAAATTAGGATCAAACTTTCATAGCATCATCACAACAGCATAACAATAAAATAAAGGAAGACAAACGGAGGAATTAGGATCAAACTTTCATAGCGTGACCAGAACAGAATAACAATAAAACAAAAGGAAGACAAATGGAGGAATTAGGATCAAACTTTCATAGCGTGACCAGAACAGCATAACAATAAAACAAAAGACAAATGGAGGAATTAGGATCAAACTTTTATAGCGTGACCAGAACAGCATAACAATAAAACAAAGGAAGACAAATGGAGGAATAAGGATCAATCTTTTATAGCGTGACCAGAACAGCATAACAATAAAACAAAGGAAGACAAATGGAGGAATTAGGATCAAACTTTCATAGCATCATCACAACAGCATAATAATTAAACAAACGAGGATAGAGCTCAGTGCAAGGATCTTATAAAATAGAGGATCTGCCCTTACAACAAAATCTTGAAGCCATACGTCACAGTTTCGCCACCCCTTCTCTGCCCACTCCGCCCAATAGGATCGCAATGTTTTGAGCCAACAATCATGGCGGAAACGAAAGTATCCAATCAAAGAATGGCAGAAACGAGAGTAGCCAATCAGACGTGCCGATGCTTGTTTTTTTTTTTTTGGCTTCATCAATTTAATAGGATGAAGATACATATGATCAAATCCTCTATTTATAACATCCTTGGCTCAGTGTGATCAATGTAAGAAGATATCAAAATTGTGGATTTTTTTACTTACCCTCGTATATATACACAAGGAAAGTAATTTTATCAATTTTCTAATAGTTTAACATTATTTACACTAGCGCAAATCCCAGGGAGATGAGGAGGACATGTCCCCTTCAATCTTGAAACTGGGGGCGACTGTCCCCCCAATAATCCGATTTGAAATGTGATGATTTGTGTAGGATTACCACAAAGGAAATGAGATGAAATTGACGTCCCCTCAGAATAAACCTCAAATCTGCCCGCCTCCCAATGTTGAAAAAAAAACTCTGCTCCCTGATCCTCCACAGGATTGTTTTTCAACTTCACAATTATTTTGAAAAATGAAATGAAATCTTTAAGTTTTACGTCCCACGGTTATGCTGGTTAGGCTAAAGGAGATGGTGATAATGAGAAATGAGTGAAATGGTGGAATGAAGACAATGGGAGGAAACGGGAGAACCCCGAGAAAACCCACGAGCACGGTGTTTGTCCATCACAAAGTCCACACGGCGAGAGTTGGGATCGAACCAGGGACCCCAAGCACCGAAGGTGAACGCTCTACCACTGAGCCACCGCGCCCCTCCACAATTATTTTGAGCATCGCTTAACAACAACAACAACAACAACAACAACAACAACAACAACAACAACAACAACAACAACAACAACAACAACAACAACAACAAAAAGGAAATGTTTTTACTTGTCCCGCCTCCAATGTTGAAGACAGATTTGCGCCGCTGATTATTTACAAGGAGAAAACTAAACAGATACATAAAATTGAAATACATTCATTTTAAACTTTGGAAAGACATGTTGAAACGTGCCATACGAAAGCAAATGCTTTAAAATAAATGGCCGGAGGATAGAGAGAAGTAAAGTTAAAATACAAAATAAAGTTCAGAACTTATTTGATTAAAGCAAAAGGGAAAAACAGGAAAAAAACCTTTCATTATTCATAATAGGCATTAAAGGAAAAGAGATGCAATTCTTTGTGAATGACAGAGTTTGCTCTTTTGTCTTCCTTTTTCCCTCCCAAGACTGAAATTTAATTACAAAATTTTCTTGTGTATGTATAAAGGCTGAAAGACAACGAATGTCTTTTCGTCTTTTCATTGGGGACTTCAATAAATCTATTGAGAAAAATATGTAAATGCGGTTGTTGACTTTGAAGCAACGTTTCTATTATATGAAGTCATACTCTGGATAGTTAACAGCAACAACGCGGATAGAAAAAAGAGTAGTGAAGTAGCAAGTATTAACAAACCTGAAATTGTAATTTGTTATGAACTAAGGTTTTATAAACATTAGAGTGGCCTTATCAGGGCCGGATTAAGGGAAGGGCTGTATACCCGGGCTCCAGGTGGAAGGAGGTCTCGACTCTGATCAAAATATCAACTGGCTGTCTAAAAAGAATCATACATGATACAATTATCACCATAAGATAAAATTTGATCAAAAACATGAAACAAATTTCTTCCTTTGTCACATCCAATGTCTTAATAAATTGTCGTAAATCAGTTTTAACAAAGAACATCGAAAACAGAACATGAGAACTGTGATTGATATATACTCGTTTAATGAAAGTGTTCTACAGTTTCATGCAATTATTAGGGATTGGCAAAACCGGTTTTTATAACAACCGAAAACCGGTTTCTATAAAAACCGAAAACCGAAAAACCGACATTTCGGTTTTCTCCAAAACCGGTTCGGTTTTCACCGAAACTGGTTTCAGTGAAAACTTTTCGAAAACACATAAAACTATTTCTGTGGAAATGGATTCGGTTTCCGGAGAACAACGAAACACCATTTTGGTCAGAAATAGAACAAATTTTGAAAAAAAAAAACCGGAATCGGTTTTGAAGAAAACCAAAACCGAACCAGGTAAAGAAACGAACCGGTTTTGGAGAAAACCGATAACCGGTTTCGGTGAAAAACCGAACCAGTTTTGAAGAAAACTGAAACCGATTTTGAAGAAAACCGAAACCGGTTTCGGTGAAAAACCAAAACCTTTTTTTTGAAATTTTTCAAAAACCGGTTTCGGATTTTCTAAAAACCAAACACCGAAAAATCGGTTTTTGTGCCCACCACTAGTAATTATAGAATATCTAATCGCAATCCGGCAGAAAAATTAAGTCTCAGCGTAGATGCATAATAGGTAATGTTCCTTTTATGTCAGCAAGTTCCGTCTGTTTATAAACTCTGTATGAGTGGTGTATGGTAGAATTTTTGACCACAATAATAGGCGGTTTACTTCAAACATATTTTTACGGCGACTAGTTCTCTTGACTTCCAGGATGTGATAAAGAACTAGCTAGGAAGAAAGCTACGAAAAGAAATTTTTGATGTACTCATTTTTTATTTATTACATTTATATAATACAATAACTTTGTGTTTTTTTTTATTCATTTAGAAAACTCCATTTGGTATACTATCATCGAACGCATGGCATGGTTGATGACGTAGAACTACGTGTATTTCCTTAACTTTCTTACTGTACTTTTATAGAAATGTATTAGACGAAGTCAGGAAGGAACACATATTTTGTCTGGCCCCGGGCCTTCAGATGGGTTAATCCGGCCCTTGCCCTTATTTTTCTATTTTCGAGATTTAAAAGCATCACCTTCTGAAGTGATTCCATATCAGATCAAAGTAACTCATGTAAAAAATGGATTTAAAAAAATTGGGAATATATTGGATTTTTTGGATCAGGAGCCACAAAATTTTTGAATGGCACCTAATTAAGATTTTTTTTTTTTTACGGAATAAGGACATCATACTGATTCAAGTGGTAGTTTTAGTTTCACTGCCCTATATGTAGTTCTCCAGATATGAGGCCTACATAAAATTTATAATTGAATGAAAAACATTGGATTTTTTTTTGGATCAGGGACCATAAAAATTTTGGATGGCCTCTGAATCGAGATTTCGTATTTTTTACGGAATAAGCACATCATACTGAGTTAAGTGGTAGGTTTGGTTTGGATACACTATATGTAGTTCTTCAGATATAAGGCGTACAAAAAAATGCTTGATTGAATTAAATATATTGGATTTTTTGGATCAGGGGCCACAAAATTTTGAATGGTCCCTAAATCAAGATTTCGTATTTTTTACGGAATAAGAACATCATACTGAGTTAAGTGGTACCATAATTTTGGTTTCGCTGCACTATATGTAGTTCTCCAGATATAAGGCGTACAAGAAAATATTTGATTGAATGAAATATATTGGATTTTTTGGATCAGGAACCACAAAAATTTTATATGGCCCTTAAATCGAGATTTCGTATTTTTTTACGGAATAAGGACAACATACTGAGTTAAGTGGTAGTTATGGTTTGGCTACAGTATGACTATATGTAGTTCTCCAGATATAAGGCCTGCAAGAAAATTTATAATTGAATGAAAAACATTGTATTTTTTGGTTCGGGCCACAAAAATTTTTAGTGGCGCTTAAATCGAGTTTTCGTATTTTTTTACGGAATAAGTACATCATACTGAGTCAAGTGGTAGTTTTGGTTTGGCTACACTATATGTAGTTCTCTAGATATAAGGCCTACAAGGAAATTTCTGTCTGAAATATATTGGATCTTTTGATCCAAAAATGAACTTTAACGGTCCATAGTTCCAATACTATGGGACCTACTGTAGTCGGATCAAGACTTCATTTAGGAACCAATATGTGCGCTATTCAAAAATAAATGTTTCAGAATCCTAAGGTACTCACGCAACAATTTTTATAGAGGGAGTTTGGCTACAGGCATATAATTTGAAGTACTCACCAACTACCCCTTTAACAATAGTTGCGGAAGTTCCGCAGGATTCTGAAACTTGGATATTTGGACAGGGCACCTACTAGTTCCTAAATGAAGTCTTGACCCGACTACCTTATGTCCCATAGTTTTGGAGCTATCTACCTTTAAATTTTTTTCATGTTTTAGGCAGCCTGTAACTCCGAAAGGAAGCATTTGTGCACCCAAGTTGGTTTATACTTTTTTGTCTTATCTTTTTGTCACCTGCCAAACGTTGTCCGTGTTGTTTTGGAACATCCTGTATATGTCAATTCTTATATGTACGGCACTAATGGCTACCACGTATCGCAGAAAACTACTCTCCAAGTCATGTCCTCAGGAGTCTACTTCAGACGCAATGGCAAAGCAAAAAATTGACGGAATGGCAATGTCTTAGCATGATGTTGGAACATAACATTAATCTACGAATCCATCAAATAGTTATTATTTTCTATTATTTTCATATGTCAGTTAAAGCCGTGTGTTAGATGTTGATACTAACCCCATCTATTAGCATTGATACAAGTTAGGTAAGTACGTATGAATAGAAGTAAAGTGGGTGAGATTAGATTTACATTGAAGTTTCACCACCCGAGGGTGACGTAATGTCACGTCGTATTATTAGTGTGATAAAGGTGGAATAAAATGAGCTCTCCGAAACTTCTAAGCCCCTTCGCTCGCTGACCCTCGCTTAGCTATGTTTTATAGCGCAAGTAAATCCCTTTTTTATGAATAAAGTTGTGTGTGCAAAATGGACTAATAGCACGTGACATTACGTCACACACGGCAACTTCAATGTAAATTTAACCTCACCCAAATAAAATAAAGTAATTTGCTAACAGAGGACCAAATCAATACACAAATTGCTAAAAATGTTACTTTTCTTGTAACATAATAAAGCTGTATCGATGTTGATAAATGGGATTACTATCAACGTCTGCTGTCTTTAACTGGAATCCGGCGTGAATCAACATAATCGCTTGATGGAAATAAAGAGATTTTTTTTAAACTCTAAAGAGGCCTTGAAGATTTTCTTCAGAACTTTGGCACAAGAGCTTGAAATTTTGTACAAAGATTCTCCTTGAACCCTAAACCGAGACAGATACAGAGTGTTACGAAATAATACTCCTACAAGGAAGAAGGAAACGTTAAACTTATTCTTCAACTTCTAATAGATATTTCGAATTCTTGAAATGTTGTACTAATTTGCTCATGAATACTAGGCTAAGGAGAGGATGGAGTTTTACAAAAAGTGAACCGAAGGACAGAAAGTGGGCTTGGACTGTTTTTCGCTGATCACCAGATCTCCAAAATAGTGAAACAGTTAGGCGTAGATAATTGAATTTTTTTTAAAAAAATCCTCATATTCAAGACTATAGGTAAGATAGAAATTTCTGAAATTCGAGATATAACTTTTCTAGTGTTGCCCAGGAGACAGGACGAAACAAAAAAAAATAAGGTTGTCTCGACTCGTAATATATTCCCGAATTCTCAACTCGTCTCGATTCTTAGAAACTTTTTCTCGTCTCGTCTTGCCTCATTCTTAACATTTATGTAAAAAAAAAAAAAAAACTTATTCCCCATTTCTTCTGAAGTTCATCTACAAGTTATCAGATTCCTTCCGTGCCATGAGAGGTCTTCAAAGTGTGTAGTACAGGGGCGCACCCCCAAAATTTCGTAACTCAACATACATTTTCACAATTTCTCGATAAGAAGGCTCACAGTGGCTCAGTGGTAGAACTCTTACCTCTGGTACGTGGGGGTCCCTGATTCGATCCTCGGTCAAGTAAGTTTGTGGTCGACAATATCGTGTCTTTGGGTTTTCTCGGGGGTACTCCCGTTTCCTCCCATTTTCTCATCTCACCAACTATTCCATCATCAATCACCTGCGTTAATTATCATTTCCCGTAGACTAAAGGACATAATCGTGAAACGTTAAACTGAAAGATTTCATTTTTCTCTATATTTTTTTTAAAATTTTAAACAGGGAAAATTTTGATGTAGCATGAAACTTTAATCTTACACTTCAACTATACTTTTTCTCTTATAAAATCAATTTAGTTCTATCATTTTTCTGAAAATATAGATAGAAGTATTTTACAGTTCTTGTCGTCTTTTCGAATAGAGAATAATACCCGTTTAATACTACGTAGACGTAGTGGCGTGTAGTATTGGATCCCTCCCCCCGAAATAAAAACTTGGACCCCTCCCAATAGAAATTTTTGGGTGCGCGCCTGATGTGATGTAACAACATTTAAACCATAATTATTATTTAAACATCATACAGGGTTCATTATGAAAGTAATGAGCATGGTGCTACCCTGACTCAACAATCCAAAAAGTAGTGGGTGGTCTGTCCTTTCAAACGCGCCCGGAGCCAGTCTGCTGCGAGCAGTGACAGCGTGTGGACGTCGATCCGCGTGAAGCACGTTTTTACAAGTTGTAACACGGCGCGATGGAGGGTTCGCTCGAACAACGCTACGCCATAAAATTTTGCGTCAAGTTGCGTAAGAATGCTACGGAAACTTACCAGATGCTGAAAGAGGCCTACAAGTAGGAGTGTTTGTCAAGATCCCAGGTCGGAAAATGGCACAAGTCATTCAAGGAGGGTCGGGAGGAGGTCGCCGACGAGCCCCGTTCTGGATGCCCAACAACGGCCAGGACTGACGACAACGTTAACCGTGTGCGTGAAGTGTTGCGCTCAGAGCGGCGTGTGAGCTTTCAACAAATCGCGGACACCCTAAACATGTCAACATTTGCGGTACATGGGATAGTGACCAAGGACCTGCAAATGCGAAAGGTCTGTGCGAAGCTTGTGCCGACGGTGTTGACGAACAAACAAAAAGAACTTCGAGTTTTGCGCTGCAAGGAGTTGTTGGCATTGTGTGGAAGTGATCCGGACTTTTTAGACTCGGTCATAACTGGAGACGGATCCTCGATGTTCGAATACGATCAAGAATCCAAAAGGCAGAGTGCGGAGTGGCACACCTCATCCTTCCCCCGCCCCAAAAAGGCGCGCATGAGCAAATCCCGAATCAAAACCATGCTCATTGTCTTCTTCGACGTTTGAGGAATCATCCATTTCGAGTTTGTGCCACCAGGACAACCTGTTAACGCAGGATTTTATCTAGAAGTGCTCCAGAGACTGAAACGCAGGGTCGCCCGCGTTCGAAGTGACATCAAAGACTCAATGAAACTCCACCATGACAATGCATCAAGTCACACCGCCTTCACCGTCGTCGACTTCCTGGCCCGGAGCAGAACCCCAGTGGTCCCCCATCTCCCTATAGTCCTGACCTGGGTCCTAGTAACTTTTTTGTTTCCCCGTTTGAAGAGACACCTCAAAGGAAAACATTGGGACTCCGTGCAGAACCTTCAAGCCCATGTTACAAGGTTTTAAATAGCCACTCCAGCCGAAGACTTTAAAGATGCTTTCCAGGCGTGGAAAACACGTCCCCAGAAGTGTATCGATGCAGAAGGAAAGTATTTTGAGGAATTTTAAAGATTTGTAACAATCGGAACAATAAAACAGTTTTTCTAAAGCAATGCTCATTACTTTCATAATGAACTCTGTATATTGTGTACTTGTATGTGCACCTGTAAACGTTAATATGTAATTGCACTTCACTGTACACATACTATCACTTTATAGTTTTTTTAAACTATGAATTATGTAACAATAAAACAGTTCTTGAGATCTCTAATATTTGAGTATTAAAACTAAATTAGTATTGCCCACGACATTCGAGATATCTGTCGTCTCGTCTACAATGTGAAAGTACACTTCTCGCCTAATGGGTAACACTTATTACATTTGGTTAGAAGATACCTACATTTGCAACCTTGCTTTTGCTATAGTACACAAGACTATCTCGTTTTTTTCTCGCTTCGTTGTTGAAAGGTCATAAATAATCCCATCCCAAGCTCCGTTCTTCGCTTTTCCAGGATATATAACTAAACTCAAAAAAAAAAAAAAAAAAAAAAAAAAGAAAAGAAATTCTTAATTTATGTTTTCAGTTCGCAAGATTTGTGAGACAAAAATCAGCGCTATAGCAAGAGCGGAGAAGTGAAATAATTGAATAGGACACGGCACGGTACAGACAGACAACAAACGTGGTACTGGGAACATCATCTGCTCAACACCAGGATAACAAAAGTTGTTTTGGATTTAACCCTGTTGAAGTATGTATAACATATAAGCAAACGAGAGTTTTTCTCGGAACGAGACCGTGTGCATAGGAAAGAGAATACCAATCACGAAAAAGAAGCAGAGACATATATTTTTCCGGTGGTGAAACGTTCAGTACGACAACTTATTGACAACTTCTGAACCAAGAAGTTACTTTTTATGTAGTATTAGTTTGGAGATGAACACAATAGTAAAACACAATACTGTCTGCAGCGCGAATCCTTAAAGCTGTTAAGGATTTGGTCTAAATAATACAATCACTCTTACTTTTATAAGGCCAAGAGGAAGAGTGTGATGGAGAATAGAAAACCGACATTTTTTTTTCTATCACCATTTGAGTCAAGATATTATGGAGTACTAAACTTCAAACTTTTTTCATGGACTCACAAAGCTTTTTTTATTGTATCTCCTCCAAATCCCCTTGACGTCTACTGTGACCGCATCAAGTTTTTCAATATCATTTGTCAACTGTTGACTTGATGGGTCTCTTCCTTTATGCACAACTGAAAAGTTTATTGGTTTTCCAGTCCTTAAATGGAAACATAAGTTTTCAGTTTGATTTTTTTTTTTTTTCGTTCAGAAAGTTTTTCACTGAACGAAAACGAGACAAGCTCAAATATTGAATTGAAATAACAATGGGATGACAAAAAGAAAGAAGAACATTATGTACCGGAAACGACTTTCTCTTGGATCAACTCGAGACTTCAAGTTTTGTTAGTAGCTGTAGAAGTTTGTAATGCAAGGTGATATATATGACTTGATACTCTATTTGTTTTTTTTTGGATAGTATTTATATATATTTTTAATACAGGAAGTGTAATAAAACGTCACATAAAGTTCGTGGCAGGTAAAGAACATATTACTTCATGGAATTACCAGAACAGTGCTAGTGAACCCAATTTGACGCCTAACATCTTTCAAAATAATTGTCTTTTTTTTCTCTACTAAAACGAAAGGTATATTGTGATAAAGATACTTTCGTGCTTACACTGTATTTCTATACGTAAACTTCATGAAAATTTTCCGGGCAAAAATTAGGAAAATTTTGCATGGCTTCATTGAGCAGGAAACAAGCTAAGGAAAGATTTGTTCAGAAAAGTTGTTTGAGAAAATTTCTTTGATCCGATCTGACTATCTATACTGAGAAAAATCCATTATCCAGACAGCGGTATATTGTACAAATATACAGAATCCTCTGGCTTATTACAGAAATCAGTACGGAGCATACGTTATCCATATGCTATATACGCACTGCCCTTAAAATGTTATATCATGTCGTTGCAGGATTTCTGACATCTAACAGTCATCCGTATATTACATACATATTCGTATGTTACATTCGTCAGCTATATGTATATACGTCCAGGTCCGGATCCAGGATTTTCTGACGGGGGTGCACCAATAACTACCAGTACATTTGAGTCAAATTTAGATTTTTTAAATGCCTTCAGGCGTCTCTGGTGGGTATGAGGAATTGACTTAAACTATTGCTTTTTGCAAAACTCCGCTTTCTTTTAAGCCAGAAACGGAAACATGACATGAAATTTTCCGAAAGTATTACTATTTTCACTGCTAGCTTCTCACTTTAGATAACGCGTTAGGGGGTGCACGTGCTCCGGTGCACCCCCTAAATTCGGCCTTGTATACACCCATTTGTATGTGAGATCTTGACCACCAACATTGTTACATACGGAAAGCACGTATAGATGGAAACTTAAACAGAAAGTATTATAAAACATGCGTTTTCAGTTATACGTTTGCTGCACGTTAAGTTCAAAAACTATAGGATTTGCACATGTAACATACGTTTTGCCGTGTGCCACATACGATTTTTTCTCAGTGTATAGGGAAACTAAATCGAATTATAAATGGTTTGTTTTGGTTTTTAAACCATAGACTGATATTTTTTGTGCAGTAATAGTTTAAAGTAATACAAATTAAACATTAGAATTTATATAGCGTATAGCCTAAATCATGGGTGATTTTAAATACAAACTTTCGCTGTACCAATAACAATATGACACTCATTATCGTAATAACCCAGATTGTAAAATATAGAATTCCTTATAACTAACTCGATTGCTTATGGAACCCGGAGGTTCAATGCCACGTTCACAAAAGCTCTCCATTGAAAGCTCTCCATTATTTTAGCCAACTGGATCCAGTTTCTTCTTTGGATTCCTATTTCTGCGAGATCCATCTTAAGGAGGCAGACTAGCCCTACTAAATATTTTTCAAAAGCTAACAATTTTTCTTTTGCCCGATTTATTTTGTAATAACTTATTTATTTTGTAGTAACTTAAGTAAGTTATTACAAACTAAGTACAAATATTATTTAAAAAGTAGTTAACAAGGAACAAAGACAGCATGCTAAGTCATCAATTACCGTTAAGTTCATTTTTCTAGTCACTGTCTTAAACTAGATTTTTGGGTAATTCAAATTCTGGTCACATTGTAGTTTCTATGGATAGCAACACTGAAAATTCTTCTGATTCATATTTTCGGGTGTAGAATAATATTATCTATTATTGTGGTAAGTTACATTTCATTATCTCTTTTCACTTAAGAAAAACGGGAAAAAGAAAAATTGTTAGCTTTTGAAAAATATTTAGTAGTCTGTCCCCTTAATATTATCCTCCTAACTGTGCCTAGATCTTCCTAATGATTGTTTTCCGATTGGTCTTCCAGTCAAGACTTTGAAAGCGTTTCTACTTTCTTCCATTCTGGCTACATGACCTGCGCAGCTGAGCCTCCTAGACTTGATGACCCTAACAATGTGTGGTAGATGGTATAAATTATGTAGTTCTTCATTATGAAATTTCCGCCATTCCCGTTCCTCTTGGGTTCGAATATTCGCCTCAGGATCTTGTTCTCAAATACTTTCAGCCTCCATTCTTCCCTGAGAGTAAGTGACCATGTTTCGCAACCATACAGAACAACAGACATTATTATCGTTTTATATATTTTAAGCTTCAAACAAAATTCCTTATTCCAATGAAGAAGCCTTTTTTGACTTAATTTTAGCTAGTTGTAACTTAAAGTAAATCTTACAAAATTAGATAACATCATAGTGAACTTATTTGTCACATAACTGAATTAAGAACAAATATTTCAGGTTCAAAATGCGTTCGTGTCATTTTACTTTGTTATAAGAATTTTCTATAACTTTCTTTCTTAAAGGGAGCTCCTCCGTGGCTAAGCGGTTAGCGTACGCGCCTTTGGCGTGGGAGGCCCGGGTTCGATTCCCGGCGGGAGCTCATGTGGTTCGGATTCCACGTTAATCAGTAGGTCCACGTCTCATATAGCCTCGCTGCTGAACGGGACGTAAAACTCAAAATCAACTCAACTCAACTCTTTCTTAAAGATCAGATTACTTACTTCTTAACTTATTTATCTTGCAATTTACATAGTTAAGTTGAAAAATGAAAAATGAAATCTTTAAGTTTTACATCCCACGGTTATGCCGGTTAGGCTAAAGGAGACGGTGATGATGAGAAATGAATGAATGAAATGGTGGAATGAAGAAAGTGGGAGGAAACGGGAGAATGCCGAGAGAACCAACGAGCACGGTGTTTGTCCGCCATTAAATCCACACGGTGCGATCTGGGATCGAACCAAGGACCCCAAGCACGGGAGGTGAACGCTCTACCATTTTTTTTAAAAAAAAAGATCAACTAATCATACCTCAGTTTCCTGAGCAACCCGAATTTCCTCGTATACAAGGCCTCTTTGACCTTTAGTATATTCCACAGGGACACGAACACATACATATACAGGACAGTTAAAATTCCAAAGTTCTCCCACCGGGAATCGAACCCGGCACCCCGTACACCAAAAGGCGGACGTGCTAGCCACTAGACCAGCGGGGAGGGCATCACTGAGCGACCCCTCCCCCCGTGTAAGTTGGAAAATAGTTGCATTTTATGGCTCGAACATAAACAAATTAATTCTATAAATTAATTGTTCTTTTTTGATTTAAGATAGTCATTTTATGTAATCAAAACTTGACATGCCATGTAATCAATAATTAAAATGTCCATAGTTTTAGGGAAGTCCAAAAATATCAGTATTCCTATTTGCTACAAATATATTTTAAATTTAAAAAAGCTTTTACGAATATATTTTCATGAGCAAAAACTCTAATCTTGATCGTACGAGCACTATTATTAGTATTAGAGTAATATTACGCGGAAGTGCTACGACGACAAATCTCTGCGATGACATACAGGATATGACAAGTTACAGAATGGAAAACATTAGTTTCCTGATTACATATGCAACCCGTCTAACGAATGTGTGAAGGTGATCACTTGTTAAACAGGATATTCGACACTAAGCTTGTCTACATGTCAGTGAATAATTAGTATTCATTGAACCGGGAGGACAAAGGGGATGCAGGTTTCATCCCGTGCAGAGGTTGTAATATATAGTATGTCAAACGTTAAAGCAAATACTTCAAGATTTATTGCAATGAATTATATTCTTGGTAACTTGGAGGCTTAAGGTTAGTAATGTTAGGAACGACAGTCGTTTTTTTAAACTCTCGTTCTAATTTATCTTCGATTTACATTTTAAAAAGGATTTTGTTAGAGAGACAGTTAATCGTTTTTAATAACGTTTATGAGGTTTATTTTCCTAATCTTTGTTCAATCCATAGTTTTTAATATAAATATCCACATATATATCTATAAATATATCGGGTGCTGAAATAATAGCGATAACAAAGATATCATCTTATAGAAAACCTCAAAACAAGCCAAAAATGTCCGATAAACATAAGGCACAAAATGCAATGCGTATTTCCAGAGGTATAAGATGCCTAAAACGACGGAAAATGAGTTTTAATCTCCAAAGCTCAAGAACTATGGGACCTATCGAATTGGATCAAGAATTTACGCAGGGGTTATCGTACATTTCATCTAAATATCCGTGTTTCAGCATTCTCAAGTAAAGGAACAGGAATTCCATAGAGTAAGTTCGGGTACAAAGAGATATTTTTAAGTACTAATTAAGCATATGATAATTTGTTGGAAGATGACACTTAAAAATCACTTCGTTTCTCTATTAGTGACCAGAAATGAGTAATATCACATTTCACTGTCATAAAGAACGAGTTATTATTGGCAAGAATTATGCAACCACACACAACATATTTTCTCTTCAAAGAAAAGTTTTCAGTGGCAAGTGGAATCTAACTTAATTCTTAAAATATTTTTTTCTTCACTTTCTTAACCACCACATTTACTAGCTTGTTTCTGTTTAGAAGTAAACGGTCAAAAAATACGTTATATTAAACAGTTCGACTATCATTTGTGTTCGAAAATTCGAATGAGTGTACTTGTTGAATACCAGTGAGTGATTGCACACTAACTGAGCCCTAGGTGTTGTAATCGCGTACGATACATGTGTGCACTGATCGTCCTTGTACGTCAGAGGAAAATATTGAGCGTATCCGAACTGCATTCGAACGTTGTACTAGAACATCCACAAGTAGAGGAAACAGAGAAGTTGGGATTCCGCAACTAACGGTATGGCTTGTAAGTATGAAATGTCTGCATGTGAAGCCGTGTAAATTACAGTTAATCTATGCATTGTATCCTGGGGACCTTGTAAATGATGGCAATTTTGCACTGCAATTCTGTAAGATGTGGAAAATGTCACTTTTTCTGAAATACTATTTTTTAAATGATCAATAAATATTTCATACCTCTAATAAAGTGAATTGCCACGATGTCAGAATTTATGGGATTGAAAATTCCGGTGTAGCCATTGGATCTGAAAGAGACTCTTCGAAGCTGAACGTGTCTTGCACCATTTCTGTCAACAAAGTTTATGGCCGTTTTTTCAATGCGCAGGAAACTGTAACTGGAATTACATATCTGGACACGCTCCAAGACTGGTTGTTTTCACAAATTCAACAAGATGGGAATGATTTCACCTTCCTGCAAGACTGCGCTCGACCTCACTTCCACCACTATGTTATTTTAGTACTGCAATATCTGAATGTCACAATTCCAGAACTATGGATTGAAACAGATGAGCAACATGATCTTGTTCATTGTAAATGGGTTCCAAGATAACCAGATCTTATGCTTTACGATTTTTTATCTGTGAGGGTACATAAAAGACAGCGTGCACGTACCACCTATACCTGCCATTCTGCAAGATCTGAGAGATCGAAGAGTTCAAAAACTAGGGACCAGCTGATTCGTGTGTGACAAGGAATGGACTACCGATTCGAAGTTTGTTGCGTAACAAATTGTGCTCGTGTTAAATGCATAAAATTTGAGATATGAAGCTCATGTTGAATGCAAAAAATAAAACTTTAACTTTCCTCTAGCCAGTGATGTATGGTATGTGTATATAACAATTGTCGTTCATTAGAAATAAATATCTCAAATCTGCAACTTATTTTAAATATCCCTGTATCATATTCAAAGGTAAAGAAATGCATGAAATAACCCTAGTAGCAGACGCAACTTGCAAACCACTTGCTGTAAGCTTGAATTGCAAGTCTGCAAATCTTGCATCCAGCTTGATCCGAAAACGTGCAAGCATAACACAAGCTGAATTCCAATAGCGAAATGACATGAAGGTAACCTTGCATTCAGTGTTCCATTCAAGCTTGACCCAAGCATTTTATAAGTCAAGTCAAGTCAATATCCAATGAACGGCCAGTGATGCTATGACGCTCTACTAAGGGTCTAAAACATCGCTTGCATGTACAACAAAAGGCAGATTGTATAAAAGCATGCGTTTCAAATGGAAGCGTAGAAAGCCAAAAGCCAAGCACGCGCTAACTGGCAGAAAGCTTTCTTGCTACTAGGGAAATAAATAAGAAATACCAACACCTTCGGCGTTGCTATTGTCAATACAAATGAAGTATAAATAAGGAATAGGAACGCCTTGAGCGTTCTCCCTCTCAATGTAAATAAAATCAGAAAATCCTTCAAAGCAACACCTTCGGCGTTACCCCTGTCAGTTCCCTGACCAGCTGCCATGTCTTTTGTACCTAAAGTTGGGCTCAAATGTCATCTGAACTGTTACCAGTCAGCTTAACGATCCAGAAAGCTATGAATTCGACAATAATATCGATCATTTTAAATATAATGTTTCTGATGCTCCAACCCACTATGACGATGGGAGCTAAAATTCACTTGAACGGCGTCCCAAGGGTTGTAATTAATCTCAGGGACACCGAAAACTATGAATTTAACACTAACATCCCGTGTCTCGTGTATCTATCATCTCCTTTTATACATGTATTTTGACACCTTGTGATGTCCCTCCGCGCCAAAATTCGAAGGAGAGGGCTTCTTAAGCAATTAGACTTGGTGAAGGTCTATTGGTTTACCAAATTTGGTAGCTATATATCATTGTTCTTAAGAGTCTTCATCCCGGCGAAATTAAAATATCGTTAATTTTACAGTAATTATGTGATATCTTCAAATAGATAAAAGATAATTGAAATGTGGAATAAGAGCGCCCTAGACAATATTATTTTACATGGGAAACCATTATTACGACTCACTTATCTGCTTTCGATTTCGAGCCATTTTGAAAATCGGCATTTATTTTCGGGTTTCTAAACAGCTGAAAACGGAAAGCCACTAGGTGACTTGTGATAACGGTACCTCACACAAAATGATATTGTCTAGGGCGCTCTTGTTCCATATTTCAATTATCTTTTATCTATTTGAAGGTATCACATAATTACAGTAAAATTAGCAGTATTTTTATTTCGCCGGGATGAAGACTCTTAATGTGATGAATATAGCTGATGACACACACACACACACACACACACACACACACACACATATATATATATATATATATATATATATATATATATATATATATATATATATATATATATATATATATATATATATATATATATATATATATATATATATACTTTTATTATTATTATTATTATTATTATTATTATTATTATTATTATTATTATTATTATTATTATTATTATTATCAAAGGAGAATAGGTGAATCGTTCCTGAAAATCGTCCGGAAAGATTTCACATCAAGAATAAACTACCGCTTTTTGATTTTTTCAGGACAAGTGAGTTATGCCATATTTTGAGATTATTAATGAGAACTTTACTTGTGAAAAATGAATCAAGTCACCAAGTCATTTGAGAAAATTTTTCCGGAAAAGATCATCCCAGGATAAACTACCATTTCTGTTTTTATTTTCAGAGAAAATGGCATACTATGTATGGTATGGAATTCTCAACGAGATTGTGAGATATGGATGTATAAACAAAATCATTGGATCTATTTTCGACAAAATCTCATTTTTAAATTTTCAACTTCAGTAAACTACTTTTATTTTTATAAGCAGGAAGTAAATTCTAAACCCTGGAGAATCTTACAAAAAAAAAAAAAAAAAAAAAAAAGCATTAAGTTTGTAATTTGGTTCAGAAAGGTTGAATGGTGTGGCTTTTTTAGGCTAGTGCATATATATATATATATATATATATATATATATATATATATAAGAACAAACTAACGAACATTAGAACTTAAAAATCACCCTTTCGTCATATAGACGCAATGTAAGATGTGAATCCGTTGAGATCTTGAATTCGATTTTTGTTTCACAACTACAACATTTCCTTCTCCTATCGTCGTTTGAAAGTAGAAACAGAAACAAATTTAAGTCTTTTAGGTAAGGAAACTATTAGCTTTATTTGGGAATTCCAGTTAGTTCAATTGCTTGCAGTTGAAATCAATAATGGTAAAGGGTTAATTCAGTCCAAAGTTAAGAAAATTTCATAGGACTTCTTTCGAAAAAAAAAAATAAATAAAAGAAAACCAGATTTCATAAAACAATGCATACGTTTCATGTAGGGCTTAATACGGGGATTAGTGATTGTATGTCCTTCTCTGGTGCTAGAAGGCAGAGGCGGATCCAGGACGGGCTTCTGGGAGGAGCGGTGGGTTGTAATACTGGTACTTAGAGCTACTTTTAAGAGCTCCAAACCCTGGAGTGGGGTTTATTTATATATAAAATAAGATAGTATCTAATGCGTATGAAACCACTAGCGATAGCTATTATTCTTCAGAAAATGCTCAGTACAAGTTAACTTTCGGTTGTTCCAAATTAAATAAGTAGACCTATTCTTTTAGTGTTAAATAGATAATTTAAGCTTAACCGTCTACGGCTAAAAGATCAGTTTCACCATAGTAATAGTAAATTATTAAACACCGGTTACAAATCTTATTTCAAAAAGTGTTCTGAACGTGACTTTGTTATGGTTTGAAATTCAAGACGAAAGACACCTACGCGTATAGACAGCTGCACATGGCGGGCTGTCCACCACGTGTCGTTGGAAAGGGAGCTGACAACACTGTTTTTCCCTTCCTAATCACATTTCTCTGTTTCCTTCTTTTTCTTTTCCATCCTTACCGAACACCACTGTTCACCTCACGTTGCGATTCACATTTAAAGTTGTCAAACTTGTTTTCCCAGTTCTTCTGTTGCTAAGCTAAACATTTTTTTTCAAACGTCAAAAAGATTATGTAGTGGTTACCTACCAAACCCTGCTAATTTTACGATTCATTTCTGTTACTGAAAATGAAAGTAGACTGTTCATGAAATTCTATTTACGTTTTCTCTTGCAGCTTTTGACTATATGTATCAACAATTATGCGTACATATCCACATTTTGAGAGTAAATATTTCTGTCCGCACACTGTGCTATGCTTTGTAGTTTATGAACATATTTTTTACATTTAAATGGTTAAATCTAGGCAAACTATGATTCTATTCTTTAATATTGTGACAATTATGTGCTTTTAGGTCAGCATATCGACCTGGAAAGGAGGACAGTACATTTTAAATAGAAATGTGTCCTTATTTTGGCATTTTAGAAAATAGTAACCCAATACACACTTGAAGATAACTATTGAAAGTAAATCTATTCTTGGTTTAAAAATATCCACTTATTAGTACCTTACAATCAGTGATGATTTCATGAGTGGTTCCAAGACACCATATGTCCTATCATGCTTAATGCGGATTCCCAGTATTTACGTCATACTACAGGGTGAGACAGAGCACTTGCTTATTTAAATTTGGCGCTCTGAAGTAATGGTTGCTCCAAGGACGGTGGGGGTAGGCAGGAGCGTAACTACTATGGCGCGAAACCCCGAAACGTTAGGGGGTGGCGACACTTCCAAGAGGGGTGGCGACACACCCTAGCCTCATAATAGGTCAAATCAATATGCTTTTTAGTTTTCTACAAGTATTATCGGCAATGTTCTTCCACCCTCCTTTTTTCGGCTTTATTTAAGAGGCTTGACATGTAGGTTAGGGATGCGCACGAGACGAGTCGAGACAGGATTTTCCTGACAAAATTCGAGTCAAGACACGGCTCTTCCAATAGTGAAATATACATTTTTCGAGGCGAGACATCACTTTTACAGCATATTTTTGAGTCGAGACAGCCATAAATCTTGTCTCGTGCGCATCCCTAATGTAGGTCAAGCATCTCAAACAAAAAAGAGATGAAGTCCGTCCGGTAGGCTTTTATAGGCTATATATTTTCCTTCGGCGGGAAATGTTGAACCAAATCGGGAAATTTTGGGTCCTTGCACGGGAAATTTTTAGTCGGCAATCTGGCAACACTGCGGCGGGAATCATTCCATAAAAATGTTAAAGGGTGGGGCCCTGGTATACTCACCTGATTTAGGTTCCTGCAACTATTTTTATGGGGTTATCTGAAATTACTTGTTCATAACGATTGTCCTAGGAAACTGGCTCACATGAAGAACAACATTCGTCAAGCTGTCGCCAACATACCCGCCGATATGCTGGAAAAAGTTGAACGAAACTTCTGAGTTTGATTAACGCAGTATATTGAGAAGAATGGAAGTTATCTGCCTGATATAATCTTTAAAACTGTGTAAACATGAAGTTTAAATGTACTTGATGTTGTTTAAATTAAATAAACAGGGTGGCCCGAAAATAGGTATACACTCCTGTATTGATCAAGTATGACATTCCAGTTTATGGATTTATTTGCTTCGGCTCTTCCGAGCTTAAGATGTAAGTAAAAACACTTAGAAACAAATAATAAAGAAACAAAGTCTATCTGATGGATAACAATAAGAAATGACATAAAATGCAATGAGCTGATCAGTACTACTATATACCTACTTTTGGGCCACCCTATATATCTACATTACTTTTTTTTAAATGAATTTCTAAATAAGCAAGTTGCTCTCCCCACCTTGTAATTGTCTTCGTTTGGAGCTACAATAAATGTAAACATTTTTTTTTGTGCGCTTAGAAATGATGCACTAAAATGCATATCACAAATACAATTCAGTTTCATCATCACGAGCTATATATTCAATTAACAAAATGATTTTAGTTTAGAAGCATTCTGTTTGGTACTATTAGTAGAGCAAATATCACGGCGATTCTACCAATAGTTTCTGAGAAAAATGTGCACATAAGACAAAAGACGTACTTCTGCGAAAAAACGTATGTAAAAATTAGGGGAGTGTTCACACTATGCTCTGGATTCGAAGCACCTATAATGCGCTGTATCCATATTCCTCATTGTTTTGTTAGTATTCCTTTTCTGCTCTTTTCAGTTTTATTTTCTCCTTTGTCAGTGTTTGCATAGATTTATCTACTTTCTTGACACATTTTCAATCAATATTCTTGAAACTTGTTGGAAGATTGGATGGGCACAAAGTGCATATAAATGTGATACTTGCTGTTACCAGGTAAATGAGAATTAATCTGTGCAAATAAATGTAGATGTGATATGGGGTTATATATTACGTGCCTGGTGTAGTACTTCCCGAGTGGGTAGAAGTGCACTTTCTGGTTTATTTTTATGTAGATATGTTGTCGATTTAATATCGCTGGTAACGAAGATTGCAAATTATCTATAAGTAACTTTAAATTTAATTTAACAATCTTGCGTAATAAAATTTGACGGATGGACGCTATGTTGATTGGTTACATTGTAGTGGGTGGGTGTTCGCGCATGTAGCGGAAGTTGTATTTCTCGAGTGTGGCGGAACACTCAAACTGGTAAGTAGTTCGTTGCATCATGCAGAAAATTATAAAGCATTGATTACTTTTCGTTGAATTTTTAAATATTAAATGGTAATGCGTATTGAGAAGTATAAGATCCTTATTTCATTAAAATGATTTTTAAAGTGTAAATGCATTCAGTGCATGGAGTGGCCTTGTCGTGGGTATATGTGGCCACTGATCAAGCTTATCAGTGTATAAATCCGAAGTGTGTTAAGTAGGAAAGAACATTCCAGAATTATTTAGTAGGCGTAGTAAATTAAGATCGAAAATGGCAGGTGGGATTCTTAAGTGTATTCCAGTTTGTGACGGATGCGAAATCAGTGAATATAGGATTGTGGAAATAACAGCTGACAGAGAAAGAAGTGAAAGTCTTACAGGTAATAGTATACATGAGAACGTCGTGATCTGCGTTTCTTCTGTGTTCTATTACCACTTCTACATAAAATACCATAAATTTTCTACGTAGTGCAATAGTAAGAAGTATCCATGCGCACAAGACATGCGATATGCGTTAAATTCCCCCCCCCCCCTTAACACACACATAGTCATAGATAAAGTACAAGGGCACTACACATGCAAATATGAAGTACAGGTACGTTCTGTTTTATTTTCGTATCAGTCGATAAGTAAATCAAAGTCGCTTTGTTACCCCCTTGGTAAGTTCGTAGATACTCAATGAATAATCCCTGAAAGTATGAGCGTCCAGCTCCTTCGGGAACTGACGCGGCTTTACGTATACTATATCCGTCTTACATTATTACAAAATCATGGAGTGATTCTGCTAGGGAAATTGTGTAAATCTTGTGGTAAGGAAGCTTTAGTATAAGTAGTAGTAGTAGTAGTAGTAGTAGTAGTAGTAGTAGTAGTAGTAGCAGCAGCAATAGTAGTAGTAGTAGTAGTAGTAGTAGTAGTATTAGTAGTAGTTAATAGTT
Source organism: Thermobia domestica (assembly GCF_964235325.1). Taxonomy (NCBI): domain Eukaryota; kingdom Metazoa; phylum Arthropoda; class Insecta; order Zygentoma; family Lepismatidae; genus Thermobia; species Thermobia domestica. Next base: position 373,369,769 of record NC_137454.1, read on the forward strand.
GTTAATTAGCAGCAGCAGCAGCAGTAGTAGTAGTTAGTAGCTGTTAATTAGCAGCACCAGTAGTAGTAGTAGTAGTTAGTAGCTGTTAATTAGCAGCAGCAGTAGTAGTAATAGGAACGGGTTAGAAGCCCGCAGGGGTTGGTTGGGTTCTGTTCTCGACATATGGTATAAATAGTAGTAGTAGCAGTAATAGTAGCAGTAATAGAGTAGTAGTAGTAGTAGTAGTTAGTAGCAGTAGTAGTAGTAGTAGGAACGGGTTAGAAGCCCCACAGAAGTTGGTTGGGTTCTGTTCTTGACATAGGTATAAGTAATAGTAGTAGTAGTATAATTATGTATGTATGTATGTATGGAGATTCCATATCATTGTGCTATTTGTATTCTTGGTTCCTTATTTTGAGGGAGGGGGTAACTTGATACATTGTTGATTGCCAACATGTTATGTTACCACTTTTTCATAATAAGATACCGATAATACATATACCCACAACGGTATGGGAACTCCACATATGGTACAATAGCCACTTCAGCGTTGTAAAGTATTACTTTAACTTCTTCAAAACTTCTCATTTTATCTAGAAACTGCGATTAAAATACAAAAAAGATGTTATTAGTAGGTGTTTGTATTATTTTTGCATCAAAAACGAGATATTTGGATAACATTGTTTGATCTTAAGTATATATATTATTACACTGTACTTTCAGTGGGGATCTGAGCCTTGCTGTGAAGACGTTTCTTAAGAAACTGAAGTATACAGATCAGTAATGTCTCCAAAAGTACGTTTGGTTTCATTTATTACGGTCTCTGGTAGGAAATATTTACGTTCTTGTAGTGATGTTGCGTTGCAAATTTTCATTTGTCATAAAGCATCATAAGTTCTTAAAGACAGCATATATATTGGTTGACAGTTAAGACAATGATTACCCACACAATCTTAAGTTGCTATTTCTTGAATTTGCTCCAAGTTTTCCCTTATTGCTTTTTCATAATGTACTTGCAAAGTATCGCTTTCCTTCCCTCCATCGAGCTCATCCGTGGCTAAGCGGTTAGCGTACGCGCCTTTGGCGTGGGAGACCCGGGTTCGATTCCCGGCGGAAGCTCATGTGGTTCGGATTCCACGTTAATCAGTAGGTCCACGTCTCATATAGCCTCGCTGCTGAAAGGGACGCTAAAATCAACTCAACTCCTTCCCTCCATCCTCTAGTTTGTGTCTTATTTTAGAAAACTTGTTTTTATGAGATGCCTTAGTCTGCCACTCATTTCCTACATTAATTTTTCTGTTTCGCACTCATCTCCACATAGTTTGTTCTCCCTATCAGCGATTTAAAAGCGCTAGATTCGTCACAACAGTGAACGGAAGAAGGAAGAACTGAACTGAAACATACAGAAATAAATTTATATGTTTCAAGAAAACTCGTAATTTTAGAAGATACATTGTGAGGCGTATCCCTACCTTAGACACGTCATTCAGTCATAAATTTCACAGCTTGTAAAGAGGAATATATATATATATATATATATATATATATATATATCAAGATAATGCTTACTTTTAAAAAAAAAATCGAAGGTTTTCGCCCCGACCGGATCCCTTAAATACTTTTTATTACAACATAAAAATGATATGCTCTCTCACGAAATTGAACGAGGAACAAGGCACACTAAAGACAAAACATTAACTATGAGATTATATGGAAGCACATTTTGTATTAAAATCGTATTATACTGTGGGATGCACGAACAGTTGACCCATTTCAAATTTAGATGGAACAAAAACAAGCTATAATCTGCGCTTAATGCACAAAGGCGTTCTATAGGTAGCTCTTAAAAATAGCAGTTGACGGTAGGCATGGTCGAGCCTTATCTACTGATTAGCCATGGCTGAGAGTGGTCACTTGTCTGCAGTGCAACATGCTACAGTTGTCACATTATACGCAGAAACGCAAAGCATTACAAGTGCTCAACGGAAGTTTGAGGCTCATTCCAGACCTCGATGGGCTTCAACAAGAACAAGGTAGTGCGATCGACGACCTCTTGTTGCTCCAGTTCACACTTCAGAATTCATTGACGCTCTTTGGCATGGCAATGTAGCCAAGGAAAGTATACACAGCGTGCTTTGCAGCAAATGTATATTTTTTGCTGTACAATTCAAAGAATGCTACACAGTGATCTTAATCCCTATCTGTCTAAAATTACTGTATTACTTAAGCTATCGGAAAATGACAAATGGAAAGGTGATGTGTACTTTACAACACATGGCCTAAATTTAAACCCGTATAACTTTTTAAATGATAAACTTTTTCCATTCAAGCCAGTGAACATTATGGAAATGCAAGTCGTACAGACGTAAACGCCAAAAGTGTAATTTTACAAGAGAGACATTTGAGGAAATTTGAGTGCAATTGAACCGTTCTACACATAGAGCTAAAAACAATAGCTTCAAAATAATAGCCCTGTGTAAATGATACATGACAGCTCTTCCGAAGACCTGCAGTGTGCTCATTTAATATGACGTCATCACGCTAGAAATTAGCCTTATATGTATATACGTCTGTTCATCATATATGTAATCTAATACATTTGGCACTCACGCCTTAATTGCTTATAACTTTATTAATACATGGATGAATGACTGAACGTAAATTTATGTCAGTTTTTAAGTTTACAGTACTAACTATAAGAAGATCTGAATGAGAACTTTTCAAATGCTTCTCGTTATTGAAACCACTGGTTATTTCAGAACATTTTCCTGGAGAGAGATTCTAAATGCGCGGGGGGCCAAACTAGCCTGTGAAAATACTAGTGTCAACATGTTGAGCACGATCTAAGCCCAAAAGTTCCGTTGTGGATTTGCCCCCGGGTCACCCTCTGAAATAATCACTGATTGAAAGTGTATATTTCATTTGAAATAACGCTGTACTTTGTTTGGATAAAGTGTTTATTAAATGTGTGTGTGTGTGTATGTTGACTGTGCAATATCTACTAAGATACATGCATTTTGATAAAAGAGAAGCAAAGAAATAAACAATATTTGTATGCAATTTCGAAAAGAGAATGCTGTTAAAAGTATAATGTATAATGTACAGAAAAAAGATAAATTGAAGCAGAAGAAAATAGCTTTGAGAAAAAAAGTAAAGAATGAAAGCAAAACATGTGACAATAAAACAAAAGATAGTTATGAAGTGATATGATCATATTCAGTTTTATGTTTCTGCTTCTTTTATAAGGTCTTACGTATATGAAACTCGTTTTTCTGCTCAATAGAGTTCAGGAAGAAAGCACTGGAAATTGTTTTATTCATCTAAATCGCAATAAAGTGAAAACGTTTTAAAACCATTCTCTCAGCATAAAATATTTAAATTAAAATATAAAACGGAGCTATATGAACAATTTGTTTTTTTACGACAATTTCCGCTTTTTTTGTATTCGTTTTTCTTTTTTATTTTTGCTGTTAAAAATACAAATAAAGGAGTTGTTTCTGCATCTCGTAGATGCATATGATATAATGAAAAATTGTTGTTGACTTTTTTTCCTTTATTTTGTGCAATGCAGACTGTGTAGTATATGAGTCTGACAGGCAATCTGTTGTGATATTATTTCCGCTTACCTGTCGTATTGACAAGGCTGTCACTTGCAACCTAACACAGTCCAAGGAGGGTAATTATTTTTCTAGCGTTTTGTCAACTTCTCTTTCTGCTTCAAATATATTGAGAGAAGTTACCGTGTGTATGTAATATATATACACACGGAGCTGGAAAGTAATTTTTTAAGGAATACATTTTAACAACTAAAAATTATTTGAATTGTATATTTATCTTGTCTGTTTGCATGTCTGTCCGTTCGGAGGACGAAATCATGCCTGTTCTTATTCGTCCGTCTGGGAAAAAAAAGAACCTCGATTTGATTTGATTTGATTGAATTGGAATTGATTGGATTGGATTGGACTTGAATTGATTGGATTGGAATGGATTGATTTGATTTGGTTGGATTTGATTTGATTTGATTTGATTGGATTTGATTTCATTTGATTTGATTTGATTTCATTTGATTGGATTTGATTGGAATGGATTTGATTTGATTTGATTTGATCTCATTTGATTTGATTTGATTTCATTTGATTGGATTTGATTTGAATTGATTGGATTTGATTTGATTTGATTTGGTTGGATTTGATTTGATTGGATTTGTTTTCATTGGATTTGATTTGATTTGATTTCTTTTGATTGGATATTTGAATTGATTGGATTGGAATGGATTTGATTTGGTTGGATTTGATTTGGTTGGATTTGATTTGGTTGGATTTGATTTGATTTGATTTGATTTGATTTGATTTGGTTTGATTTGATTTGATTTGGTTGGATTGGATTGGATTGGATTAGATTAGATTAGATTGGCTTGGATTTTGAGTTTAGCGTGTATATCCTACAACTTAACATGCTATCAGAAACCACATGAGCTCCCGCCAAGAATCGAATCCGGGTCTCCTACGACAAGGGTGAGTACGTTGACCTCTAAGCCAGAGGGAACTCCGCAAAAATCTCAAGAATCACAGATTCAGGAATCACAAATTTTGGCCAGAATATAAAGGATCAAAAGTTTTGAATCCAATTCGTTGATGGAGATGATATTCAAACCGGAAGAGGTAGAAACAAACCATTTCCGGTCTTAATGCTGATCACTATACAGCAAAAACGATAATGGATAGAGAGAGGCACTTTGCTGCAATCGATTAAGCATTCGAAAAAGAGTTCCATTTCTAGTCTAACCTCCCTACTAAAACTAAAGGTAGATATTGTTAGCCTGGTCTACTCTTGTTCGAAGTGAATGTGGGGATTGTAGCTTAAATGAGGAGACCAAACTGAACTTAGAGAAATATCTGAAATGTCTCTTTTAAACATGCCCCTGAAAGGCAAAATGTGTAACATAAAAGTTAAGAATAATTTGAGTTGTGATTAATGAAAATGATATTGAATTCAGAGAAAGGCTTAGAGTTCATTTTATAACAGTTTATTGGTCATTGAAATTTAGGATTCTTAGATTTGGCGTGTTTAAATGTCTGAAAAGGTTGTGAGGAATAAAAGTAAGGAAATCCGGCCATAAGAATATCATACCTTGAGTACTTTTGAATCCATGTTGTCAAAATTTCTCCTTTGAAGCTCAGCCTTGGATGTTATAAAACGTCCTTGGAGGAATGATACTCGATACTCGTAAAACACTCTCGGATAAGAATTGAATGCAAACTTTCCGGAAACTGAAATGAATTATTCTGCTTCGTTACTTTGAGTATAATCTCGTATCGTAAAGTGACATGTTCGTTTACTAGTTCGACGCGTCTGATTCTATGCTCCGACCTTTCTCAGCTCTCGAACTCGATTTCGATCTGTTACTCTTACTCTTACTTTCTTTCACTACTTTACTTTGTACTAACTTTTCTTTCCAAGGAAACGGTTTTATATAATCGAAAAATGAGGTTGCGGATTTCAGAGATGTTTTCATGACAACAACAGACTCCAGTCAGCACGTGGAAAACTCAGTTGAGAAAGAATATTCTGCTGACCAAAAATCCTTAAAATCTCCAGACACAATTCCCCAGATAATTTAAATTTTGTCAATCTATGAAGTTTCTGGACAAGATGAATACAAGATTCTTACAATGTTACAGATATTCTGTACTTAATTCTAAAAGTAAAATGCTGATCTAATAGTGATTGTTTAACAGACATAATAACCTCATTATGTGAATTCTCTTTTTAACGTAATGTTAACTAGGTTGCAGTATTTGTTCTTTGTAATGAAGATAACAATGCATGAGCAATGTGAATAAAATTCATAACGCTATGTTCTTCTTTCTTATTCATGTGACATGATTTTAATAAACACAAGTGATTAAATAAAATTAAGTTAAATAACATAAAATATTGTATCGTTACCAAGAACCGGAGTCTAGTAGTATGCCATCTAATAATATCCCATAACAATATAGAAATTTACTACCACTTCCGGTTTCAATATGAATTGAGAAAATGCTTCTGCTTCACGTGGTGTACACGTCACACTACTACTTGTTTTCCATCGATCGTCGCTCCAGATGTCATACATATTATGAAAGTGAAAATACATAAAAAAAATATTTTATTCATTACATTGTACTTTGAGATCCGTAGTAGCGTGGTCGGTAAGGCATCTACCTGACAACTGATTCGATCCCCGTTGCGGATGGGAATTATTTTTCGTTCCACCCTTGTTTCAATGTGACTCTGATGTTCACCCAATTTCTTTAAAATGGGCATGTAGGGCAACCTGCGGAAGTAAAGATTCTAAAATGTGGCGTTCACTACATCACTTCCTCGAATCCTGAAATCAAGAATGTGGAATTCTCGTGAAAGATTATTCACAACATCGATGAAAGTACCAGAAATGCTCGCCGATTGATCATTAGACAGATTGTTGAGACAGTAGGGTTGGCTACTGCAAATGTAGACAAAATGATCACTCATCATTTGGAAATGAGAAAAGTTTCAGCGAGATTCTGACCTAAAATTTAACTCCTGGATGAAAGATGATCAGGCGCAACATTTCAAAGGATAGTCTCCAGATTTTCCGGGTAAATCCAGATTCATTTCTGACTTGATTCATAACAATAGATGAGACATCAGTTCTTCTTTACCAATCCGAGTCAAAACAAGGTTCCAAGTAGTAGAAACACCCCGTCATCCCCACTTACCAAGAAGGATAAATCAGTGCCATTAGCAGGATAGATGAATGCTGCTGTCTTTTGGGATTTAAGAAGGGGGGTGATGGTAGATTATCTTCAAAAGGAGAAAACAGTAATTGGAGTTATTATGCAACTGTGTGATCATATTCGGTAAAAGCGTCGTTGAAAACTGACAAAAGGCTTCCTCTTTTAACGAGGATAATATTCTTAGCCAGAAACCGGTTGTTGCCATGGCAGCAGTTTGCGATTGCAGTTCCAGACAGGTCCCCCAATTCGCCCGATTTGGCCCCTTCTAACTCTCTTATGTTCTAAAACCTTAAAAAGAAGTTGTTAGATTGTGTTCATGATGTCATACGTGTCATAGATGATCTTAAAGACAGTTTAGACAAAATATGTTTTAATTTGTAGCACAGAAGCAGTTCAACATCGATGAACAAAGTGATTTGAATTGTCAGGGGATTATACAGGGTCTTCCAAAAGTCCTGCAAAAAAGTTAAAAGCATTTTTTTTTAACGGCTAACCTTCAGCTGAGCACCATATACGTCCAAACATTGCTGGAGTCTTTTCGGGAATCCAAGAATGGCATTTCGACGTGCCCCATCCGTAATACTCCCAATCACATCACGTATCTTCTTCCGGAGGTCCTGAACGTCTTTCGGGTTTTTCTTGTAAACTTCTGTCTTCAAATGTTCCCAAAGCCAGTAGTCACAAGGCGTGAGATCTGGCGATCGCGTAGGCCAATTGATTACTCCTCTTCGGCCGATCGATTTGTTGGGAAATTGCTTATCAAGGAATTCTCGCACGTCTCGGGAAAAATGCGGAGGGGCTCCATCCTGTTGTAGGTGGACCTCATTGATGATATCTAACTTCCGAAGCTCCGGAACAAGAAAGTTTGTTAGGATATCGAGGTAATTGGCGCCATTCACCGCGTCTTCATCAAAGAAGAAAAGTACAATGCAGTGTTTCATTGAAACGGCACACCACACATTTAACTTTGGAGAATCAAGAACATGTGTCTCAAATTCGTGTGCATTCTCAATTCCCCAGAGTCTACAACTGTGTCGGAAGACACATGAAATGTGGATTCATCTGAGAACAGTAACTTTGAAAGAAGCACTGGATCACTGTTCAGCCGTGCAAGCATCATTTCACAAAACTCACTTCTTATGTCACAGTCTTCTTCCGTCAAGTCCTGCACAAGTTTCAACATGTAAGGCTTGCATGTAAGGCTGTGTGTGCTTGGGTTTCCTCGAGGTTCTCCCGTTTCCTCCCACTTTCTTCATTTCACCATTTCATTCAGTTCTCATCATCACCGTCTTCTTTAGCCTAGCCGGCATAATCGTGGGACGTAAAACTTAAAGATTTCATTTCATTTTTTGTCCGCTTACAGTGTCTACGCTTCTCGCTAGAGGTCTTTCTCTTCGCACAATTACTTTAGAGTCATCCTGTAGGTAAAATATGTTAGGTACGTATATTCTTAAGAGCCTGACATGCTAAAAAAAAAAAAAATACAAAATTTACCAATTTTCTTATGCTTGTTTTTCATAAGTGAAAGACCTAGATACAACAGAAAATATGAACCTGAAGAATTTTCAGTGTTGCCATCCATAAACATGACAGTGTGATATGCCAGAATAACATTCCTGCAAAATCTAAATAAAGGCAGTGACTAGAGGAATGAACTCAACTGCATTTGATGGCATATCACATTGTCTTGGAATCCTGTGAACTACTTTTTAAATAACATTATTACTTAATTTTGATGATTGTATATTAAAACTACCTTGTTTAATAAAAACTATATACAACTATTATTTAAAAAGTAGTTCACACGATACCAAAACAACATGATACGTAATCAAATGCAGTTGAGTTCGTTCCTCTAATCGCGTGGCCAATCTAAGTTTGCAGTGACGTAAGCACTGGCCCACTCACAATCAGAAGGAAATTATTGTATTCATGCGCGCTTACAGCTGACAGCCAGTGTGTGAAGCGACTGGGCACAGAGCTTCCGATTGACAATCACGTAGCAGTGAGTCACGTTCGAGGATCAGTTAACAAACAGTAGGAAAGAAATAGCCAAATTTCTTTATCCTTGTTCCTTCCATTATAAAAATATTTATACACTTTCTGACCCCAAATAGAAATAAGCCCTCTGCTATGAGCCAACGTTGCCCCCACATAGAATCGAAGAGAATAGAAGTGCTTACAAATCTCAGATCTTAAAAAAAAAAAAAAAAAATCCTTCGTTGTCTCTCAGGGCCTTATTCAGTATAGAGTTTTCGTCAACGCTACGCAACAATTGCATCTTAATTTGCGATAATAAGCATAGCAGTTACAGGCCGGTAGCCAGCCCAAAAATGTAGGAGGGGCCCGGCTGAAGTTAGGGGGGGCCCGATCCAAAAATATTATAGTTCATCACCACATTATAGTTCATTTGCAAGCACACCGTGAAAATTTTAAGGGGACCCGCAAAAATTTAGGGGGGGCGGACCCCCTAGACCCCCCTGGATACGGGCCTGAGCAGTTATAATTGCTCATTGCTTTTTTACGTTGTTGCGATCAGCAAATTGTACGATGAAAGCCTCTGTCTTTAATACATTTATGGGAAACCTTGTGATAAATAGGGAAATTTTAAAGATGCGAATTATGATAGAAAATTGGATCTCAATAAAGTACATTGTGCTGTTCCTTGTGCTTCTGCTGTGTGTTTATTTAAAAATGAGTAATTGCTAGGTTAGGTCTAAGTTCCTTTGTGGAAAGAGGCGATACGAACTGTATTCTAAAGCTTAAAAGTTTGCTATAAGTAACACATTCGCCTAGTACTATATGCTAGTATCTCTCTCTCTCTCTCGCTATATATATATATATATATATATATATATATATATATATATATATATATATATATATATATATATATATATATATATATATATATATATATACATAAATAGATAGATAGAGAGAGAGAGAGAGAGCTGCTGAAAATGTAGTCCAATCCAGAAGGACTATAAGTATTCTCAGGCCTCTGAAGTGATTATGTGTGCCCAAAAAGAAAATTTTTCAAACATCCAGATCCTAACTCCTATAACATTTTTGTTCCACCAAGAAAAATCATCGAAGCAAATTAATTAGGAAATCAGTGAAACACCAGTGAAACTGTATATCTCCTCCGTTATATACAGTGGTGAAGAAGTAAGTGGCTTAGTATAAACGTGGCGATTTCTCAACAAATTATGCTTTACATCCAGGATGATTAAAAGCAATGACTCTTCCCGAAATCATGGATGGAATTTGTGATATTATTCTTGAAAATTGCAGCATTTCAGCCAATGGTGGATATTGCCCGGGGCCGGAGAGTCTAGTTCACCCCAGTTTTTGAGTGATAAAAATAATTTAAGATATTATTTATATAGTTTTTAAAGTGTATAGTAAACTCACGATATACTTACTATAGTCTGAGATCTGGCTGCACCCCGCTTTCTCAGTTTTTACCTTCTTAGCAAACCTTGTGTCAGAGATTCTTAGCATTTTTTTGGAACTCGTCGGTAGCATAATTCAGAATGGTTTCTGTATGCGTAAGTTCTCGGTATAATGGGTTCCCAAAAAATCTGTCAGGAGAATAAAAGAGTGACGGCATTAAGAGAAGTCTTCTTCCAATTTGACCGTAAAACTGATCTATTTCGCTCACGAATAGTAACCATAGATGGAATATGGTTGTACCACTATGATCCTGAAACGAAACAACAATCAATGGAATAGTAGCACTCATTTCTCCATCACCCCAAGAAGTTCAAGACACAGAAGTAGGTTGAGAAACTGTTTGCAACATTCTTCTGGGATAAGTATGGAGTGGTACTAATAGACTACCTCCGCAACGGTCAGATATTTAATTCAGAACCTCTACATTACTTACAAAACTGAAAGAAAAATTCAAAGTTCAACGCCGCGGAAAATGAAAAGAAAGGAATTCTGTTCCTTCAGGAGAATACACCTGTCCATCAAGCCCCTGCGAACACAACTGACATTGCATACTCTAGAATTTCAATGTCTAGATCATCATTCTTATTCCGCAGATTTAGCTCCGTCTAACTATTACGTGTACTTATTTCCCAAACTCAAATAACACTTGAAAGGACGCCATTTTAGATCTGATAGGGATAGTGCTACGAACAGTGGTGGGAGGAAATCTTCAGATTTTTTAACTTTTCTGCAAAAACTGGAGCACTGTACAGGTAGTATATTGACTCTCGGGTGGAGTGTAGAAGTAAAACCTCACCATTTTACGTGCACTCCTTCTGGGTTGGGCTACGAATTTTTCAGCAGTTCCTAGTCAATGTGGTAGACGTCACGTCAGTACTTTGAAACAAAATAAGTAAGCAAGCACTAGTATGAATCAACTACTAGCTAAAGATCAGCACTCTGACAATACGTTTTATTGGGAATCAATATAATTCCATAAATTTATTATCATCATTTGCAGGAAAGGAAAACACAACTCTCTTTATCCTCTTCAAAAAATTAAGCCTTGGTAGTCGCAAACTAAGCTGTTATAAGCACATCCTCTGAATATTGAAAGCCGAAAATAATGTTTCAGAAAAAAGAAGTATAGAACATTTAAATAAAACAAAATATGAAACTGAAAACTTCAAACCTGGATAAATACAAACAAGTTACGTAACTGGTTTTACCTTTCTTTTGTTTCCAATCGAAGTTGATCCAATGAGAAGAAAACAAGTTGATCAAATCTACTATTGTTCGCTAGGCACAATAATTAAAAATCGTAAGAAAGAAGTATAACTAAAATTTACCTCAAAAGGCGCTAAATTAGAAAACAGAAATATGCGTGCATACCCAGACGCTCAAAGAAGAAAGCTTTAGGACTAATCTGCCACATAGTAAATGCATGGAAACTAGACTACAATTTGTCAATGAGATTGGTTATGATACTGATATAAAATACTACATGTAGAATGTTTAAAGATTGTAGGAGTCTGGGGGGGGGGCAGTCTAGGTGGCAGTCAGGGGGGCAGAAGTAGCTTCTAGGGGGGCGCTTGCTCCCTTGCCCCCTCTAGCGTCGTCACTGCTTGGCTATTTAATGGACTCCCATCTCTACATAATCGAAGATAATACGCTTACGCAGGTGAACAGACTGAATTTCCGTCGCACAGGACGCCATATTGCACATGTACAGCAGAAAACAAGCTATTTTATACATATATATAAATTATTGTACTTCACATATATATTTTAGTTCTTTGATCAAATTATAAGTGCATTATTTGTTCTACGTAAAGGGAGATCTTCTTTAAAATGTTGGATTATTTGTTTGCGCGTATCAATAAACCGCACTGCTTGTTACAGAAAATGATGCAGCCCTCTGTTCGTTTCTATAACTTAAGATCATTGCATATTTTTGAACATGTATTATGTATATATTAACTATTTGTTACTTCAAAGTATTAATAATTTTAATTATGTCCACATAAATGTTAAAAATCAGGTTCTGTAGTAGGAAACTCATAATTTTGCAGCTTCAACACGACTTGGAATTACTTATGGTTAGTGATTTGGAGCTACTGAAACTACGTCACTGAAATTTTGTGTTGATTGCGAGTTTAATCGTTGCATTAATTTAGATTTGGGGGAATTTTTATTCTGGCAACACTGTAATTCCTATGGATGGCAACACTAACAATTTTTTTAAGTTTCATATTTTTCGTTGTATTATCTATGATTGTGGTAAGTTACATTTCATTATCTCCTTTCACTTATGAAAAGCAAAGTAAATAAATATATAAATAAGTAAATAGTTTTATAGGTTCTAAAGTCGTTATTTCTATCCTTTTGCTTCCTGCAAATCAATACAAATTAAACCGTTCGTGTTAAAAAAAAACTAGGAAAGAAATCGATAACCTAAACAAACTAAATTGTTCAGTAAGACAAGTTTACCGATCTGATTAGTAGAATATTTTATTTGAACACATAAAACATGATTCATGGCACATAACGTTCTCTTTATTAACATGGAACACATGTTCACCGACCGCACGTCGTTATTGCTTTGTATTGACGAAACTTAATTAAATCTTGCAGCACGTTGCGAAATAGTGTCGACGAATTTTATGAGAAAATAGGTAAAGTTCTCTAAACCCATTTCTGAACAGACAAAGTTACCTAAAGACAACTTTTAGTCTTGTGGTTCGTTCAGCTTACCATGTGTAAGATAAATGTGTATTTCGAATTTTTGGACTGCAAGAAAACACACCTTTGTGAAGACATTGAAAAAGTTCTTGAGTTAATACATAGATTTATGCTGAAAGCTGAAGCGGATAGTGGTATATACTCTCTCATATCCCACCCATATATGACATTTTAACCACCAATATTTTTGATGCTTAACCAAAAAATCTTTTTAAGCTTTTGAAAATACATCTGTTTGGCATCGGTTTAAACAACAACCATATTCTATGTGAGGTTTTAATGTCACTAATATTTTTTTAAGTTTAACCAAAAAATCATTTAACCTTTGGGAAGTCCATCTGTTGGACATCAGTTAAAAAATAACAATACTTTAACCTTTATATAACTTCTCACATTCCAAGCATGTGAGGATATACCGGTACCATCTTGTACCCTAAGAATGTGAGGTTTCAACCTCACCAATATTGTTTTGAGATTTATCTAAAAATTTCTTAACCTCTGGAAAGCATATCTGTTTCGCATCAGTTAAAAAAAAAAGACAATACTTTAAGCTTCACCCTCTCGTACCCCAAACATGTGAGAATATACCATTTCGTACCGTAAGTATGTGAGGTTTTTAACCTCACAATATCTTTTAGCTTTTACCAAAAGATCTGTTAACCTCCAGGAAACACATCTTTTTGGTATATTTTTAAAACAGTGTTTCCCAACCTCTTTTGACTGACGACACATTTAACAAAACGCTGAGGATATCGCGACTCGCTTATTGATTTTATTATTAATATAATTTAAATCTTGATATTGTATCACTGTTAGTTTCCATAGAGTATTGATTCCATATAGTATTGAGCATTGTTAATATTTCTGTATCGCTGGAGGCATTGACTGATCAAGTCCGTCTTAAAATTGATGCCCTTTAGCAAGGGCGCCGATTCTGAGGGGGCCAAAGGGGCCCGGGGCCCCCAAAGTTCATGTGGGCCCCCGTATTGTATTTATAAATACACAATATTTTGCATAATTTGAATGCAATTTGTCTTAAAATCCTCATATATATACCTTCTGTATCTGAATCCCCCCCCAATGTACAAAGCAATCGGCGCCCTTGCCCTTTAGTCTAAAGGAGACGATGATTGAGAAAAATGAAAGTTGATGGAAGAATTGGTAGTATGAGAATGTGGGAGGAAATTGGAGTATCCCGAGAAACCCCATGGACATGATATTGCCAACTACAATCTTACTTGGAAGAGGACTGAACCAATGACCAACGCACCAAATGTAACCGCTCTAGCACTGAGCCACAGCGCCTCCTAATTATTTATAAAATACTTCACGATTTTTAAATTCTAAAATTTCGCGATGCATCTTCTGGAACTGCACGACTTCCAGTGTAACGTAATACATAGGTTGGGTACCATTGGTTTACGGGTCTTCACTACAGCGAAACTAAACTATCGTTAATTTTAGACTTTTTCTGTAATATCTTCAAAAAAAAAAAATAAATAAATAAATAAAAATATTCGAAAAGCAAAAACGTAGGGATGTGATACCTTTACCACAATTCACCTATCTGCTTTTGGTATGCTGCCATTTACAGAACCCGCAAAAAATGCTAAATCTATCTACAGTTGCAAATCGAAAGCAGATAGATGAGTTGTGATAACGGTATCACATGCAAAATTGTATAGTCTAGTTCACTACGTTTCTGCTTTTCGAATATTTTTTATTTGTTTTGAAGATATTACAGAAAAACTCTAAAGTTAGCGGTAGTTTAATTTCGCTGTAGTGAAGACCCTTAAACAACAGTATTCTAAGCTTTATGTATACGCTTATAACCCAAGTATATGAGATTTTAATCTTTCCAATATACTTCTTTGAGGTTTAAATAAAAAAAACTGTTACCCTAAAATAAATTTTAACCTCAAAAAAATTCTACCCTGAGCACATATTTCCATGTATGGGAAATGAGTAGCCACTATTTAGGTTACTATTATGCATGAGTATGTTAATGGATTATCTCCATTAACGAAATCGGCCGAGATATATCACTCAAACTGCCTATTGCAAAATAATAATAAATAAAAGAAACAGAATTCAAATATTAGCTTTCGTTCAAGAGTTATTGTATGGAGTAACGGACGCCCATACTAACATTACAATCTTATAATACCCGCTAGCGTGATCCTAATAACATTACAATCTTATAATACTCACTAGCGAGATCCTAATAATATCACAATCTTATAATACCCACTAGCGTGATCCTAATAACATTACAATCTTATAATACTCACTAGCGTGATCCCAATAATATTACAATCTTATAATACTCACTAGCGAGATCCTAATAACATTACAATCTTATAATACCCACTAGCGTGATCCTAATAACATTACAATCTTATAATACCCACTAGCGTGATACTAATAATATTACAATCTTATAATGCACAAATGTGTCACTTCGGAGATAACCCACCGAAAATTGGTCGGTACGGTTCTATTTGTACTGTCTATTCCTTACAGTTACCTAAAAATATGATAATAGCCTACGGTCTATTCCCTACAGTTATCTAAAAATATGATAATAGCCTATGGTCTATTCCCTACAGTTATCTAAAAATATGATAATAGCCTATGGTCTATTCCCTACAGTTATCTAAAAATATGATAATAGCCTATGGTCTATTCCTTACAGTTACCTAAAAATATGATAATAGCCTACGGTCTATTCCCTACAGTTATCTAAAAATATGATAATAGCCTATGGTCTATTCCCTACAGTTATCTAAAAATATGATAATAGCCTATGGTCTATTCCTTACAGTTACCTAAAAATATGATAATAGCCTACGGTCTATTCCCTACAGTTATCTAAAAATATGATAATAGCCTATGGTCTATTCCCTACAGTTATCTAAAAATATGATAATAGCCTATGGTCTATTCCCTACAGTTACCTTAAGTGCTAATAGCCTGCGGTCTATTCAATACAATTATCTAAAAGTATGACAATAGCCAATGCTCTACTCTTTTGAAACAACTTAATATCATTTAGGGACTTTTCCAGAGACCGAAACAAATGATCCAGGCGGATCCAGGATATGATAATGGGAGGGGCTAAACCATAGTTTGCCACTTTATCCATTGTAAAGCAGGATTGAAGCCCATTTTAAAGAAGATATACGTTCCTGATTGACTTTTTAAAGAAGAAAAATCAAATGAAGGGGGTGGAAACGGCTAATATGGAAATGATGAACATTTTGCTCATTAAGTTTAGCATAACGCATTACTTGGCAACCATTGAGAAATTTCTATCAAAATGTTTTGGTTTGTTCTTATGGTTTTAACACGTCTTCCTGATTTTGATTTCGTAAATTTTAAAGTATTTTTATATCTTGGATACAAAATGTTTATTTCCAAGCAACATTACCCTAAAATAGCAATTGAGTAACGTTACTAGTAATATAGTCAATTCAGTTCCGGATTTATGCATAAACTAAACAACCTATAGCTTATGCCACCTCTGTCTTTCTCTCTCTCGGGGTATCCTAAAAAAATAAAGGAAAGAAAACTGGATGTACATTTCGAAAATATAAGATAAAAGTAGTTACAATAAAACCTACCTAGGCTTACAATAACAGTGTTTTGTGTTCTGTAAGCTTTCTATGATGCAAGTAATTGGGGCCCCTCGTGCTAGTCTTCTTTACGTACATCACTAGTTTGGTCATCCCTGTATATAGGGTGCTTACTTTCTGCATAGATTTTTCACATGGCAACATGTCACATACAGCTGAAGACTGCAGTGCAGTCAATTGGTCATAGACAAAGAAGGGCTGAATGTAGAAAGGGCTCCGATTACCTTCTATAGCTTAGGGCCACATCAAATCTATATCCGGTTCTGAGTAAAGTATAATTAGAACTTTATGTTTTCAGAAGGAAAAGTTAGCAGCAATTTCATTGAAATATCTTCTTACAGGCCAAGAAAATACAAATAACACAAGCTTTCGTAACCCGAGCAATAAAGTTTCTGCAGTACTGAATTTGATTGTTATTTATTTTATTTATTTATTTATTTACTTAATTTATTTATTTAACAAACACCAGATACAGCTCAGAGGTTGGATATCTAACAACAACAATGGAAAGGATTTGGGGAGGTATCGGAGAGGACCTGTTTAGTAAGTACTATCCCGGAATTTGCCTGGTAGGACTGAGGAAAACCCTGGAAAACCCTAGTCAGAATGGTCGGCAGCGGGAATCGAACCCACGACCTCCCGAATGCGAAGCCAACTCTCTACCACTTGAGCTACTTGTCTTTTGTTGACAAAGATTACAACAATCTAAACAAGTGATCCACAAATCGGGTAGGCCTAGATGAACATTACATAAAGGCAATTATGTTAATTAAACGATCACTGAAGTTATCATTCGTGGTCGTTCTATCGTCTTTGGAGCGAGCGGTCCCGGGTCCGAGGGTGGGGACACTCGGTTGAAAAAGTGTACCGGTAATAGCTTTCTCAGGCCAGTCACTCTGAGTAAGGTTTTTCCTGGCAAATTCCGGGATGGTACCTAACATACACGTCCCAGGTCGCTTCCTC
This sequence comes from Thermobia domestica, assembly GCF_964235325.1. NCBI lineage: Eukaryota > Metazoa > Arthropoda > Insecta > Zygentoma > Lepismatidae > Thermobia > Thermobia domestica. The sequence goes on from NC_137454.1 coordinate 373,387,287, forward strand.
ATTCCTTTCTCTCTGCCCCATTCTCCGGCCAGTGTGATTGATTGCCAAGGGACGTCATCCCTCATGTGCGTGACGTACTATCATGACCATAGATGCCGAAAACCCAGAAATCTAATTCGTGATTCTAATGCGTGTGCATAACACAGTAAAACAGCTATATTGCTTGTAAGTAACAGGGTCAAATAAAAGGAATAAAAATTGACACTTTCGCTTATGAAATATTTTCTACAATTTCATAGATATTTTTATCTGTGTCTTTTTGTTCACTAAAATTTCAGAATCAAAGGAATATTTGGATGTAATGGCCACACTGTATTTTTGTGATTCGTACTGACTAAAAAACGGACAGAGCTAGTGTTTTCTCACTTAAATCTATGTTCTTTGGACAAGACAAGTCTTGCTGTCAAGCGTGTCACAACAGGTTAGTGTCCTAAGTGACACATAAACAACGGACATAGGACTTTCTTTTCTTTTTATTTTTAATGTAGTTTGTCTGGTCGTCATTGTAGATACTGCTGGAGTTCTTCCAGTTAATACGTAAGGTATTACTAACGACACAAAAATTAGTCATCTGCAGAGAACATCTAGTTTACGTTGTCATTCCATTTTGACTAACGAAACAGTCTGCAACTGGATACTAACAGTTGCAAGAGACAATGGGATTCTACAAAACAGAAAAGGTCAAATGGACCTTGAATTTATTTGCGTGAGAAGTCATATTAAAAAGGACAACGTACTATATTCATTTAGTTCAATAGACTTTTAACAGGAAAAATGTCGATTTAGGGTTTTGAAAAGCATTGTTTTCTCACAGAATTGAATTATCTACTTCAAGGCGGATCGATCTCATAGAACGAAAGCTTTGTTCAACTTTAAAATATAACATTACGAGTATAAAATTCATGTTTATATTAGTGGTGGGCACAAAAACCGGTTTTTCGGTTTTCGGTTTTTAGAAAAACCGAAACCGGTTTTTGATTTTTTTCAAAAAACCGGTTTCGGTTTTCTCCAAAACCGGTTCGGTTTTTTACCTGGTCCGGTTTCGGTTTTCTTCAAAACCGATTCCGTTTTTTTTTTTGCAAAATTTGTTCTATTTCTGACCAGAATGGTGTTTCGTTGTTCTCCGGAAACCGAATCCATTTCCACAGAAATAGTTCTATGTGTTTTCGAAGTTTCGGTGAAAACCGAACCGGTTTTGGAGAAAACCGAACCGGTTCTGGAGAAAACCGAAACCGGTTTCGGTGAAAAACCGAACCGGTTTTGGAGAAAACCGAAATGTCGGTTTTTCGGGTTTCGGTTTTTATAAAAACCGGTTTTCGGTTTTTATAAAAACCGGTTTTGCCCATCCCTAGTTTATATACGGGTGGTCAGGGTAAGGGTCAGGGTCAGCTGAGCTTCCCCTCGCAACCACCTCCAACCACCTGAAACTTGCATTGTTTGCTTAAATAATACATGCTAAAAAAAAAAAAAAAAAAACAAGAACCCAAGAATATGGGATAAAACGTTAGCCTCTCTCAAATTATCTCGTCCTCTGTCTTGGTGTCAAATCCATAATTAAGAGATTGTCAGGATATTCAATCGCTTTCTTTGAATGCTCTCAGTTCAATGAAACTTCCACTTCTTTTGTTGTTATGTTCATTGCTATAGAAATTATATTTCTGGGTATTACTGGCATATATGGCCTTTTAAGCTCGTCACGTATGAGGGATGACGTCTCTCAGTAGCCACATAATACAAAAATAATGTACACTCATGTCCAAAATTATTGTGTCGCATTTCTATAAATATGGTGTTCTAGGTATATAATTTTATAACGAATTCGCCCCGTATTTCTTATAATGTTAGTATGTGTATAATCGGCAAAGACATGTATGTGGCAAATTTCATGTCAAACGAACAGTAAATAAGAACAATAAAACGAAAATAAAATCTTCTTGTCTATTTAGCAACATTTTATTTTACTCATTTTAATTTTCGTATTTATAATTCTTTTCCTATGAAATTTACCACAAATATACATTTCCCGATTATACACATAATAGTATCAGTATTAAAAGTACCCTTCGAAATCATTATTAAATTATATTCTTACGAGAAGACAGTTATAGAGATGCGACAATAATTTTGGACATGACTGTACATTACCCGGGAAAGTGTGGAAAGAATAAAAGGAATGCGGAAGGAAAAAAAGCGGTGTGGAATCGTGATGATAGATACTATCCCAACATTTGCCTGGTGTGAATAAGATAAATCTCGGAAAAACATCACTCAGGGTGGCTGACCTGCAAAGGCTTTACACCTTTTCGACAGAATCTAGAAATCGAACCCGGGACCATTCGGACCGAAAGGGAGAGCTATTGCTGTGTACATATGTATATATAAATATAAGGTGAATTAAAGTTAACACCTTCCAAACAAAGTCTCTCTCCCTTCTCTGTGTGTTAGGATTTCCCATGCATAGACAAAAAATGACTACAGAAAACTGTTTTCATTTGTCTGGCTTTACTAGTTAAAATAGAAAGTAATGGAAAGGGAACTTACAACTAGAGTCCAGAATCAGAAAGATAGAATAAGCTTGCTTTAATCCCCACCTTAACTCATTACTATGGAAAAATGAAATGAAATCTGTCAGTTTAATGTTCCTCGATTATGTCCTTTAGGCTAAGGGAGACGGAGGATTAAGGCAAGTGAATGATAATGGAAGAACTGGTGGAATGAGAAAGTAGCAAGAAACCAGAGAAAAATCTCATTACTAACTCTCAAAGTTTAATCTAGTCTCCTATAGCTTCTTGAGAAGATGATTCCAGAAAATTCAAGGAGTCTTTGCAAACTTACGTTGGCTGAAATGACAGAAGATACTCGTGTTCTTGTAATAATATTTTTAGTTTCACGTCCCACAATTACGTTCTTTAGGTAACAGGAAACGTATGTTAAATGTAAATAATAATAATAATAATAATAATAATAATAATAATACAGTGAAACCTCTGAATAACGGACACTAATGGGACATGAATTTTTGTCCGCTATTGAGAGGTGTCCGTTACAGAGAGGTTACAGAAATTTAATTTCTCACAATGGTAATTGTATGCAGTAATATACAGTAACTGCATTATGTATGACCGTAGATACGTAAAATTCAATATGAAAATATTCTATTTAGTACGCATTTGAATTACTGGGAGGGATGAAGGAGAAATTCATTTCTGTTAAATAATATTATTACTGGGGAATGTGTTAATATATTCGTTCTTTGGATGAAAAGGCCAGTTATTGGAAGTGCATATGTTTATTGACCCAGTCCCAATCACAAAGAATATCCTCTTAGTGAAAGTGAAAAGAAAGCCGGGAAAACCTCATAAGTAAAAACAAAAATGTTACTTTTCGAAAAAAGTAAGAGAGGAAAAATTGCTCGTTGAAAATGTTATTGTAAAACAAAGATTATTTTGTTATTTAAGAAATGGTCGGGAAAGATGCAAGGCCCAGATGAAAAAGGGCTAAAATTGTTAGGGAAGGGAAGATCTTTCGCGTAGTATTCTTGGCCATACGACTGACCATGAATAAGTATTATTGCTTCTAGAAGGTTTTCTAGGATTTCCACCAGAAAGCAGTTTATTGCGGACAGAAAAAAAAGAAGAATTTCAAGTTCAGCTTGAAGCTGTTCTGTTTAATGGTTCATCAGGTCTCGACTCATGATAGATACACTTGTGGGGAAAAGACTTTTCTGTCTCCTGTAATATATCGCGGAACCGAGAATAATTCCTGTTCGTTATGAAGAGGTTATTGAAACGTTTGGGGGGGGAAAAGGACTGTCCGCGTCCGTATCTGAGAGTGTCCGTTAAGGGAGGTTTCACTGTAATAATAATAATAATAATAATAATTGGTGGAATTGGAATTAGGAGGCAAAGGAGGGCTCCGAGACGGACAAGACGTTGTCTATCACAAATTCGTGTAGTCAATAAATGAAACAGGGACCGTTTGCACCAGGGGTGAGCGCTTTACTATTGAGTCATTTCACAAAAATAGATCATACCAATCTACGCGTAGAAAAATAAAAAGACACATAATCTAGATTAGAGATGGAAAATTCTGTAGTTTTTAGTTTCCGGAATCCGGAAAGTAAAATCGGAAAAATTTTAGAATTCGGAAAATTCCGGATTTCGGAAAAAATCCGTATTTCGGAAAATCAGGAATTTTGAAAATTCCGATTTTTGAAAAATTTCGGATTTTGCCGAGTTACGGGAATTTTTTCGAAATCCGGGGAGTGAAATTTCCGATTCCGGAAAATTTTGGCCATCCCTAATCTAAATTGTGTTTAAAGGTCTTCTATTCAACAAGCACACGATACGATGGACATGTTCACACATATCTTCGAGATGGGTACATAGATTTTGATGATTCTTCTTTTATTTAAAATAACATATTTTCCTCGTCGTATATAAAATTCATTAGGCTGTAATGATAGTCTTTTGAGTTAGATCATGAAACAAACAGATGTGGGGCCGCGGTGGCTCAGTGGTAGAGCGTTCACCTCTGGTGCTTTGGGTCCCGGGTTCGATTCCAGTCCCCGCCAAGTGAACTTTGTGGTGGACAAACACCGTGTGCGTGGGTTTTCTCGGGGTTCTCCCGTTGCCTCCCACTTTCTTCATTCCAAAATTTCATTCATTACTCATCATCACCGTCTCCTTTAGCCTAACCGGCATAATCGTGGGACGTAAAACTCAAAGATTTCATTTCATTTCAACTCAACACGTACAATGTTAATACCTACATAAGAGACTTCGTTGTATATTTTTTTTATTAATTTACTTGCAACACCGAGTATATTCACATAATAAATTTGTTATTGCAAAAAATAGTTTTTTTTTCTTCCTCATATCAGAATTAAAATCCTCGTTTAAGTCAACACGATATGAGAGTCTATGTCGCTTGAAGCCACACCCCTCTGATAATGAAAATACATATTAATAACATTAACAGCCTACGCCCATATTTCGACATCACAACGTTAAGTATGCCAGTACAGAACTGTGCAGGAACGCCCCTGGCCGTGGCATGGAATCCGTAGTCAACACTTTTTGTTTTGATACAATCACTCACAAGGGAGTTTTGCAGACAAATTGCAGAAGAAAAAAACATATGCGTATTTTATATAATAAAATCTGTAATACTAACTTTAAACAACTTTTTGGTGTCTAAATTAAGTTTTAGACTTCCAAACTACGTTACGGAAAAGTATGAAAGTTCTATAGTTCTATAGTCTGTCTGTCTCTGTCAAGAAGTGTCAGAGCAAAAACGTTAAGGGATATCGAAAATCAATCTTTCTTTCAATTTAACGTCCCACGATTATGCCTTTCAGGCTAAGAGAGACGAATGGTTAAAGCAAGTGGATGGAGAAGGAAGAATTGGTGGAATGAAAATGTAGGAAGAAACTGGAATACCCCGAGAAAACACACGGACACGATGTTGTCCACCACAGACTTACTTGGCCGGGGATCGAATCAGGGACTCCATGTCTGAAAGGAAAGCGCTTTATCACTGAGTCACCGTGTCCCCTTAAGGAATATCGGAGAAAAGTTATTCTAGAATCGATTCAACTTCCAAGAATAGGTTCCATTTCATCCGTTAACCCTCTATTCAAACCAGAAGTGGTATAAAAAACTATTTCCGGTTTAAATGTTGATCGGCACAGAATAAATACGTTTTCATTCGTTAACCCTCTATTCAAACCGGAAGTGGTATAAATTAACTATTTCCGGTTTAAATGTTGATCGGCACAGAATAAATACGTTTTCATTCGTTAACCCTCTATTCAAACCGGAAGTAGTATAAATAAACTATTTCCGGTTTAAATGTTGATCGGCACAGAATTAATACGTTTTCATTCGTTAACCCTCTATTCAAGCTGGAAGTGGTATAAATAAACTATTTCCAGTTTAAATGTTGATCGGCACAGAATAAATACGTTTTCATTCGTTAACCCTCTATTCAAGCTGGAAGTGGTATAAATAAACTATTTCCAGTTTAAATGTTGATCGGTACAGAATAAATACGTTTTCATTCGTTAACCCTCTATTCAAACTGGAAGTGGTATAAATAAACTATTTCCTGTTTAAATGTTGATCGGCACAGAATAAATACGTTTTAATCCGTTAACCCCCATTCAAACTGGAAGTGGTATAAATAAACTATTTCCAGTTTAAATGTTGATCGGCACAGAATTAATACGTTTTCATTCGTTAACCCTCTATTCAAGCTGGAAGTGGTATAAATAAACTATTTCCGGTTTAAATGTTGATCGGCACAGAATTAATACGTTTTCATCCGTTAACCCTCTATTCAAGCTGGAAGTGGTATAAATAAACTATTTCCGGTTTAAATGTTGATCGGCACAGAATTAATACGTTTTCATTCGTTAACCCTCTATTCAAGCTGGAAGTGGTATAAATAAACTATTTCCGGTTTAAATGTTGATCGGCACAGAATTAATACGTTTTCATCCGTTAACCCTCTATTCAAACCGGAAGTAGTATACATAAACTATTTCCGGTTTAAATGTTGATCGGCACAGAACAAATACGTTAATATATAGTGACAAGTGGTTTCTTGGAACCGATTCAGCGTCTATAGAAAAGATAATATTTTCACCCATGTTTCTTTACAAGAGTCGGAAGCGGTAGAAATTTACTACTAGTCTTTCCGGTTTCAATATTGATTTCCATAGAGTTAAAACTTTAAGAGATAGACACATTTGCGTTTCCATGGAGGGAAAACAGTAAGAGATAGACAAATGTGGTTTTCTGCAATCAATTAAGCTTCTATAGAATATATTCATATCAAACTTTATTATTCTAGTGCCACTGGAAACAGGCCCGTATCCACGCGGGGCTAGGGGGCCGGGCCCCCCTAAACCTTGGCTGGCCCCCTAACAGTTTCACATTAGGCTTGCAAATGAACTATAATATGGTGATGAAGTATGATATGATTGGGTCGGGCCCCCCTAAATTTTTGGGCTTTCTACGGGCCTGACTGGAAATTGTAGAAATCTATATATCACTGCCGGTTTCAATATTAATCTTCACACAGCACAAACGGTAAAAGATAGGAAGAAATGGCTTTTTGATATGGTTTTAGCGTCCGAATAATAAATTCAATCTCTGACCATACTCCTTCTTGAGGTCTAGATATATTATCCTATCCCTGATTCTTGGTATACCCAAACATAATTTATTCTATAATCCTTTTGTGAAACGGCTCAGTTGTAAGAAGCGGAAGTCCTATCAAATGATATGACGAACGAAATAAAGATCTATATTAGCCCTTACAAAGAAGAAGACGTTCAGACACTAAATGAAAAGCTAGAAAAGACCAAGGTAGAAGTGAAATGAAATGAAATTTCTGGTGCCAGGTTTCCTTCTTCCCTGTAAATTGAAATTCAGTTTTGCCTCTTTTTCTTTAAAACTGTTCAAGTGAATCATAGTATGCAAGGATTAGTCATAAGTCTTCCAATATTGTGGTACACAATATATCTGTGTGCATTACAGTACAATGAAGGCGGATTAACATTCAAAATATAGGCCACCGTATTGGACTGTCTACAGCCACCTTTCTGCCAGTTCCTCGATTCCAAGTCGACATTGTCTTGTCCTAGAGATAAAGAAGTTAGTCACTGCTGTTCCCACCTCCTGATGGTTAGTGAAACGTCGTGATTTCAAGAAGTGTACTATGGACCAAAACAGGTAATAATCCGAAGGGGCAAGGTTAGAACTATATGCTGGATGCGTCATCAGTTCGATGTCATCGAGTTCCTGAAAATTGTGTTGCATTTTTCGTGTGATTTTGTTATCCTGTTACGGAAGGACGATCATTAGGTTCATCAATGCAGGACATTTTTCGCGTATTGCAGCATAAATCCGCTCCAACTGCTCGGAACAAACGTTGGCATTGATGGGTCGACAGTTAGGTACGATCTCGAAATTAATTGCTCCCTCGTACTGCCACCACATACAGAGCATAAATTTATACTCTAAACGGCCCTATTTCACGATTGGGTATAAAAGTTAGTCCTTATTCAACCACTGCTTTTGCAGATTTGGAGTTCGAAAAAACTACTTTTCGTTGTATTTCTCCACCCGTTTTTGGAAACACATACCACATGGATCTTGCAGCAGTTGTCCGCACACATCCACTCGCCTCTGGGCCTGATCTGGAGTCAATTTATATGGCAGTTCCTCATGGTTTTCTCAAGATGATACACTATAGTGGACTGGGACATGGCGAGATGGGTGGCAATCGTCGTATGCTGCTGGATGGATTTTCCTCAACGGCGTGTGTGATTTCAGAATCTGTTACTATGGGGCGGTGAAACTTTGCTGATTTTGAACATTTTTACAACATGGACCAAATTTTTGGAACCAACGAGTCTCTGTGCTGTGGTTCGCTTCACTTTTCTCTTTCGCACGACAGATGTTTTGGGTTGCTGCCGCAGTATTATACCCAAGTTCGAACTCATGTACCAACAGTTCAGATATCAGACGTTGTCGTGCACTCGTTGTGACTGCTACTAAAAACTGTCTGAAGATCCTTACAGACTGGCAACCTCTGTGTTAAATAGTCCGCTTGCCACACTATTTCTATTGCCAGTTTGATCTTGTACTTACGTGAATCACAGTGTATGCATGTGTCGGTCTTTTGGGTTGTGGAATATTGTAAGAGTTATAACTCACTTTTGTATTTTGTGTAGTCATCAAGGCTATTCCTGACTAAGTTAGAAAAAGAAATGAGCTCTTTAGTTCCAGCAGGTTTATTATACGTAGCTAGGACTCAGCAGGGCAGGGGTAGATTGGTCAGAGTCTTTCCTCTGGAGTTTCAGAAAAGGACCTGCAAAACTGGGAATTAGGGAGTTATGACTGTACGATAAATCGAGAATATGAATTAGCTTTGGAATATCACGATTAGGCGTAACAGGAGGAACAGGTTCTTTATATGCAGGTAATTATCAAAATAATCGGAATATCGCAAGAAAATGCAAGTTATCTTATTAATAGAGAGTGATATTACTGTTAACTTCTAGAATAACTCTGGATCTTCGTGAAATGAACGCTTATAAGTCATCAGCTGTTTACAGAGGAGTACCGTAAGTATCCAGTACAACGTTCGGTTCTGTAAGCGATTTTTGAAGAAGATATCTGTCCCAAAGTGTAAGTTCCAGAATTGAATACACGCGTTCAACACCGTTGAGGTCTGGAGATTTGCTGGTGCAGAGAAATATAACCATATATTCATTAAACACCCTTCAACAACTTCATTTATACAAATGGACACATTTTCATCTAGCAAAATTGTGTCATTGCCCGGAAACAACATCTGGACCATAAGATGAACATGAACATATAAAATGTCCACATAATCACTATGGAAACTTCATCCGTGGTGACGATTGATCAGCCACGTTAATATCCTTATATAAAGCTCTTAGGCTTCCTATACAAACAGGAGACTGCACAGCACTACGAATAATATAATAGGAGGGAGTTTTTCACCGACTCAGTGGGAAACAATTGTGATTCTTCACCACTATTCAGTTTTTCAATGCAGATATCATTATCGTTACATTATCTTTAAACGATTCTTTTTTAGAATTTTTTTTATCTTCTACTGGATACTCATCGCTGTCTGTGTTAAACAGTTCACAATAAAGTTCACAAATTTCATGCTTTAAGAAGCCCCATCACGGCTAAATTAAAATACCGCTAATTTTACAGTAATTATGCGATATCTTCAAATAGATAAAATATAATCGAAAAGTGGAACAAGAGCTCGCTAGACAATATTATTTTACATATCGTTCAGCGTTATGTCTATCAATACAAAACTTAGTATATACATTTCCTAACCTCTATATTATTATTTGAGATACATTGTGTACTTTTACCCAGGGTCACTCCAGAGGGGTCCAAAATTGATGGTAGGGATTTCTGGAGGGAATTTTCCCGACATTCTCCCAATTTTCCCTGTTCAAGTACATTATGGGCCCCAATACATAGCACCTCTAGAAAGCTTGTTTCATGCTAGACAGAATGAACTATAAGCCATGACACAACTATCACGACTAGTGCTCTCAACGGGTCGAGTCGGGTCGGGTTGATTTATGGTTCCTTTAATTTAATTGAAAATTGCTATTTTTAATTAGGCAGCTAGTGAAAAACAGCAGCTTTCGACTCCAGCCGAGTTTAAGCTCAACCTAAACTTAGTTGACCAAAGTAAACTGACCCGACAACCCGACCCGAGCTGACCCGATTGACCCGACCCGAGTTGACCCGACAACCCGACCCGACCCGAGGTGACCCGACCCGCCTCTGGTCGGTTCGGGTCACGGGTCTGGGCGGGTCAACCCGACCCGTTTGAGAGCACTAATCACGACTCACTTATCTGGTTTCCATTTCCAGCCATTTGGAAAATCGGTATTTATTTTCGTTTTTATAAATGGTTACAAACGGAAACCTACTAGGTAACTCCTGATAACGGTACCTCATGTAAAATAATATTGTCTAGTGCGCTTTTGTTCCTCATTTCGATTTTTTATCTATTTGAAGATATCACATAATTACTGTAAAATTAGAGGTATTTTAATTTCGTAGTGATAAGGCCTCTTAAATAAGCACTTTCAGAGCCATTTAATAGCAACATTCATTCTCTCACTACGTTATCACCAAAGAGCAATGGCGAAGCATACTATGAGACTCTGAGGCCGGGCCGTATATTTCCTGCCATTTTGAGATTTTCTGCCGTATATTTTCTTTATCTTTGGTTTCTTATAAAATAAAGTCAATATTTCAACATTTCGTTTTTTTTTTTCGTAACAAAATAGTAGGTTGAAAACATTCGGAGTCCCTTCCGTCTGAGGCTCACCAGGTCGCTAGACAAGTTTACGAGCTATGCTGCTCAGGGAGCGAAGCTATTATCGCTGGGGATTGCACCTATTGTTAGGAAGGTGCGAAGGCTCGCCTCTGGGAGTTCATTCGAGTCGTCTCATTGTGTGGTAAACTAGCCTTCTCGTGGGAGACTGTAACATCTCATGGAACTCATCGAGTCAATGCAGAACGCTGCCTTTCCCTGATATTGTGACTGTTTGGGACCGTCGCGAAACAGTGTAGCAAAACGCGTAAAGGAAAAGAAACATTCGTAAAGAAATGTAAGCTAGAACATGGCTGGGCTTTCTCATCCACACACACTTTGTTTCAGATAATGCTGTTTAAACAAACGTTGGCCGAAAAGTCATTTGTTCACACGAAACAGCGAGAAAATTGAACAAGAAACGTACAAAACGTTGTCTAGGAGTGGGCTTCAATCTCAGGTAGGTCGTGCTTTTGATCACTAATCCAAGATGATATCTCCTACACTCCGGAGCGAGCCGCCGAATTACGGTTCCATAAGAGATAATCCTTTGTAGTTTACGTAGTCTCCAAACGAGCACTCGTATCGTGAGTTTTCACTGTCCCAAACGGAATCACAATATCCTCGAAAGGCATAGTCTGTCAAGGCTGATGCACTTCCATACACAGATATTGTTGCATTTACTTGCGCGTACCATTGTCGTAGGGTCTTGCCCTATTATTCTGTCCTTCGAATACACGTTACTTTTGCCCGAGTCTTCTACACTTCGTCCACACCATTACACATATGTTTTTCTCGGTTACATCATTGGTTTTCCTTTTGTATTTTACCTTACATTGATATATCATACACCCCGCTTCTCATTTCAATACCTTACGCTATATCCAAGATCGCGGCTTTCAAGATGGCCGCCAAGTCAGTGTTATAGCATATCAAATATCTTGATGTCATCCTGGTGCTGCCCATCCTATCCGTTTTCGACATAAACGGGTATCTTGCGACGTTTACCTTATATCACATTATCGCGTAGTGCGTTATGTTGCTGAGCATATCTCCGGTGTTTCTGGATGGGGGCAGCTCAAATTTGGCATTTTTTCTTCTTTTCTATTATGTGTTCTCTGGGTGAAGTTTGAGTCGGATCTGATCCTGCCTTGTTCTGTACGTTGCTTGTTAGCCCCTTAGAGTAAGTGGAGTATTTAGCACTATTGAATATACTGGAAGATTCTGAAATCATTCAACACGCCGTTGATGAAAATCCATCTACCAGCACAAGGCGATTGTTAAATCAACTCGTCATGACACAGTCCTCGGCAGTGCGTTACCCTCATGAACTCGGAAATGCCGTCAGGAGCTGCAGTACTGTGCTGCATGAGTTGACCCCAGTTCACGCCCAGAGGAGAGTAGACATGTTTCAACAACTGCTTCAAATCCGTGTGATGTGTGTTTCCTGAAATAGATTGTCACATGCGACGAAAAGCAGGTGATATGCCGAAATATGCATGTGAAAAAACAGTGATTGAGCAAGATCGTCAAACAGGGCTGTTTTGAGGATAAAGTCTTGCTCTGTGTGGGGCGGAACTAAGAGGGTGTAACTGACTTCGAGTTCGTTCCTAGTGGTGGAACCATCAATGCCGGGCTTTATTTCGAATAGTTGGAGCAGATGTAAGCTGCACTACACCAAAAATGCCCTGCATTGGCGAACCGAAAGCTCGCCTTGCTGCAACAGGAAAAAGCAAAATCACATTAACCTCGAGAAACACAAAAAAAGAACTTGATTGCTTCGAACTGATGCCACACCCAATATATAGCTCTGACTTTGTTCCTTCGGATTACTATCTATTTCGGTCCATAGCGCACTTCTGAAAGCACAATTCTTCATCACCCAGCACGATGTAGAAACAGCAGTGACTGCCTTCTTTCTTTCTAAGGACAAAATATGTTCTCGATGTAGAATCGAGAAACAAGCAAATAGTTCAAAACGAGGGGATATGTTAACCTGCTTTCATTGTATTGTAATACATTTAGACATGTTGTGTACCAGAATATTGTAAGATTTACGATTTGTTCCTAAGGTTTAAGCTAGGATTCGATAGCGAACGGTACTAGTTGTTAACAGTGGCGTATTTACGATTTTGTTTCGGGGGGGGGGGACTTTGCTAACTTTCGGGTGGGCTTTGCCTGGAAATGTGAAAATTCTGCAAGATATTACATTTACTTTACTATACTAAGTAATATTTCGGGGGGGGCTTAAGCCCGGAAGCCCCCCTAAATACGCCACTGGTTGTTAATAAATCCTTAAATCACAAGCAAGAAGAAACGTTTCACAAAAGTGAAAAAAGAATAGAAAAGAGAAAAGAGGTAGAAAAAGAGAAACCTGTATATATCCCTTTATAAAAAAATGTCTGCCTATGAAAGTAATTGCTTGAACAGATGCCTGGATATTACTTGTTAGCAAACACATAACTGTCATCTGTGGTTTATCGTCCTGGAATAATTAAGCAAAAGTGTCTACTTGATGAAAATCTGGAACACAAAACCAATAGAACAAAAGGATTTTTTAAGAACTAATTTTCTTGAAAGCAATGATGGGGAATTTCATATTCAAAGGACACGTTTTTCAAAGAGAAAGACATAACAAAAATAGACATTCATTTTTACGTAGCTATAAGATGGATTTAACAATACAACAAAAAATAATGTAACGCCAGTGCTTTGCATATAAAAATATCGAAAATAAATAAAAGTCTGTTTTAAAGTTCGCTTGTTATTGGTCTATTTTCTTTACTCTTTTGTGTGTTCTATGCAGCACTCGTTGTTTTTTTTTAAATATAAAATATTACGTATTTTTCCTTAGAACATCTCTTTTTTCAGAAAAAAAGATCTAAAGAACAGTTCCAGTTCTTACAAAATTTAAACATTCGGAAAAGCAGATTCAAACAGAAATTAAAAAAAAACAAGAATGTTCGAAAAATATTCAGAAGCTATACAAAAGAACAAAAAGTAAACACAAACGTCTACGAGAAAGTATAAGAGGTAAGAAAAAATTGGTGAGGGGTGGGGTACGTTTCGTCAAAGATTTATTTTTTTACATGAATAGACATAGAAGTTTGCGTTTCATTACCTGAGTGAAAAGGTACGTAAACATCCTCTGTTCATATTCAATCAACGAACGTTTTCTGTACTGTATATAAAGAGGAAAACAGGTAACATAACGTTCCAATTTATTCACCTTATCTAATAAAAATCGGATAAAATATGGAGGAAATAGAGCATAAAATAAATAAATTTATGAAAAGAAACTTCATTAATACTTGAACCGTTTTCTTCCTTATTCTCTATACGCATATATTGCATCTACAGGGTGTTCCAAAGGCTGCGGTGGCTCAGTGATAGAGCGTTCATACTGAGAAAAATCCGTTACCCAAACAGCGGTATATTGTACAAATATACGTAATACATATGCTTATCACGGAAATCTGTACCGAGCATACATTATTCATATGTTGCACACGTACTACCTTTCCCCCTGCTTAGATGTTACACCATGCAGCTGCAGAATGTCTGAGATCTGACAGTCTTCCGTATATTACATACATATACGTATCTTAAATACGCCAGCTATATATTATATACGTCCATCTGTATATAAGATGGGATGATGGGATGGGATGGGAGTGACCCTGGGTAAAAGCACACAATCTAAATGTTTCTCAAAAACTACTATAGAGGTTAGGAAATGTGTATACCAAGTTTTTTATTGATACACGGAAAAGATATGAGGGGAAAATGTGCATTGTTATAAAAACTTTTTCCTCATATCACAAATCTTGGTAGCACAGAGTACGTACTCAAAGATTCATTAAGAGCCTAAGAAAAGTTTTGGCAGTGCAGAGTATGCACTCAGAGAATCATTAAGGTCATAATGTGAGTTTTGACAGTGTGGAGTATGCACTTTGAGCCTAAGACAACTCTTGACAGTACAGAGTACGCACTCGGAGAATCATTAAGAACCTAAAACTAGTATTGGCAGTTTGAAGTAGTTGTATATCAAGAAATTGTATTATCGGGAGCTAGCTTGTTTACCAGCGGGGGCTGAGGTAAAGGGGAAGAATTTCAACAATTTTTCTGCCTGACTCTTGCAATACTCTCTTTCCCCCTTCTATATGGCAGCGTTGCCAGGGTTAAAAATTTGTCACATGAATGTCATTCTGAAGAGTTAGTGTGAGTTGGTTATTTGTTGTGTGCTGTTGTGGTTGCGGTTTTGTTGCTTATTATTCATTTGACAATGGCTTCACAGCGTAAGAGAGGGTAAGCGAAGCTAGAGAAGTAATAAGGAAGGCCATAGTGCAGTGCGACGAAGAAGCGAGGGAGAAAAAAGTGAAGCATTTGTTATCACAGCCTAATTTGCGTGTGTCCACGTATACAGCGATCTTCGATAGGGATTGCATAATTACATAAACTCTTTGAATTAAGTGAGTATTAGCTGAATTTTTTGACAACGCACTGGCAACCCTGCCCAGGACCGTCGAGTGACCGTTTCTTGGCGACGGGGTGGGGAACCTGCCAATCAACTCTGAATTCCTCAGCCTCGCATTAAAGCTAGCTCCCTATAATACCTAAAACACCAGATTGCATCCCTGTTAGCTTACACGACTTCGGAACTAAAGAGCCGGGTTGGATTCTCGGTGGCAGCTTATGAGTTTTGGATTCAACATTAAGCTGTAAATGCCCATTTCATACAGCTTCATTGCTGACAGAGATGGTAAACTCCAATTCCTTCCTTTCCCTCTAGTCATTAATGATATCAAACTGAACAAAATGATGTAATTGATGATGGATTTTCACGAACAGTTATCGGGAAAAAGAAGACAAAGAAATGATTTTTATTTTTATTTCGTTAGTTCGACTGTTTTTACCAGACTGAAGCAAATAGTATCTAATATTCTCTTTCTTTTCCTAATGGCAACACACTCACTCTAACAGATACACACATATTCCTTGTAAACAACTACATTGAATAAAAAACAAAAAGTATATTTAATGTCCTCAACAAACTTCACTTTCCGAGAACAAATGCGTATTGTGCAAAATACCATAAAAACGTCTCAAGAAATTGTGCTCAAAAATATTTCTTCCTGCAGAGTGGCTGCAAAATGAATGATTTATCGTTTTGTCGTTTGGTAGCTTGCCGTGGTGTTAACAACAGATACATTCAGAACAGAGTCTGTAAACACACTAGAAGTATGTTTTTCGTGGATTACGTGGCAATGAACAGATCTGTGTACATAGTTAAATTATGTTCATAAAATTCCGTCACGGACGTATCAAGAGGAAAATTAGCGTTACATGTAGCAGATGGATTCTGAAAACGCTTCCCAATCTCCACAAAACTTATTTCTCTTTCTCAATTTGTTCTCTGGGACAACAGTGTTGCCAGATTTTCCATAATTGTCTGTATAAATAGAAGAATTTCGATCTATGTAATACAATGTACGAATAACTTTGTATGCACAAAAAGAAAGCAAAATATATGTAAGGGAATATGGTGTAAAATGAAAATTGAAAATTAATGTACAAAAAAAAAAAAACAGTTATGCTTTGTTGCTTCTCACAATTCCTACTGCTTAGAGTTAAAAAACAGTCCTATTAAAAATTCCACGAATTTTTTCGTGAAAATTCTCCGATTTTTATAAAACATATTGAATCGATAACGCATGAGGTTATGAAAATTATTATTCTTATGAATGTTTATTTTAGTGCTGCGAGCAGCTTGTTAGCAAAATGCTATGTAGTATTGAACTGGTATTATTCTTCACCAAAATAAAAAAAGACAAGTAATTGTAAAATATTTTCAGGAAAAAAATGATAGAACTAGATTGTTTCTATAAGAGAAAGAGTATAGATGAAACGTAAGATCAAAGTTTCATGCTGCATCAACTATTTTCCTAAGACTTTTATTGAGAAAGTGTACAATTGTTTGTTGAGTTAGGAAGTTTTGGGTGGGTCCGGAAACAGTGGACCACACAGAGAAAAATTCGTTCTCCGGACAGCGGTATATTGTACAAGTATATGGTATCCTCTTGCTTACTATAGAAATCAGTACGGAGCATACGTTATCCGTATAGGCACTGCCCTTAGATGTTACATCACGCTGTTGCAGGATGTCTGACATCTAACAGTTTTCCGTATATCACATACATATACTTACGTTACCTTCGTCAGCTATATGTTATATACGTCCATTTGTATGTGAGATCCTGACCGCCTACATTGTTTCATACAGAAATTAGTACGTATAGATGGAACACTTATATAGAACGTATTATAAAACATGCGGTTTCACTTATACGTCTGCTGTACGTTAAGTCCAAAAACTACAGGAATTACGCATGTAGCCTATCTTTTTAAGTACGCCACCTACATTTTTTTTCTCTGTGCACCCAGTGTGTGCGCCCCTGACTGTTTTAATTCTCATTTAAGATTAGGGACGGTAAATTCCGAAATATTTACTTTCCGAATTCGGGAAATTAAATTTGGAAAAAATCCGGATTTCGGAAAAAATTCGAATTCGGAAAAATTCCGGGTTCCGGAAAATTTTGGCCATCCCTAATTAAGATAGATCAACATGTCTTGTATAAATGAAGTCAAAATTAATATTAGTAGTCTTATGGATTCTAAATTAGCATAGTTTATATTTTTCTCAATATAAAGATTACGCCTACAAACAGTATACGATTAAAGAATGTATGTCACTGTTAGGAGTATGCGTGTCACTTTTAGGAGTATGCGTGTCACTGTTAATAGTATGTATGTCACTATTAAGAGGCTGGATGTCCCTGTTAAGAGTATATGTGTCACTGTTATGGATATGTATGTCACTGTTAGAAGTATGCGTGTCACTGTTAGGAGTATGTGTGTCATTCTTAAGATTGCGTGTGTCCCTGTTAAGAGTCTGGATGTGATTGTTGGGAATATATATGCCACTGTTGAGAGTATGTGTGTCACTGTTAAAGGTCAGGAATCACTGTTAGGAGTATATTTGTCACTGTTAAGAGTCTGGATGTCACTGTTTCGATTATATGTGTCACTGTTAAGAGACTGGATGTCACTGTTTCGATTATATGTGTCACTGTTAAGAGTATGTATGTCACTGTTAAGAGACTGGATGCCACTGTTAGGATTACATGTGTCACTATTAGCAGTATGTGTGTCACTGTTAGGAGTATGCGTGTCACTGTTAAGAGTCTGGATGTCACTGTTAGGAGTATATGTATCACTGTTAAAAGTATGTATATCACTGTTAAGAGTCTGGGCGTCACTGTTAGGATTATATGTGTCACTGTTAGAAGTATATGTATCACTGTTAAAAGTATGTATATCACTGTTAAGAGTCTGGATGTCACTGTTAGGGTTATATGTGTCACTGTTAGGAGTGTGTGTTTTACTGTTAGGAGTATACGTGTTACTGTTAAGAGTATACGTGTCACTGTTAGGAGTATGTATGTCACTGTTAAGAATCTGGATGTCACTGTTCGGATTATGTGTCACTATTAGGATTGTGTATCACTGTTAAGAGTATACTTATCACTGTTAGGGGTATGTATGGCACTGTTAAGAGTATGCGTGTCACTGTTAGAAATCTGGGTATTACTGTTAGGAGTACGTGTGTCACTTTTAAGAGTATGTATGTCACTGATTGGAATATTTAATAAATTTGAATTGGACTTTTTCCAGTCGGTGTGGTATTGTTGTTGCAATGGGTTCCACATCACAGCAGCATATTCCAGTTTTGGTTGGACTTAGAAGTAATACAATGATAAGGCGATATGTAGGAGTAAAAGCTATCGGTTGGTAATTTATGCCTCATCTTTGAACAACTTCTTTTTCCTTTAACACGTTCGCTGCGGTGGATCTCAGTGCTATACGAGTCACCTTGTGTCTCGTCTTGCTTTGGCATCATGTAGTTTCAGATTCTGTCAACAGATGGCTGAAGTGTGAATTTGAAATACAGTGTCGCCATCTGTGGAGAGAAGCTCAAAGTAAGATCGCATAAGCCATCGGTGACTCGTAACGCAGCAAACGTGTTAACAGGTTAAGTGCCACCCATGTCGCAACAAAAACACCCTCTATGGCCAAAATGTATTTACTTCATTTCCGGTTTGTGCGTGCCCTTCCAAGTAGTAATTTAATCATTTTAGGTAATTCTGTAGTATCGGTACTATGTAATATTGATACTTTCTTGTGGTGATACCTTAGTCTCACACGGCCCAGATAGACCGACCCATGAATAGGGTTAGTGGCCGAGTGAGATCAACATGTTATCATCGGCAAATTTTAATCGATTGTTGAGTTGAGTTGATTGTGAGTTTAACGTCCCATTCAGGAGCTAGGCTATGTGAGACGGGACCTACTGATTAACGTGAAATCCGAACCAGCCAGGCTCCTGCCAGGAATAGAACCCGGGTTTAGCCGATTGTGTACGGATTTTTGCGGGGAAATGCGAACGCATAAGTTAGTAACAAGTTTAGTAAACCAGCAACTTTTGTCTTTTTTGTACTTTAACTTCACGTGACTGTTGTCTCGCCTCTGTTTTGAGTGACTTGAATAATAAATTAGACCTTTGACTAATCTGGAAAGCACGATATATTTTTGCCACTTTGCTATGTGAGACCACATTGGACTCATAATTGCATATGTCAAAGATGTTTTTCGTACCACCAGACTAATTACTATACACTGCAATAGGTTTTAATGTAAAAAGTGTGATCAGTGAGTCACCACACGCCATAAAAAATAACCAACCTGGCACCACGTGGCCATAAGGAAGTGGTTCTTACATGGCATTTAACCTGTACAGCTCACAGATGACGAGAAGAACCCTAAAACAGGGGTAGCGGGTTCTTCTCACCGTCAAGTCTATTTTCGGTTTTTGAGGTGTAGTCTATACTTAGATGTCGTCTGCTACTCCGGGTAAAGTTATATGTGTGCTATTCCGTGATGTCATTTGAAACCCCCGTGCGAAAAGTGGGCGAACCCATGCCTACGCCACACTACTTCTGCTAGGGTTCTTCTCGTCATACGTGAGCTGTACACTAATAATATTGTAAAAGTTAACCAAAATCTAAGCTACATTGAAAAAGTCCTTATTCTAGTCCTTTTATTGGTCACTGACTTCTTGTAACTTTACGGTGAAAACAATATAATATATTTGTGGTTGAACATCTGGCAACCCTGTGGTACACACTCACACGCAAACCCACGCCTTATATTATCGTATATGATTTATGTTGTAGTCTCGACTGCTTTTTTTACGATGTGCTTGAGCTTTTTTTTTCTCGTGATTCCGGAACGCTTCAGAAAGAGCTGAGCGTCGCTAAAACCACAAAGTTTGGTGGTAGAAGCAGGGGTGAGGTGGGGGTGAGGCTTTGGCTGGTTGGTTGGTGAATTCATGCAGTGGGAATCTAGTTGCCCCGTCTGTTCCAAAGACACGAAATATAATTAGGGGAAAATCTGCAATCAACAGATGTAATTAAGAACACCGGAAAATAGAGATAATGGGAAATATTATCAGGAATGGCTTTTCTGGTGAGGATTGCAAAGTAGCTAAAATTTATTATTACGCTGAAATTAGAAAAAGCGTGACAAGGAAAATTAGCTTTGTTTCGCAAATAGTAAACGTAAATAAAAGATATGGCCATATCTCTGAAGATTCATGACATACTCTCTCTCAACTGTGTAAATTTTCCCACTAACACGTATCTCCGAAACAAATACAACTTTTTAAGGAGTTTGGGTTACCAAAGCTCTTTTATATTTTCACGTTGTGTGTCCGTGGATGTTCGTTTGTCCGAAGGACAGAAAATTCCAAGAACTACATGGTGGATCCAGGCCCGAAACCAACCACAGAGGTTTGGGGGGGATCATGAATATGTTAGGGAGGGCAAGTCATCAAAAATTCTCTTACAAATATCTAAATTGTGTTTTTTGTATTGAGGTGTGGAGGGCCACGAAAAGTTCAGGGGGTCCAAGCCCCCCTCTAGTTGCGGGCCTGGGTGGATCGCCATGAATTTTGGTAGACATATACAGAGTCGAAAGTAGGAATCGAGTTCGTTAAGGGAGATTATATTAGAACCGGAAGTGGTAAAAAATTAACCATTTCCGGTTTTAACGTTAATTGCTATAGAGGAGAAACTGTAGCAGTTAGCGAGTAGCGGTTTCTTCCAGTCGATTAAGCGTCTCAAGAATATATTTGAGGCGCTTAGTATCAAACTTCACCACATCTATTTCGCTTAGTTTCGCGTAATCTCGCAAAATGTGCAGTGTAGCTCTATATACACGCGCACAAAGTCTCATATTTGAACTAGTTTTTTAGTGTGAAATATTAAGCTTTTAAACAAAATTCTGTTTCCATGGAATTCCTTTAGATCAAACATATAACAAGCGATATATAAAACTCAATTTCGGTAAATTTGCGGGGGCGTGGGGGTTTAGTGGTAGAGCGTTCAACCCCGGTGCTTGGCGTCCCTGGTTCGATCCCAGCTCGCGCCGTGTGGACTTTGTGGTGGACAAACACCGTGCTCGTGGGTTTTCTCAGGGTTCTCCCGTTTCCTCCCACAATCTTTATTCCACCATTTCACTCATCTCTCATCATCACCGTCTTCTTTAGCCTAACCGGCATAACCGTGGGACGTAAAACTTAAAAATTTCATTTCATTTTTCAATTTCGGTAAAAAAAAAATGGATTTGGCGGCTTTGATACTAGGCGCCTTATATCATCCTTATCCTCAGCTTCACTAAAACTGGAAGTATTATATAAATCCACAACTACTTCCGTTTCTTATATTAATTTACATAGAGAAAAACAAATACCAGAAAGGGAGAAGCGGCTTCTTGGAACCTATTTAACGCTCTAAGGATAGGTACTATCTCCTCACCTAACCCTCTATTCAAACCGGAAGTGGAAGAAATCAAAAAAACTTCTGGTTTTAACGTTGATCGTTATAGAGTAAGACGGTTATAGATAGCGGGAAGAGGTTTTCTGCAATCAATTAAGCATCCAAAGAAATGCCACACATGCCATCTTCACACGCCGAGCGAAGTAGCTCAAGGTGGTAGAGCTTTGTCTTCGCATTCAGGAGGTCGTGGGTTCGATTCCCGCTGCCGACCATCCTGACTGGGGTTTTCCAGGTTTTTCCTCAATCCTACCAGGTAATTGCGGGGATAATACCTACTAAACAGCTTCTGGGCAACACATTCGAAAATCCTTTCCATTGTTATTGTTGTTATTAGATATCCCGTAAAAAAAACAGCCTCTGAACCATAGGCGCCGACTTTGGGAGGGGGCAAGACATTTTTGGCGCCCCAATATTTATAGGTGGGGTTCTCGCCCCTCCAATATAATCCTGAAGAGGAAGAATTAACAAAGAGGAGCAAGAATTTCTGTCGTGCTTTCAATTCAAAATAGGAACAACATTTTTATTCGATAGAAAACGCCAGTTTTAAAACTGTCTAGAATGGAGCACTGAAGCTTTAACCAATACTCTGGTAGCACTGATATAACAAGTGAAGATCAATGTGAGCGTAAACTTGCAGTGAAGTTCTCAAATTTTGAACTTGAATTTGTTTTAAAGCTTTTAGACAAATTTGCATTAGGCCGTGAATTTGGATGAAGCGAAGTGGATGCAGCTTACCAAGAACTGTGGGGGAAGGGGGAAGAAAGGGTCATCAAGTAGTTGATAGAAAACGGCTGAATATGATTATATATTTATTCATTGTTTTGGACCCACCAATATTTTCTTCAAGTCGGCGCCTATGCTCTGAACTGTATCTGGAGATTGTTAAATAAATAAATAAATAAATCATGTCTCTCTAAAACTGGAAGATATAGAAATCTACTATCGGTTCCGGCTTCAATATTAATCGAGAAAATATCCGTATAAACCAATCTTCTTGATGTGGTGTACGCGGGACACTATTACTTCCTAAACGTAACACATTTTCCGGTGTATAAGATGTCTTTTTCCTATTAACACAAATCTTAAAATGGATTGCTTCTTATAGAATGAAGAAATAAATTTCAAACTATAAGACAGTCCGCCTGTCTGTCTGTCGACAACAATCAGAGGGGAAAACGATAAGAACTAACATGCAGAGTGGTTTCTTGGAATTGCGTTTGCATCCCAACGAATAGGGACGATCCTCTTCAATTAACTCTTTCTTCAAACTGGAAGTGATACAATATAGATAGATAGCGAAATTCGTTCACTTTTATTCGACTCACCGGGAAAGAATAAGTTCAACCTTCACCAAGGGCACCAATTTTTCTGTATATTTGGGAGGTCCATTCAGATGCACAAGGTATATATATATATATATATATATATATATATATATATATATATATATATATATATATATATATATATATATATATATGACAATTTAAAGACAAATTGCATTCAAATTATGCCAAATATTGTATATTCATAAATACAATAGGGGGTTCACATGAGCTCTGGGGTCCCGAGCCCCCCGGCCTCTCAGGATCGGCGCCCTTGACCTTCACTTGCCTTTTTTCTTTACTAAAACAAGAAATGGTAGAAATCAACTTCCTGTTTCAATATTGATCCCATAGAGCAAAAAATGGTAAGATAGTAAACTAGTTTATTATACGCATTGAACACTCAAATAATAAATATAATCTTGAACTTTATTCATCTGTAAAAATTAGAAATGATACTAAAGAATGATTTCCGGTTTCAATACTCATTAGCACAGTGGAAAAACGATAACAGATACAGAGAAGCAGTTTTTGATATGTATTCAGTACCATGAGATTAGGTTGCCAAAGGGGTGATAACTCCCCCCCCCCCTTTGCTTCAATAACCAAAACACTTACTGACATACCTGTAAAGAGTGCACCTTCAATGAATTTATCTTTAGGTATGTTTCTTCCATGAACAATTTCAGCTCGACGATCTGGTACAAGTTGTGGTACCTCATTTTGGCTGCTAGAACTACTACTTGAATCTGTAACAGTAGTGATTCATCTTCCTATCGAATATATGTTCCTTAGTTGGAACACTCAGCTATTCTAGTAATACATGTTACCAGAGTTTCCCATGAAACATCCTTTCCCTTTTCTCGTGATCCCCATTTTAGTTCTATTTCTGGAAAAATATGCACTGCTTCTCGTTAAACAGGGTGTTTGCTACATACTGTCGTATAGCAGTACGCTCCAAATATGGTGAATTATCCACTAAGAGTGTACAATTCTCTGCCACATACGATTCAGCAGACTGACTTAGCAATCCTGATAATTGTGTGAAACTTTGGTAGTCCCAGCGATAGACCGTCTTTGTTTGCATTGTACTCTGTAGAAATTTGGATGCAAATTGATGTTAAGCGGTGCAGTTTTACAGTGTCACTCTCTCGCCGCAGTTCCTTGACCTGAAAGTTTTTATGGAAGCGTTTTCGATTAAATTTGTCGTTCTCATGTCAGTTTCGTTTAATGCACAATATATTACACACAATTTTCGATTTTTCACACTAGAAATCCTTCTTCTTGTTGCAATTGTCGTCTGTCTGACTAGATTCTTTTTGTTTGGCATTCTTCTTCAGATTAACTGAGAACACGTGGATTTCAGGGCGAATGTGCTACTATTATCAACTTACAGACAGACAAGATCACAAAGAATATATCAAATTGTTTAATATTACGGCAATTAAAAACTAATATTTCAGACTATATTAAGTGCGGTTACCTGTGTGCACATGTAATAAAAATACATACCCTACGAAATAGCTTTGAGAGTTTTTTGATAACTTCACATACCAGTAGACATGTATGGAAGTTGTATTCATTGTAGAATACCAGAACAACAAGTATTTTTAAAAGAATGTAATATAACCGCACAACAGTAAAATTATTGCTTTGAAATATTTTCTATCATACCATGGACCAACAAACCACAAAACCTTCCTGAGGGACTTCTTGATACTGGGAATCACTCATAATATAACGAATGAGAAAACCAACAGGAATAATATTTATCATTTATTTACTATAGAAAAATAAAACGAAACATTGACACAAAGTCATACTCATACTTCAATGAAAATCGATTACTTTGAACAGGGTTGAATTCAGGGGGTAGCCCGGGGGTAATCTCCCCCCGAAGAAAATGCACCCCCCCCCGGAGAAACAAAAAAATTCAGTCACAAAATGTAGAAATTACTTCACCCAATTATTTGCTTTTCTTTCCGTGCACGTGCAGACGAAATCCGATCTCTCAATATACATATAAATGACGCAGACCCATTCTATATAAACATTAAACATGTAACATCTAAGATAGAATACCAAATAGTCAATAAAACTTGTATTTCTTAACGCTATGACCGAGTTTGGCAGAACATGAAATTGTTAACTGTTGAAGAAAGGTTTGTATTTTAGTAGGTACTATACTCTCGCCCTATATTATATATTAGTAGGTAGCACTAGCACAGATTGAGATAGGAAAGGAAAGATAGGGAAGATCTTTCGATCATTCCATATGATCTCTGATGTCAACAGACTTCAGTTCTTGAAAATGTACAGTTCTTGCATTATTTGAAATAGAGCGCCTAAATCCTATTTCTTACATCGGAAGTAACAGACGTAAATGTGATTTACGATTGTTAAAGTAAACACACCTTTCTTTAATTAAACATAAGTCAGTTAAAGGGTGAGATTCAGAGGGCGTCATTTAGACGGATCAGGGAGGAACAGTAATCCCTCCTGGGTTAGAGATTTATATAGAATTTATCAATATAATAGTAGTATATAAGTGAAAGATTGCTATTGAAGGTGATGCAGATCCTGCTCAGTGCCGTGCCAAGGGGGAGGGGCAAGCGAGGCGACGGCCCCGGGCGCCGAAGTAACGGGCGCAAAATTCGGGAGGAAAAAAGAAAAGAAGGAAAGAAAAACAGAGGAATAAACACATGTGCACATGTACACATATATAAAATGAAAGGAAAAAAGTAATGAAAAGTGCTCAAAATCAAAGAAAAGCAGGGTTTACTTTTTAAAATTTCTCATCTTTCGCGGCTGGTCTGTCGACCTCACTCATATATACGGGGTACCGTCGTATACTCTCGCGCCAAACGCTGATTTTCCACGACACGGCACTAATCCTGAAGATTTCGTAAACTAAACTATTGATATGTATGCAGTGAAGAAACCAAGGCTAATATGCTTGATTTAGAATCAGAAGTGTGAGAAAGAATGATAACTTTTTGTTAAGATATTCCTATGTATGTTTGTTTTAGGACAAAAAATATTTGAGTTAATTTAAATCTTTTTAAAAACTTCTACATTAGTAACAAACAGTAACTACTGAATATAGGAAAAAATAACAAAAATAGCTACTGTAAATAGCAGTTAAACTTTAGTGTAAAATATGTTTGCCAGTCTTTATTTAATGTTTTAGATAAAATTAAACGATTGTTTTTTTTTTTTTTTAAATTATAATCTCGCATTGAGTACTTATCAGCAATTAGTCTCAATATTAGATAAGATGTGCATGTGAATGAAATTGTTAAATATGTTGCTTTCTTGCAAAAATACAGAAAAACAACCCTCCCTCCGAGTTGACATCCCCCCCGGGGGTGAAAATGTCTGAATTCAACATTGATTATGAACCCTGTGAAGACTATAAAATACATATTTCCTCTGCTGCTATTTGAAGGATCAAGACGAAATTTTCAGTTTAAGTTGAACAGAAAACCGAATACATAAATACGTGTTCTTATTCACATAGTTTGCAGTGTTGCCACCTAATAGCTAAAAGAGTCGCGAGAAGGGACTTTTTAGAGAAATTTTCTTAAATATCCCTCAATTATTTTTCCTTTGTACGCAGAAATATCTGGTTCATTATGTAAACTAAAAGCCTACACTCTTACAAATCGATCGAGGTATAACTTGTTCTAGTGTTGCACTAACTGTCGGAACATTGACACAAAGTAATGTTTGTATTTCCACGAAAATATATTATTATAAGCTCTGTGAAAACTATAAAAAATAGATTTCCTCTGCTATGGATTTCTATTTGATGGATGAAGGAGAAATTTTCAGTTTAAGTTGAACATAAAATAGGAAACCAAAATGCATTTTATTATTCATCTACTTTGCAGTGTTGCCACGTAATAACTAAAAG
Organism: Thermobia domestica; assembly: GCF_964235325.1. Taxonomy (NCBI): domain Eukaryota; kingdom Metazoa; phylum Arthropoda; class Insecta; order Zygentoma; family Lepismatidae; genus Thermobia; species Thermobia domestica. The sequence goes on from NC_137454.1 coordinate 373,414,379, forward strand.
AATCGCGAGAGGGACTTTTTAAGGGAAATTTTCTTAAATATCCCTCAATTACTTTTCCTTTGTAAAGTGAAAAGTCCATTCCATTACGCGAACTGAAAGCCTACAATCTTACAAATCGATCAAATTATAATTTGTTCCAGTGTTGCGCTATCGGTCTGATATACGGTCATTTAAAAAGATCATATCGATGTCTGTAAATATACACAGGTGCTAAAGGGTTAAGGGCCCAAGGACCCAGGTGTTGCACTTATATGTTGACCAACAACTATTTTCTGATTCTAAGGACCCTAAGGAACAGTTCTAATATAGTGGCAAAAGTTCCGCAAGGGGGGAGGGGAGTTATTATCCCTTGGCCCTTGATCTATTTATGTTATTATTAATAAAAGAATTGAACAACTGTGTCACGATATTGCGGGAATTCAGTAAAGTTGTTGTCATTCGAAAAAGTTTGGGAACCACTGTTCTAATGTTACGACCGTTAGTAGTAAATTTATTGTAATTTTCGGTTTTAATATTGATTCTTAATGATAATAATTATAAGAAGTAGCAAGAAATTGTGTTTGATATGGATTCAACACCCGAAGAGCAGGTTTCAATTCTGATGTTGTCGCTCCATTGCAATCTACAACTTCCGGTTTGAGTATTGAAGTCTGAAAATTTGGAAATCGACTATAGCTTCACAATGTGAAACAAAATCCACTTGCTTTTGTTTCCAAGACTCAATATGCTCTCTTCCAAGCCTACAATCACACAGGTATATATAAAGACGACAATGAGAATGAAGAGGGCAAAATATGGCGTCAACTGTGAGTGAGAAGAAGATTCAGAAGGCAAGTGACGTGGATTTTATAAGTTTCTAAAACATCACTGTACAATTCAAAAGCTATTTTTATTTGTTAAGTATTTTGTTAAATATTTTTATTTTAGGTTTCTTCTGGTTCTTTTACTTCTAAGTTTGTTATTGTTTAAGTGCTAAATTAGTGTGCGTTTTACAGAAAAGGGCGTCTTACATACCAGAAGAAATGATACTGAATATTTCTGCTCTCCAATAACCAATTTCCCCGAGTTATGTCGTTTATTAAAACTTTGTTTTTCTTATACAAAATGTTCAGATTTTGTTATCACTTACTACTTTCTCTCCAGTGGCGGATCCAGGACGGGCTTCTGGGGGTGGGGCGGTGGGTTGTAATACTGCTATATAGAGCTACTTTTAAGAGCTCCAAACTCTGGAATGGGTTTTATTTTATATAGAACAAGAAAGTTTCTTCTTCTGGGGGAAAAGGCAATCGCCCCCCTGGTTCCGCCTCTGTCTCTTTCCTCTTACTTCTCAACGGTAATAAACGAAAATATTCGTATCCTGCTATTGAAAACCGTGATTGCCTAGTCGCTGTTCCATCTTACTTTAAACTGAAAATAAGCAAAATTGATTACATCTTTCCGCTTTTCAAGAGATAAACTACTCTCTGTCCCCTCTTACTTCCAAATCCCAATAAAAAAAAAGTATTTGTATCCTTCCACTAATCGAAAAATGTGATTGCCTAGTCTCTGTTCCTTCCACTTCTAAATAGAAATAAACACATCTTTTTATTTCCTTCTGCTACTCGAAAATCTGATTGACAACTGATGTTTAATCCCCATACTTACATTGGAAGGGGCAAATTGCACATATGTTATACGACAATTCTGGATCATACGTAGAATATAAAGCAGAAAACTAACAGCGATCCGTAATATATCAATTTTCTTTTTTCTTTTTCTTTACCTAAAATTCTTGACCAATAGTAAAGTATTATAATTTACAAAGTTTTTTTTCTTTAGTACAGTAAAATAGCGATTATCCGCGGTATTTCTTACCTTTTTCTTTCATTGTAACAACAAATGATACTGTAATACTTTATGGAAAAGTTTTTTTTTTTTTTAAACTTCAATCTCAAATAAAGAAGAGGTGTTCCAACACAAAAATAAGTCAAAAACAGGTGACCGAATTTTTGGTGGAAAAGTAAACCAACAAACTTATAAGTGCAAGAAAAAACTTCTGTTTATTGAATCATAATTGTGTGTGTTTGCCCCGTAATGTAAAAATAATTGTTGAATAGCATTGTGTACTTTTCTTCATTTTGCGAATTATCCGCGGTTGCGCGCCACCCGGTTCCACGTAATCGGAAGTTTACTGTACGTAAAAAGGTTTTTTTTTTTTTTTTTTTTTGCCCATGCCGTCGTGCCAACCATAGCACCGTCCCATCGCCTCTAGCTGTTACCAGTTTGAGTCCCTACATCCTGATGAATCTATCCAGCCAGATCAACTAACAATTTTGTAAGTCATCAGTCTAGACGCAGCCCAGGACGTCACCAATCACTGTCAACAAAGACGTCAAAGAGGAATCATAAGTCAGTTCGCTTCAAAGATGTACTGTGGTCTAAAACCTACCCTTAAGCTCCTCCTTCTCCTCTATCTCTTGTATGTACACTCATGTCCAAAATAATTGTCGCGTATCTATAACTGTCTTCTTGTAAGAATATAATTTGATAATGATTTTGCAGGGTACTTTTAATACTGATACTATGTGTATAATCGAGAAATGTATATTTGTGGTAAATTTCATAGGAAAAGAATTATAAATACGAAAATTAGAATGAGTAAAAACAAAACGTTGCTAAATGGACAAGAAAGTTTTATTTTCTCTTTATTGTTCTTATTTACTGCTCTTTTCACGTGAAATTCGCCGCATACATGTCTTTGCCGATTATACACATACCAGCATTATAAAAAATACCGGGCGAATTCGTTATCAAATTATATTCCTAGAACAAAATATTTATAGACATGCGACAATAACTTTGGACATGAGTGTACATCCACTTACATAGTAGTGATTGACGAACTTCTACACCCGAAAGCTGGAATGTTAGCGGTACTTTACGTAATAATGATGTTCTAACATGTTTCTTTAATGGATGTTGTCAAACGGTTTGGTAGGTCATTATGGGTTGATGACATGGATTTGGAAAGTTGTTATATTTCTGTTTTTAGTTGTGCTGACATGTAAAAGGTCGTGTCCTCTTTTTAGAGACTTTATACTGGGTATTTTTAAAAATAATAATAATAATGGAAATTTGAATTAAATCTGTTGATACGTCATTTTGAGAGAATATTTTATTCGTTCACATGTATAACATGTTGAACAATATGTGATAGAATAAAAAAGAAAATGAAATATTTGAGTCCCACCTGTTAGGCTAAAGGAGATGGTGATTGTTAAAAATAAGAAGGTGAGAACACTTATAATGTGTGATACGCACTGGAATTGAACCCGGGACCCTTACCACTATTGGTGAACAACGTATTGTACTGAAAATGAGCCTGGTACCCTTAACACAAGAGATGAATGTTGTATTGCACGGGGATTGAACATGGGACCTTTAGCAACAGAGATGAGCGTTGCATTGTACGGGGATTGAACATGGGACTTTTAGCAACAGAAAATGAACGTTGTATAAAGGGAGGGAAATATTTATTCATGCGGGACTTTTTTACTCATTCGTAATATGTAAAATATTACTCGTTGTTAATAATCTGAAAGACGTCGTGTATAAAATATGTATACTTTGGTATGATATGTAATGCCGGTACATATACAGAGCGTGGTAAAACCTTTTGTACGGTATGATATGTAATGCCGGTACATATACAGAGCGTGGTTTTCGTACGTCTGTTGCTGATGAACTTAAGACATGAACTGAACTTTTCCCGCGCTTTTGGAAACCCGGTTGGGTAAGAGTGATGATGTGTGCTTGCTAAAACTTGAATTTTAATACAAAGGAAGACCGTTGACACGTTTGGTAACCATTACAGAATACCGCCAGACTAATAGAAATAACTTTGGCGCCGCGGTAGGTGAACAAAAGGAAGATTGCGGACGTTGGAGATAAGCATCACAGGTTGGAGACAGACAGACCAATAGAAATAACTTTGGTGTCGTGGTAGATGAACAAAAGACATTGTTGGTGAAAACATAAAAGAAAGATTGCACACGTAGAACATTAGAAATTGGGGACAAACTAATAGAAATAACTTTGGCGCCGCGGTAGGTGAACAAAAGGAAGATTGCGGACGTGGGAGATAAGCATCACAGGTTGGAGACAGACAGACCAATAGAAATAACTTTGGTGTCGTGGTAGATGAACAAAAGACATTGTTGGTGAAAACATAAAAGAAAGATTGCACACGTAGAACATTAGAAATTGGGGACAAACTAATAGCAATAACTTTGGCGATGTCGGTGAAAACATAAAAGAAAGATTGGTGACTTGGAAGATAAACATCACAGGTTGGAGACAGACTAATAAAAAAAAACAAGTTTTATGATAGTTTGTTAATAATGAATACAAAGAAAGTTTTACATTACTAATGGTAGAACATATGAGGTTATTGAACGCGAATGCAAAAGAACATTCACCTATTGAATGATGATCATGTTGAAACATGAAGGGATGTTAAATACGATTGCAATAGAAGATTGTTATATTAATGAATGAATGAATGCAAATACAAAGATAGTTTGTGGCATCCGTTATTTTACGTGGACAATATGCCGGTGCATGTAGGGTCAATGTCTTGTTTACATGAATAATAATAGAAGTTGTAAATAACAGATTTTATTTTAAAAGCATGTAAACTATTTATTTACACGTGATGTATCTAAATCTGCACATAGATGACAGATGATTAAATAGTACGCCTTATGAATACCGTTGTAAAATGTGGGGAATGATTTTACCAAAGTGAAAATACCAAATGTTGATATTTTAAAAGATTATATGAGAACATGTTTGCTATTTCTATATTTATAAAAATTCCATAGAGAATTGGAAAAAGTATATGTGAAAATATTTTAATTGGTGTGGTAGGACTGTTTGAAAAATGTTTAAAGTACCACGTGATATGATGTTATCGATAAAGTTTTTTCTTTATATACTGGGTATGATGAGAAGACTAGCATAGTATCATCATGGATTCGTCTGCCAGTATAGTACAACGAGAAATTCAACTTTGCAACGAAGTAGATTGGGATTCTACATTTGACTATGTAGAATCTCCAAGGAAAAAGTTCAAATCCAATAGAGAATCTCCGGATTTGTTTATAGAGGAAGAAACGTGCTATTTTTTTCCAGCTTCCCCTGATGTTATTATAGAGGAAGAAATCATCGATTTAAGAGAAGATCCAGTATTAATCCCAACATCCCCTGTTGGATCAAGAATAACCTTACCTGTACCAGTAGCAGAAACAACAAACCAGAAGTTTCAAGTTCCATCCATAAAGTGGACACTTGCAGAAGAAGAAGAAGAAGAAGAAGGAAGACCAACATCTCCCGATTTATTTAATGAGGAAGAGGAGGAAGAAATTTGTATGTTATTGAGTGAGATAGAAGAGTGCAAACCCAATACGCCATCACCAAGTGTTTCACAGTTGGACTATCCATTTTCACCACAAAAGGAACCACAAAAGGAACCACTGGATTTGCGTGTGCAGAGGAAACAGTGTCAGTGCAAATGTAGTGATGACTTTATAAGTGAAACATGTGTTAAGGATAGTATTTTAAAGTGGGAGCCAAATACAGTTTTACTTTGCATGGCTTGCAACCTAAATTATTTCAATCAGTTGGGGCATCGGTGCCTTCTAGCAGATATATTGACTCTTGAAGCAGAAGCATGGAAAATTATGAGCAACAAAAATGTGCGACACAAAGTGTATAAAAAATATATGAAGTCACATCCTGCTAACAAAAGAAATGAACATTTATTTAATGAAAATTATGACAACTTATTAAAGAACCCGAAATATATTGAGGGACTAGTAAACATCTTATTAGAAAAAGATAGAAACAGTACAAACTGATTTCTTTTTTTTGTATATAATATAATTTGTATATATATATATATATATATATATATATATATATATATATATATATATTATTTTCATAGCTGTGTGTGTTATTATTATTATGTTTGTATATATATATTATTATTTTCTATTCTTGTTTGTTTGTTTGATTGTTTGTATATATCTTTATATCCAAATAAATTTATACGAATTTCATTTCTTGATTTTTATTTAATATTAAAACTGTCCTAAATAAAAGGTATTATTGACATTTTACAAGGTGAAACTCATTTATGCTTTCTATCGTGTACTTTTTGGAAAATCGTTTAAATTAGTATTTGATTTTTACTAATACTTTGAAGTATTTAAAAGTTTGATGAGTATTTTACATTGACAAGCTTGCGATTTTTGAAAACAGTTCCTTAAAGTTTGTGTAACAAATATAGGTGGAATAAGAAAAGTTTATATTTTTCTTGATTTTTACTAATACTTTGAAGTATTTAAAAAGTTTGATGAGTATTTACAAGTTTGTGTAACAAACGATTTATTTACAGTTTTGCAGGGTAGCTGCTTTTACGACTTTCTAATTTTAAAAAATGAACGAATAAATAATTAATATTTCGGAACATCTTTAGTATGTTCACACGAAGTGTTCAACTAATTTACAAGTTCTCAATTTTTTAGTATTTTCGAAACAAGTTTCTCTTTATGAGATTTTATTCTTGAGAGTTTTCGTAGAAACGAGTTTGTGTAACAGACGAATTATTTACAAGTTTCGCAGCGTATCTGCTCTTACGACTTTCTAATTTTAAAAACGAACTTAGTTAGTATTTTCGAAATTATTTGTAGGTTCAAACTACAAGTGTTCTGAGATTTCATAGAAATCGAACCAATAAATAAGTTGAATTTGCTACGCAAATGAACCAATAAAATAAAATAACACGAACGAATAAAATAATCACACGAAGTGTTCGAGTAATTTATTAGGAGCTTTTTTTTTAATATTTCGGAATGTAATTCCTCTGAGCTTCTTATGGAAGCGAACCATTATTAAAATTACGACTTTCTATAAGAACTTTTTTGTAAGTTCACACTGTAAGTGTTCGAGTAATTTATTACGAGCTTTTTAATATTTCGCAGCATAGCTGCTCTGAGCTTCTTATGGAAGCGATCCATTATTAAAATTAACCGACTTTGCAATGGCATAGGAGAATATAAAACAGAAACTCAGTAATATTATAGTATGATTTATATACTTACAAACGCGAATCCTAACATGCAGAAAGTTTTTTCCCTACGTATAAATTGTAAGTCATATTTGAAACATAGTTTACTTTTACACTGTAAGTGTATTGAAAAAAATTTTCGCGTTGAAGTAAAATATATAAGATGTGTAAGGAAATAAATAAAACATGTAATATAAAATGAGAAAAAATTTTATTTACAATTTTCAATAATATATATATATATAGTTTACATACAGATACATTCCTTGATATATTGTTTAATACAATTTATATTTATATTAGTATATGCACAATTACATACTGGCCAATTTATTGCTGAAAGTCTTTTATCACTTGCTTTTGTTAATTTATACACAATGTTTTTATTATTATTATTTTGTAATTGATTACCAGAAGAGTTTTTATTTTCCATTATTACTATTTCTTATGCATATTATAATGTAAATCTTTTACTAAGAATAACTCTGTAATTAACTGAATGTTATCTTTGTTTAATAAAATGTTATATAATGTCCATGTAAATTCCCAATCATCAATTTCAGTATCACAATGCACTCTTGCAAATTCTTCATATAAATCATCAAAAGTTTGTCCGCTTACCATTGTACGCCATGCATTATAACATAACATATTATAGTCCGAAGTAATACAATCGTGTTCTTCTATTTTGCTTTTGTTTTGAAAACAACCATAACACAAAAGTTCTCGTGGTGGTTTCCAACGATCAATACACATTAATACACATTGTTCTTTTATAGAAAAAGAAGAACATTGATATTCGCAATTGTCATATGTTTTTAGGAAACGACATTGGTACTCACAGTCTGGATTGTTGATACACATATTTATCGTGCTCAAGATATGCTTCTCTTAAGTCAGAAATATGATAATCATTAAACGTGATTTCTTGATATGAATAATTAAATTTGTTTATAAGATGGGGAATAATGTTTACATCTATATATTTCACATGAATCTTTAGATAATGTTTTAATATTTGATCACGTGTTGATTTTTTGATTAGGAAATTCCACACAATAGTATTTAATTCTTCATCACTTTCACTCAGACATTTATGATCAGTTTCTTTCTCACTACGATTCGCACAGCCTTCACAAAGTAATGGTTCAGAAAGTTTATATTTTTCTAGTAACTGTTTTACACAAACTTCATTTACTTCATTAGGAGTACAACCACACTTCACACCATTGAATATCAGAATATCATTAGAAATTGTATTTTGATTTACTACAACTTCCTCTTCAAAGGGTATTTCATTTGGGTATCTGAAATTTCGTCTATACACAGCATCGTCTATGGTAATTTCCTGTGTTGGATAAATAATCCTATATCTTTCAGCGTCTTCTTCAGGAATGTCAGGATCATTTGGATGTACAAGAATAATTTTCTTTTGTTTTTCAAGTTGAAAACGTTTTTCACGTGGTGAAATGTATTTAGATTTTACACATTCACTTTGCAATAAAGAAAGATTGGTTTCAATTTCACCTTTTCGTTTCTTATTATTATGAGATGAAGAACTAGAATTTGTTTTTTGCTTTTTAACTGCGGAAACAGAATGCTTTTGACTGTACATTGTAACAACGTATTACTTCCTTTATATGATTTACTACAGCTATACGCATGCGCGCTTTTATATTATATTGTGACATGCGCGAAGACCAAGTACAAGTATACATACACATCTGACATGCGCGAAGACCAAGTACAAGTATACACACGCATCTGACATGCGCGAAAATCTAGTACGAGTATGCGCACGCATAGAATTTATATTGTTATGTCTAAATACATCGTGAAAAGAAATAGGTGTGATTATATAAAGTTTTTTTTTTCATGCCATTATTATTATTATATCATTAGAACATTTATATGTAATAATAGACATGTACATGATTTGTTAGGGATGAAATTAATAATGATATTAACAATTTCATACTTTGTAACTCATTTACTAACACTTAGTGTTTGCTAAAGCAATCTTGACACAAACGATATATATATTGAAAATAAATAAATAAATAAATAAATAAATAAATTATGATATCAGAGAAAACAAGATTGGATTGTAATTCATGTGCTTACAAACTTAGTAATTCAGATAGTTTGTTTAAAGACTATGTAAATTCTTTCCTTTAAATGAAGCAGGAATCTTCAGGATTTCCTGTTTGGTGCAAAACCAAAGGAGACAAACAAAAATACATTAAAGAGTATCATGCCCACAAAGGCATAGAGTTAATGGAGAATAATATCAGGAAGAACCCGAGATTGAGGTATATCTCCAAAATATTCCTCAATTCGCTTTATGGGACAAAGAACGGACTTGTTGCAATTCATGATTGTATTATCTATGGGCACAACAATACGAAGTACAAAGCGTATTACCCATTGGAGATAAACATTTTATTCTTACGTATCACAATACAGAGAATAAGAACAAACCATGGAAATTCTCAAACCTTGTTCTTGTGGCGTTCAATACGTTATGGGCACGGTTAAAACTGTATGACCTATTGACTGCTGTAGGGACTGAAGCCATATTATATTGTGACACGGACAGCATCATGTTTGTACAACACCGTGATGAAAAATCTCCGCTTACATTAGAGCCCTACTTGGGTGAACTAACCAACGAAGTAAAAGAGCGGTGGGAAATAGACAAATTTATAGGTTTTTATTATTATTATTATTATTATTATTATTTCAATAGAAGAATACATTATTTCGATTACAGATGACTTCTACAAATGTAAACGAACTAACTCAATTGTTAATCATGGCAAAACGGTTCGGATATGAAGCATCCGAAGTTGTTTACCACAGATGGAAAATGATAGTAGATAAATTTCATAGCAATGGGTACATGTACGTAGTTTTGAGTAGAAACGATTTTGGAAGCGTTTGGTGGATACTTATCATTCTAAGGGTGTGCGTGTACCCAATGAAAAATATTATCAAATGTTAACAGAGTTATTAAAACAATTTAAAGGAAGACAGGATGTTATTTTGGCATCCTGTGAAACCGCTGCTGATATTTTTGATTTATATTGAACAGGGTTCTTTCGAGAGGATGATATAAAAATCAGGATTGTAAAAAGTTCAAGCAGCATGTAAAACAGCTGACTTATTTGTTAAGGACAATGCTAAACTACTATTAGACAAGCTTACCACGCCCAAGTTCTCCTAGTTTTGGGGAACCTAAGAACTAAATTAGGTTTTCAAGAAGTACCTAAGATAATGGATGTATCAGAATTTGAAATAGTAAAGAGTATATCATAAACATATGTTTACTTCGTGCTAAAGGGGACAGAAATAACCATTAAGTGTATGGATCCGGAAAAATATGTACGAAATCTGTTTGATTTCGGAATAACCCATACAATAAAGGGATGTTGACAAAAACACCTATATAGGAATAACTATCGAGAGCACTACCTTAAACTTAAAACAATGTATACAACATGACGTCCTAAAAAAAAGAATTGAACCCGGAGGCCCTATTCTCCATAGTGGAAAATACCCTCAATAGCAATGAGAAAATTTTAATCGAAGATGCATCTCCGTAAAGGAAGAGGAAAAAAGGTGGATTTTAAGATTAACATTGATAATCCACGCAAGGGAAGATGTTGAACCCGTGGATCGACCAAGTATGAGGAATATACAACTCTTTTGGAAAAGTGTACCATGCCATTAAACAAGGACATATAATGTCTTTCTAAGGCTATTATCCTCGAAAAGGCTAGGCCCGATCAAAAATATGAACAAATGTATAAATTTAAAAAAAAAAACAATCCTGAGCGATTGTTGAAGCAAACTAAGGATTTGTGTGATGATGTCAATGTTACTATTGAGCATCGAAATGGATGTACTATTAATGATGTGAAAAATTTCAACAATACCTGACACCCAAGTACCAAATCATTGTCTTTGAAAAGAAACTTAATAGTCGTGAATTTTATGTGATATATTCAGAAATAAAGGGTGGTAAGCAATATATTTACTGTACAAAGATAATTACTACCAATTAATAACTAGTGTACGTAAACTTTTGGGAGCCGAAGGCTTTTGCGATTATTGTTTACAAAAAGTACAGTAAAAAAAAAATCTCCGATTTATTATTATTATTATTCAGCAATATGAAGCTTGTATAAAGTCTTCATTTATTCAGCAATATGAAACATCTTTCATTAGTTTATATTGTTTTTACACAAGTTTTTAAAAAATTTGTATTGTGTTAATTAGTTTTCAACTCATTCACATAAATATTTGAAGAAATGTTTAGTATGATAGCACTGCAGTGCACTACACAGTAACTATTTTTTCTTAGATATTTACTTGAGTAAGATTTACTTGTAACGTTCACAGAAAAAAAAAGCATGGCAAATTGTGCCTTTTTACAGTTTGTACATGTAATATACCTACAGAAGAGTAACATTTTCATCCATACGTCTTCATATTTTTTCAATCACAAACACTATCACTATCACGTTGGTTTTTATTCCAGATTAAGAATTTCTTAAAATCTTTCTGCAAAAATATTTCTATTAGTTGATTAACAAATGTATCATTATGAATGGCATCATCATATATATGAAAAAACTGTTCTAATTTATTAAAAGTATTGTCGTGCATTTTTTGAAACGTATACCAAATTTCATTTTGTGTGTCCATATCCATAATAACATTTAGTACTTTTGTTTTCAATATATTTTTATGTAACAGAATGCAGTCATGGTTTATTGCGTCTTTCAATCCACGTGCACACCCACTGCAAAGAAACATACTTCTTCTTTTAGATTCCCACATTTGAAAAGCATTTATTAAGCACTGAATGGTGATGTGAATATTATCGCAAAAACAGACCAATACGTTTTCAGCATTAGACATTTTTCAGTTCGACAAAGTAAACGAATTATATAATAGTTCACAACGTAGTTGTTTTTACGACTTTTTAATTTTAAATAACACCAATTTTTTAAAACGTTCACAATCTATTTTAACAATTAGTTTGCACCGCAAACGATCCAATACATAAGCAGAGTATGTATAACATACGATTCGTAAAATATGAAGTGATCAAACTAAAATAAAAACACTAGCCACAAATATCTTCATTGACCACCATACAAAGAAGAAGAAATCTTTTCATCGACTACAAACAGTACAAGAATATTCTTATGTCACTTTCTTAACCGCGGTATTTATACTTTTCACCGTGGGATGTAATGACATGTTTGAATTAACCAATGAAAACAAGTTTAAGGTAAACCTCAAACTCATAGTTCCCACCCCCTATTAGTTTTAAATACTATTCTTTTATTATCCAAATTAGCTTGAATATTTCATCTTTGCATCAGTTTCACAAGCGACAAAGTCACTCAGACCGTTTACTGCGCGTGCTTGAATTTCTATATATTCACATTGAAAGCAATAATTAGAAATCACTATACCTGAACCCCAATAGCTCCTTTTGTATTTACTTGTCTTTTAATTAGCCTGTTGGATTTCAACGTATCAATAAATAATGCTTTTAAATCCATTTTTTAAAAATATACTTTTGGTTATTGTACATTTAAGACATGGTGGATTACTTCCTTTTGTGACAACTTTTAGTAATGAGTGGTGCTATCTTATCTACAGAATACTCCACACTTGAAAAATTTATTACAGTTGTTATCATAAGACAATTGTTATTGAACTTTCGCTAAATATGTTTACAGATAAAGTATTGCGTACAATAAGGAGAAACAAATGCTATCGAAAACTCGTCAAATGTTAAGGATTCTTGTAGACAATCCATGTAGTAAGTTGTGAATATATGTTAAAACTGAAGCCTACATTATGTATTTGATCAGTGCTAAAAATACCTGTGAATTTTCATTAGGTATGCTATATGTTAAAAGCTTAGGAAAGAAAAAACTAACACCAACTTTGCAATGGGAAAGGAGAATAAACTGTTTCACAAACTTCTTCTTCTTATGTCTGAAGTTTCATGAAAGTAAAATTTATTTATTTGTACAAGTAATCACCGATTTATTTCCTATTTATCTGTATTCTTTTTTCATGTCTATATGACATATATTCAAAGATCATTTACTTATTTAAACAGGTTTTTATGTCGATGCGCTAGGTTATATATTTCTATTGTATTGAATTAGATTCAATCTCCCAACATGACCCTCCTCCTCCTCTTTGCTAAACGGATAGCGTACATGTTATCGGTGGTAACAGACCACAATCATGTAGGAAATCATCATCATTTTATTTACACTTTTTTTCACGAACAATAACTTTGTAAGATTATATAAAATACCCATTACTGTTCAAAGGGTGAGGTCAACTAAACTACCACCTTTTCCTATCATTTCATTTAACCACTTGTTTTTTAAAAAAGAAGGCCAATAGAAGCAATTTTCAGTTCAAGTTCTTGAAAACAACCATCTTTTAGTATATATTAATCTTACTTATTTGACACACAGTTGTTCATTAATTTTACTTATGTACTGTTCAAAACAGAAAAAGATTTGTTCAAAGATTTGATAATAAATCTATAAGTACGTTAGCAATAGTTCACTATTGTTTTCTTATCGAGAACAAACTTTTATTCTTTCATAACAGGTCCCTCCCATGATTCACATTTAATTTTAACACTTTTGAAAATACAATTTCCTTGAGCATCCAATAAAATAAAATAACATTATATGGATTACTATGCTGACAAAGTTTCAATGTTTAGTTTTTCAGTGCTAGTTGGTTTCTACAGTTAGACTTTTCTTCATTAGGTATTCATTTATCAATATAAGATCATAATGGCTCAATGGTAAAGGGTTCATTTCCACTGCTTAGGATTCCTAGTTCGGTTACCGTTTACATCAATTATTTCATTTGTCATAGCGGAGCCATAAGGGCTCAGTGGTAAAGCGTTCATTTCCACTGTTTAGGGTTTCTGGTGCGATTACCGTTTGCATCAATTATTTCATTTCTCATAGCGGAGTCATAAGAGCTCAGTGGTAAAGCGTTCATTTCCACTGTTTAGGGTTTTTGGTTTGATTATCGCTTGCATCAATTATTTCATTTCTCATAGCGGAGTCATAAGAGCTCAGTGGTAAAGCGTTCATTTCCACTGTTTAGGGTTTTTGGTTTGATTATCGCTTGCATCAATTATTTCATTTCTCATAGCGGAGTCATAAGAGCTCAGTGGTAAAGCGTTCATTTCCACTGTTTAGGGTTTTTGGTTCGATTATCGCTTGCATCAATTATTTCAACATTTTTTATGACAACATTAAGTTTGGATTTATTTCTTATAAATTGTGCTGAACAAACAACATGTTCTCCCACTTCTTCATTCCGCCAATTTCATAACCTTTTCTAAAGTGATCCAACATAATCGTGGGACTCACAAATTTCATTTATTATTCAAAATAATTTCATAATTAAGCGTACACAGATACCATAGTAAGTAAGTAAGTAATTTTTTTATTTCTAAGAAACAATTTTGCTATTTAATCTTTACATTTATTCAGAGTTCAATTCCATGCTGCACAAAGTATCTAAACTGAACTGAACTGAACTAAAGTTCTTTTGTCTTTGGGGATTGCAATGGGTTAGTGGTCACCTTTCGTGCTTGGGGGTTGATCCTAGGATGCTCCAATTATTTGATCATTTTATGACAAGTATTTGTGTTTCACAGGGCCGCTTTTTATAAAGTGTCTAAGAGACAACAAATCTTCATGACCTAAGTGTACGGGACTCCATTTCATCCAAATAGATAATAGTATGCCAATTAACATATATGTCATTCTACACTGAAACCCTTTATTTATATTTACCTTGAATAGTTGGATATTATTGTGTTTTTGCACAAAATTTTATATACAATACCGTGGCTCGCAAATCCACAGCTTCAAACCCAAAAGAAATACCTAGTTAATTATTCAAGGAATAAAAAAAAAACTGATTTTATTGTATGTTCCCTGGCACCAACTACATTTTAGTGTTCACAGAAGAAAAAGTATTCAAATTCTCTATCTTGTCTGCATAAAATAAGTTGCTCCGAGTAATTTATTAGGAGAGTATCTTTTATTCACTTAGATATTCTTCGAACATCTTATACATGTGAGTGAATAAAATAAATTCATTCACTCATCTTAAACGGATTTAATCAAAAAGTAAAAATTCAGACTTTTCTTTCAGTATACTATCATTTAATAGCAACAACTAATTAGTAAACGAAAATGTTGTTGTTGTTGTTGTTTTAATTCTTATTTATGGACACCAGCAAATATCTCATTACGCTTGTTTCACCCTACAACTACGTATTTTGGTTAAAAATAAAAGGAAAACTCAAGTACAATTTGATATTGAAGGGAAATCAAATTATTTATGATAGCATAATTAAAATCTTTTCAATGGTAACTGTTAACTGAATAGTACAACGTACTGAAAAGCATAAAGATTTTTTCCTGCTTTTAAAAAACTCTTCAATGGTAACTGTTAACTGAATAGTGCAACGTACTGAAAAGCATAAAGATTTTTTTTTTCTGGGTTTTAAAAATTCTAACAACAATTTTTATTCTGAAAATATCTTTTCTATGCTTCGAAACGTTACTGTTAATAAAAGGTATCTATAAGTTCAATATGACACGGAAAAAAAAAGTTAGACATTTTTTATGACCTTTGTTAGGTAGGTTTTAAAAATTCAAAGGAAAGGAAACTCAAAATTTACCCATTTACCCAAAAAAACATGATTTATTTACAAGTATTTACACAAAAAATTTTTCTTTTAGTTTTTTTATTTTTTGAAATCGCTCCCATTTATTATACGCTGCTATAAATACAGCGTCTTCCCCATCTTCTAATATCAATAAATCATCATTTTCCCCCTCCCCCACTGGTGCTGCTATTGGTCTCAATGGTATCACTGCTTCTTCTTCTTCTCTCTCCAGCATTGAGATTACTTCCTCTTCTACCAGTGGTTTCAATGACGGTGCTGGTATCTGTTCCACTTCTTCTTCCACCAATATTACTTCTTCAGGTACTTTTTCTTCCACCAACACCACCGGGTTGTATCGTCCTCGCTTATTTTTACTTAACTTATTCTCCCCTCTCCTTTTCTCCTCTCCTCCTCTTCCTCCCCCTCTTCGACCGCCACATCCAATAATTCCCTCCATCTATT